>NC_057724.1:45483217-45542280 GCF_004010195.1 Chiloscyllium plagiosum
AGTGGGAGAAAGGTGAGGTTGGGGTGGGTAAGGTAAGGTGGGGGGGTGGAGAAGGGGAGGAATTAAGATGAGAGGCGGGCGTGTGAAGGAGAAAGAGGGGGGCACCGGTGCTGCTCTACACACACACCCCGGTCAGTCGGAAAGGAAAGCAAGGCACCTCAGCGCCCTCCAACAGGCTTTACTCCCCACCTCAATCCCCACTAGGCAAGACGTACCAGCAACAAGCAGCACAACGAGGTGAGAGGCTCCGAACCGCGTCATGGCGACTAACTACAAGCGGGTGTCCTGACAGCACAGCAGCTACCAGGCAGGCGGCGACTCAATACCGCCGACGGCCTCCCCACCTTAACCCGCACGTGACTCTCTCCGCCCACGGGCTGCCCCATCCCACCAATCATCTTCCAGCTGCCTTACCCGTTCGTGCCGCGGCACAGCCAATCGCCGCGCGACCCGCAACCCAATGGCCAATGGGAGGCGGCCTATGCGCCGTCGGTGTCTCCCTCAAAACACAGGTCCGACCGGCGGAGAGTTGGCCAATGACACGCGAGAACCTCCACCCATTCACCAATCACAGGTCTCCTGTCGAAGTGTGGTATCTGACAAAGTACAATTGGCTCGAGTCTGTTGTGGGCAAGTTCGTCCTTGTGCAGAGCCCTGACAGTCTCTTAGAGCCTTCAGCAGCTGAAGGGCAGCCAATACAGCAGTATCTAAACTTTGACAGAAATGTAAGGCATTTGCTTCCCTTGTGGTATTGATGTTTTGGACTCTGACACCTGCTGATATCAGAATGATCACGAGCCAGGATACTGAATCAGGTGGTAGATGTCATGTGATGTTGTACAACAGTTGATTAAACTTTAATTCATTAATAATGCTGCAACAATTGTACCAGTAGGTTTAATCTTCGATCTGTTCTATTGTCTGAATTTTAACTATTTCCATTTTGATTTTTTAAAAAATCTGTAATTAAAAGTGTACGTTTAAATTATTGTACTGTTATAGACACTCTTTCTACTTGCTGAAATAAAACAATATTGTATGTTTGGGCCCCCTCAGCAGTATGGGGGCCTGTTTAAAGTGTGCATTATATACACTGAGTACAATACGTATCAAACCATGATACTGATAATTTCTCCACTCCTTCGACAGCTTTTCATGCCTGTCTTTTTTTTGCCCAATATTTTTAGATCACATTCAGGTTGAAAACTCGTTCTGATAAAATGTACAACTTAATTTGCATTATTTTATCCAAGTGTTCTATTTCAGGATATCAAATTCATGAGGCTAAATCTGTGCTCACAACTCTTGATGTTTGTAATGTTGAATAAGTGTCCAAAAGAACAGAAATTTCTTGAAACTTTTAGGTGAAGTCCACCAAATCTTTAAATATCAGAATGGAATCAGTTTGCAGTTTTGTACTCTTATTCACAGATCTTTATGATCACATTTTCTTAATAGCTTGGGATAGGAGTGAAATATTTCAATATCAGTCACAGATAATTTTTTTTTCCAAATTTGTATTTGGTTGTCTTGACAGTTGCAGCATGAAAAATGCATGCCATTCCATTTATTCCTCTTCTGAAAGTCTGCTATCCAGGTCACATAGTTGAATAACTCAAAGGATTGCAGCTGTATCAATGTCTCTGCCAAGAGAGGCCAGAGTTAAAAATCACACAATACCAGGTTATAGTCTAACAGGTTTATTTGGAAGCAGTAGCTTTCGGAGCACGCTCCTTCATCAGGTGATTGTGGAGAATAAGATTGTAAAACACAAAATTTATAGCAAAAGTTTACAGTGTGAATTGTACTCACACACACAACCACATGCACACATACACATATACGTTTGTGGGCTGAATTTGTACTTGCAGAATTACATTTTACTTCGCTCAAAAAACTGAATGAATCCATGTAAGATTCTGTAAATCCATTTTTTAGACTAGAATCAGTTTGACCATTGTGGCACAGACAGCCTCACAGGGAGTTAACACCTTCAGTACCTTATCTGGGCTGACATGACACCAATTGTTAAAGTGCACTTGAGAATGTAACTTTTAAAAATGGTTTTGCAATTTACATATGAAAGAATTGAAACCAACATGGTAATTTTAAAAGATGAGAGACTTAACAAACAATCCAGGTCTTTTTCAATATACGATTTCAGTTACATCACAGTGTAAACGTTTACTATAAATTCTGTGTCTTACAATCTTATTCTCCACAATCACCTGATGAAGGGACAGCGCTCCAAAAGCTAGTACTTCCAAATGAGCCTGTTGAACTATAACCTAGTGTTGTGTAATTTTTAACTTTGTACACCCCAGTCCAACACTGGCATCTCCAAATCAAAAAGAGATCAGAACCACCTTCATACTGAGCCTTTAGTTTGAAGTTTTGTCCTTTGCAAACTACATTGATTCCAGAGATAAGAGCCCACAATGTTGGAGGTAGTATATTGGCATAGATATAGAATTGGCTAATGGGCAGAAAACAGCAAGGGGAATAAGGGATTCTTTTTCAGGTTAGCAATCTGTGACCAGTGGGGTTCCAAAGAGATCAGTATTGGGACTGCAACTAACAAATAAATATTAATGACTTGGAGGCAGAAATCAAATGTAGCAAAATTTGCAGATGATATAAATATAGGTGGAAAGATAGATGTGAGAGGGATACAAACAGTTTACAGAGAGATACTGCTAAATTAAGTAACTGAGCAAAAATTGGCAAATAGAATATAATGTGAAGTTGTTCATTTTAGAGGGGAGAACAAAATAATGGAATATTGTTTAAATGGAGAAAAACTGCAGAAAGATGCAATACAGGAATTTGAGGGGTACTTGCACACAAAACATAGAAAGTTAGCACACAAGTGTAGCAGATAATCAGAAAAGCTAATGAAAGTTGGCCCTTATTTCATTGAGTTGGATTATGAGAGTAGGGAAGTCTTACTGAAATTGTTCAAGGTGCTTGTCAGACTGCATCTGAAGTACTGTGGGCAGTTTTGGTCTCTGTATTCAAGGAAAGATATCATTTCGTTAGAGGCAGTTCAGAGGTGATTCACGAGAAAGATCTGTGGTGGAGGTGTTGTCTTATGAGCAAAAGCTAAACAGGTTGGGACTCATGGGAGTTTAAAGGAATGAGAGGAGATCGCATTAAAACGTATAGGACCCTGAAGGGGCTTGACAGGGTAAATACTGAGAGAATGTTTCCCCTCATGGGAGAGTCTAGGACCATGGCATTAACTCAGAAGAAAGGGCACCAATTTAAGACTGAGACAAAGAGGAATTTCTTCTCTTCGAGAGTTGAGAATATTTGGATCTCCTTACCATAGCGCTGTGGGGGCAGAGTTCTTTTCTATGTTTAAGGATAAGATTGATAAATTCTTGATCAGTAGGGGAATCAAGGGGTTTCAGGAGAGTGAATGTGAGGAATATCAAATCAACCATGATCCTATTCAATGGTAGACCAGGATCGAGGGGCCAAATGGCCTTGTCCTGTTCCTTTTCTTATGATCTTATGGTCGAGGGGTTTGTCTTAGGAAGAAATATTGAAATATTTAGATCTATATTCTCTAAAGTTAAGAAGAATGAAAGAAGATCTAGTTGAGAGATGTAGGATGCTAAAGGGAATTCACAAAGAAGACAGAAAAGATGTTTCCTCGTGGGGCAATCTAAAACGAGGTCAAAAATTTAGGATAAGGGTTCAGACTTAAAACAGAGCTGAAGAAAAATTACTTCTCAAATAGTCATGAATCTGTGGAATATACTACCCCAGAATGTTGGGTTATTGAGTAAATTTAGGGTGGAGACAAATCAATTTTTATTGTGCAATGGGTTGAAGGGTTATGGAGAATAGGCTGGAAAATGGAGTTGAGGCTGAGGTGAGATCAGCCATGATTGGCTGAATTGCCTACTCCTGCTAGTTCTCATGTTCTTACTGTTTTAGGTGTGGGGGAGGGAGGGAGTGGGGAATGCTGTGCTCAGACCTCATCTGCCTTCCACTGAAGCCAACCTCTTGGGGGAAAAAAAAAGAGTCTGGAAGTGGAATAGAATTGGGAAACAAACTTGTAGATTTGTGTTGCTATTTTTCAAGCTTGCTCAGCCGCCTCAATTCCTGGCTGTAATTGAGGGTGAATGCCCTATCCAATGTGCACAGAGAATTGAGGAAGTAAAACTAACATAAAGATTAATTTTAAAAATAGGAGGGTCAAAAAGGCCTTTGACAAGGTGCCACACAGGAGGCTGCTGAGTAAGATAAGGGCCCATGATGTTAGAGACAAGGTGCTAGCATGGATAGAAGATTGACTGTCCAACAGAAAGCAGAGAATGGGGATAAAAATGTCTTTCTCAGGATGCAGCTGGTGACAAGTGGTGTTCCACAAGGGTCAGTGTTGGGACCACAACTTTTCACTTTTTACATTATTGATCTGGATAAAGGAACTGAGGGTATTCTGGTGAAGTTTGCAAACCATACAAAGATAGGTAGAGGGACAGGTCGTATTGAGGAGACGGGGAGGCTTTAGATGAATTTGGACAGGTTAGGAGAGTAGGCAAAGAAGTGGCTGATGAAGTACAACATGGGAAAGTGTGAGGTCATGCACTTTAGTAAGTAAAATAGAGGCATGGACTATTTTCTAAATGGGGAGAAAATATTTGGGAGTTCTAGTCTAGGATTCTCTCAACATCAACTTGCAGGTTGAGTCAGTGGTTAGGAAGGCAAATGCAATTATGGTATTTATTTTGAGAGGAAATGAATATAAAATCAGGCATGTACTTCTGAGGCTCTATAAGGCTCTAGTCAAACCACATTTGAAGTATTGTGCACAGTTTTGGGCCCCATGTCTCAGGAAAGATGTACTGGCTTTGGAGTGGGTTGAGAGGAGGTTCACGAGAATAGTCCAAGCAATGAAAGGCTTAACATATGAGGAACATTTGAGCACTCTGGGTCTGTACTCAATGGAGTTTAGAAGGATGAGGGGGATCTAATTGAAACTTACAGATTACTGAATGGCCTAGGCAGAGTGGAATTGGGAAGATGTTTCCATTGGTAGGAGAGACTAGGACTCAAGTAAAGGGAATACCTCTTAGAATGGACATAAGGAGAAATTTGTTCAGCCAGAGAGTGGTGAATCTATGGAATTCACTGCCACAAAAGTCTATGGAGGCTAGGCCATTGAGTATATTTAAGATGGAGATAAGTTCTTGATTGTCAAGAGGATCAAGATTCATGGGGAGAAAGCAGGAGAATGGGTTTGAGAAACTTAGCAATCATGATTGAATGGTGGAGCAGACTCTGGGCTGAATGGCCTAATTTCTGCTCCTCTCTCTTATGGTCTTAAATGTGAAGCAAAGTCAGGTTGGTTTGAAGTGCAGTATGTGAGTACACAGTGTGTGTTAAATAAGGTTTGAAGCTGCACACACAAGTGCCATACAAACATTATATGGTAGCAAAACCTGAGATCTGGCTCAAAGATGGGGAGGATTGGGAATTACTCTTTCTGTCAATAAGATATTTCAGGAAAATAATGTATAAGAAAATAACTAGTGAGGAGTTTTGATCAAAGGAATGTTTTATAACTGGAGAGATCAAAGACACAATCTATTTGGTTAGAATTGAGTAACATATATGAGCTATGATAATATTGCATATCTGTTCTAGTCCACCATATTTGGGAGGAGATGGAAGAGGAAATCCCCTCACAAGTTACAGAAACTTAGGACTACAGTAAATGTAATGACTCCTTTATTCAAAACAGGGAGACAAAGAACAGGAAACTATAGGACAGTCAGCTTAATATGTGTTAAAAGGAAGATGTTACAGGCTATTATTAAAGATGTTATAGAAAGACACTTTGAAAAGTTCAAGGCCACCAGGCAACAGTATAGTGATGCAAAAGAGAAACGTTTAACCAATTTATTCTAGTTTTTTGAGGACGTAACACGTGTTGTAGGTAAAATGGAACTAGTAGATTAGATTGGATTCCTTACAGAATGGAAACAGGCCTTCGGCCCAACAAGTCCACACTGACCCTCCAAAGAGTAACCAACCCAGACCCATTGATAAATGCCACATTAAAGGTTATTGCAGAAAAATAAAATCTTTTAATTTTAGGGGTAACAGATTGGCATGGAAAGAAGATTGGCTAGCTAACAGGAAATAGAGAATGGGCATAAATGGTTGGCAAGATGTAATAAGTGGTGTGCCACACTGTTCAGAGTTGTGGCCTCTACTTTTAACAACTCACTTAAATTACTTAGATGTAGGGGCCACAGGTATGGTTGCTAAAGCTATTGATGGCCCTAAGGTAGGTAGGAATGTAAGGTGTCAAGTGGATATAAGGAGGCTACAAAGAAACATACAAAATAGGATCAGGAGTAGGCCATTTGGCCCTTTGAGCTGGCTCCATCATTCATTATGATCATGGCTGATCATCCAACTCAGTAGCCAGTTCCCAGCTTTTCCCATATTCTTTGAACCCTTCAGCCCCAGGTGCTATATCCAATTCCTTGAAATTATACAACATTTTGGTCTTGACTGCTTTCTGTGGTAGCGAATTCACAGGCTGGCCACTCTTTGGATGAAGAAATATTTCCTCATCTCAGTCCTAAATTGTTTATCCCATATTCTTAGACTGTGATTCCTGGTTTTGGTTTCCTCTGTCATTGAGAACATCCTTCTTGCAGCTACTCTGTCTAGATCTATTAGAATTTTATAGGTTTCTATGAGATACTCTCTCATTCTTCCTTTCTCCGGTGAATATAATCCTAACTGATTCAATATCTTCTCATATGTCAGTCTGGCAATCCTCGGCATCAATCTGGTAAGTCTTCGCTGTAGTCCCCCTATAGCAACAACTTCTTTCTTCCAACACTGCACATAGTATTCCAGGTGCGGTCTCACAAGGGCCCTGAATAATTGCAGCAAAACATCAATGCTCCTCGACTCAAATCCTCTTGCTATAAAGGCAACATACGATATGTTTTCTTGACTGATCGCTGCACCTGTGCATCCCTTCAGCAACTGGTGGACAGGAACACTTGGATTTCATTATACATTCCCCTCCCTCAATTTATAGCCATTCAGATGATAATCTGCCTTCCTGTTTTTGCTCCCAAACTGGATAACCAAATTTATCTCTAATATAGTACATTTGCCATGCATTGCCCACTCAACTTGTTCAAATCATGCATCCTCCTCACAGCTCACCCTCACACCCAGCTTTATGTCATCTACAAATTTGAATATGTTACATTTAGTTCCCTCATCCAAATAATATATAGTGAACAGCTGGATTCCCAGCAATGATCCCTACAATACTCTAATAGTCACTGCCTGCCAATTGAAAAAAAGATGGAAATGTGTTGCTGGAAAAGCGCAGCAGGTCAGGCAGCATCTAGAGAAAAGTAGAATCGACGTTTCGGGCATTAGCCCTTCTTCAGGAATGTTCCTGAAGAAGGGCTAATGCCCGAAACGTCGATTCTACTGTTCCCTAGATGCTGCCTGACCTGCTGCGCTTTTCCAGCAACACATTTCCATCTCTAATCTCCAGCATCTGCAGACCTCACTTTCTCCTCAATTGAAAAAAAGACCTGTTTATTCCTATTCTTTGTTTTTTATCTGCCAACTAGTTTTCTATTCATCTAAATACACTAACCCTAACTCCATCTTGTTTAATCTGACATACTAATTTCTCAGGCGATCTTCTGAAAGCCCAAATAAACCACATCCTTTGGCTCACCTTCAACAACCTTATTAGTTACATCCTTGAAGAATTCCAGCAGATTTGTTAAGCATGATTTATCTTTTGTAAATCCATGCTGTTCTGTCTGATCCTACCTTTGTGTTGCTATGAATTATTTATTTTATAATAGACTCTAGCATTTCCCCTTTAATGACATCAGGCTGACTGGTCTGTAATTCCCAGTTTTTCCTCTGCCTCCCTTTTTAATTAGGTTATATTAGCTAACCTGTAGGAACTATTCCAGAGCTTATAGAATTGTGGAAGATGACCACCAATCTATCCACTATTTCTAAGGCCACTTCCTTAAATACTTTTGGATGTAGGTTATGAGGACCTGGGGGATTTATCTGGCTTCAAACCCGTTAATTTCCTCATCACCATTTCCTGACTAATACTGACTTCCTTCAGTTACAAAACCCTGCATTCACCAACATTTCTGATATGCTGTTTGTGTCTTCCTTTGTGAACACAAGTATGTATTTAGTTGGTCAACCATTTCTTTATTCCCTATTATAAATTCTCTTGTTTCTGATTGTACGAGACCTTCGTTTGTCTTCACCAATCTTTTTCCCTTCTCTAGAAACCTTCGTCAGATTTTATGTTTGCCACATGCTTACTCTTGGATTCTATTTTCCCTTTCTTAACCAATCACTTGTTCTCGTTTGCTGAGTTCTAAACTTCGTCCACTCCTCAGGTCTGTTGTTTTATCTGGCAAATTTGTATGGCTATTCCTTGGATCTTACAGTATCTGTAATTTCTCTTGTAAGCCATGGTTGGACAATTTTGCGCCAGACAGAAATGAACAATTGTTGCTGTTATGCCACACCCTCTTGGAATGTTTGTCATTGTCTTTTCACCATCATTCCTTTAAGTAACATTTCCCAATCTATCATAACCAAATTGTGCCTCATACCATTATAGTTCCTTCTATTTAGATTCAGTACCCTATTCAAAAAATCAATGATGTCACTCTCCAGCTTGATGAGGAATTCTGTCATATTATTAACACTAGAGGTGGTGAACCTTTTCAAGTTGGAAGGCCGCATTATGTTAGTCGTAATCTAATAAGGCCACATCCAAGAAACTTCAATTATATATTCTTCAAAATTCACATTATTTTAATTGTGGCGGTCAGTCTGTGAGGATTATTTCTTTGAATTTTCTTTTACTGTCTGGTATTTTAAATACATTCATTTTAAGATTAAAATAAAAATAATAAAGGACGAAAAAAGCATATTAATAAAAAATAAAAGATTTATCCTGCAAAATTTGGATTCATTCACACAATTCACGCATGCGGCCTTAAGGCTGCAGGTTCCCCACCCCTGACTTATGCCCATGGAGACCTTGCCCAGCTCGTTTGCAGATTATTCCTTTCTCATTAATCAATAGCCAGTCTAGGATGGCCTTTTCTCTAATTGGTTCCACAATGTATTGTCCAGAAACCCCATTTACACTGCAGGAATGCTTCCTCTATAGGATTGTAATTAATTTCATTTTATATATAGAGTAAAGACATCCATAATTACAGATATTCCTTTATTGCATGCATCTGTAATTTTCTGTTTAATGCCATTGCCAACATCACCCCTATAACTTTTAGGTATATACACAATACCCATTAATGTGTTTTTTGCCCCTTGGTGTTTCTCAGCTTTAACCACATAGATTCTACATCTTTGGAGCAAATGTTTTTCCTCACTATTGCATTAATTCCGTCTTCAATTAGCAATGCAGCTTCACCATCTTTTCCATTTCATCTGTCCTTCCTAAATGCAGACTAGCCCTGGCTATTCGGTTTCCATCTCTGGTCACCCTGCAAACACGTATCTGTAATCCTGATTTTATCATCATTGTTTTCAGCTATTTGCATGATCAATTCATCCCTTTTATTGCTAATGCACCATGCATTAAGGCACAAAGTTTTAAAGCGAGTCTTTCTAACATTACTTGTCCTGTTCCCCATATTTTTTACTGTGTTCCTGTTTGATCCTGGCCCTTGATTTTTCTGCCTATCAGTTTTCTGAGCAATGACTGGAGTCCAAGCACCGATTCCTGAGGTACCTCACTAGTTATTGGCCACCACTCAGAAAATGACCCAGTTATTCCTATTCTTTAATTTTTTCCTGCCCCCCACCCCCGACTCCCCCCCCCCCCCCCCCAACCTCTGAAGCTTCATTCAGCAGTGGCTCAGCAAAAAGTACAGGTAAGCTCAGGTAAAGTCCTTTTTAACTTGCCTCTTCAGTTGAGATGGCAGTTAGGGCAGTCACATGTTCGTCCTGTAGGATGTGGGAGCTTAAGGAGACTTCCATCATCCCTGATGACTACACCTGGGGGAAGTGCACCCACACTGCGAGACTGTGTTAGGGAGCTGGATCTGGATGCACTCAGGATCATCCAAGATGCTGAGCACATCATAGAGCAGAGTTTTAATGAGGTGGTCACACTGAAGGTGCAGGCAGAGAGTAGCTGGGTGACCACCAGGAAAGGCAAAGGGAGTGCAGGAATCCCTTGTGGCTATTCCCCTCAAAAACATGTATACCATTTTGGATACTGTTGGGGGGATGACCATTCAGGGGAAAGCAGCAGTAGCCAGGTCAGTGGTACTATGGCTCTGGAGCACAGTGGGAAAGGTTAAAGGTAAACAGGACCTTAGAGATAGGAGACTTGATAGGTAAGGGGATAGACAGGAGTGTCTGTGGACGAAAAGGGAATCCAGGATGGTGTGGCCTCCTGGTGCCAGGGTCCATGATGTCTCAGAGCAGCTGCAGAACATCTCAAGGGGAAGGGTGAGCAGCCAGTCATTGTGCATGTTGGCACAAATGACATGGGTAGAAATAGAGATGAGCTCCTGATGAGTGATTATAGAGAGCTAAGAAAAAAGTTAAAAACCAGGACCTCGACAGTGGCAATCTCTGGATTACTTCCAGTGCCATGTGCTACTGAGGGTAAGAACAGGATGATATGCCAGGTCCATGTGTGGCTAAAGAATTGATGCAGGGTGCGGGGATTCAGATTTTTTGATTATTAGGATCTTTTCTGGGACAGAGGCGACCTGTTCAAGAGAGACTGGTTGCTCCTGAACTGGAGGGGGACCAATATCTTGGCAGCCAGGTTTGCTAGGGCTACAAGGGAGGGTTTAAACTAGATTGGCAGGGGGTGGGATCCTCAACAGCAGGAAGGCAATGCAAGGCTGGAAGGAGAAACAGTAATTAGAAATAGTAAATTGAAGAGATATGTCGGGCTGGAACAACAGTGAGCGAGGAAGGCCTGTTGGATTAAATCACATCAATTTCAATGCAAGAGGGCTGACAGGGCTGATGAACTCAGGGCGTGGGACTGGAATATTATAGCCATTACAGAAACATGGCTAAGGGAGGGACAGGACTGGCAGCTTTATGTGCCAGGGTACAGATGCCTCAGGTGGGGCAGAAGTGGCAGAAAGAGGGGGGAGGAAGAGTTGCATTTTTGATTAAGGCGAGTATCACAGCAGTAATCAGAGATGAAATAATTGAGGGATCATCCAGTGAGGCTTTGTGGGTGAAGCCAAGAAATAAGAAGGGGATGGTGACATTACTGGGGTTGTACCATAGGCCCCCAAATAGCTAACAGTAACTAGAGCAACAATTATGCAGAGAAACTGGGGAGACTTGCAGGAGAAATGGGTTGTCATAGCAGGGGATTTTAATTTTCCTAACATAGACTGGCACTGCTATCGCATTAAGGGCTTAGATGGGGTTGAATTTGTCAAGTGTGTTCAAGAAGATTTCCTCAAGCAGTATATAGAGGGTCCCACTCTGGCAAAACCTGACCTACTCTTGGGAAATAGGACGGGACAGTGACTGAGCTGACAGTGGGGGAGCACTTTGGAACCAGTGATTATAATTCTATTAATTTTAAAATACTTATGAAGAAAGGTAAAACTGGTCCACAGGTTCAGGTTTTAAATTGGGTAAGGTGAATTTTAATGAAATTAGACAGGAGCTTGCGGGACCTTTGGCAAATGGGAGGTCTTTAAAAATTAGACTGCGAGAGTTCAAGATCTATATTTTCCTGTGAGGGTGAAGGGCAATGTTGTCAGGAATAGGGAACCCCAGATGACAAGAGATAGCTTTGACCAGAAAAAGAAGGGAGGCATGATTCAGGTACAGGCAGCTGGGACCAAGAGAATCCTTGGAGATATATAGGGGATATAGGAGTTTACTGAAAAAGAAAATCAAGAGGGCAAAAAGGGGGCATGAGATAGCCTTGGCTGAGAAGGTTAGGGTGAATCCAAAGAGCTTCTTTAAGTATATTAAAAGAAAAAAAATAACTAGAGAGAGAATAGGACCCTTTAAGGACCATAGTGGACATGCATGTGTGAAACTGTAGGAGATGGGTGAGGTCCCCAATGAATATTTCTCCTCTATGTTTACTGTGGAGAAAACATGAAGACTTGGGGAAGTTAGTGATGATATCTTGGTGACAGTCCAGATCACTATACAGGAGGTTTTGAACATATCAGTTTGTATGAAGGTGGATAAATCTCCTGGTCTTGACCAGATATATCCAAGAACACTGCAAGGATCTAGGGGAGAAGTTGCGGGGGCTCTGGCTGATATTTTTGCACCGTTGTTAGCCATAGGTGAGGTCCCAAAAGACACGAGGATAGTGAATGTTATGCCCTTAGTCAAGAAAAGCTGCAAAGAAAAACTTGGGAACTACAGACCAGTAAGTCTAACATCTGTAGTAGATACGTTAGTTGAGAAGATTGTGAGATAAGATGTACGTGCATTTTGAAAGACAAGGTTTGATTAGGAGTAGTCAGCATGGCTTTGTGTGTGGGAGATCATGTCTCAGAGTTCTTTGATGAAGTGACAAGGAAGGTTGATGAGGGCAGGGCCGCAGTTATTGTCCATACAGGCTTCAGTAAGGCCTTTGATAAGGTTCCATATGGTAGGCTGCTCTGGAAGGTTAAATTGTATGGAATCCAGAGGGAGCTGGCAAATTGGATACACATTTGGCTTGATGGTAGGAAGCAGAGAGTAGTAGTGGAAGGACGTTTGTCAGTCTGGAGGCATGTGACTAGTGATATGCCTCAGAAGACAGTGCTTGGTCCATTGCTGTTTACTATTTACAATGATTTGGACGAGAATATACATCGTATGCTTTATAAGTTTGCAGATGACACCAAAATTGGTGGTATTGTGGACAGTGAGGAAGGTTATCAGAAATTGCGGCAGGACCTTGATCAGCCGGAGAATTGCATGGAGAAATGGCAAATGGAGTTTAATATAGATAAGTATGAGGTCTTGCATTTTCGAAAGTCAAATCAAAATAGGCGTTTCATGGTGAATGGCAGGGCCTTAAGGAGTGTAGTGGGACAGATAGACTTTGGAGTTCAGGTGCATGGTTCTCTGAAAGTGGACAGGGCAGTGAAAGAGGTTTTTGGTACACTGGTCTTCATCAGTCATTGGAATTGAATATAGACGTTGGGAAGTTATATTGCAGTTACATAGGATGTTGGTGAGGCCACACTTAAAGTACTGTGTTCAGTTTTGGTCACCGTGTTATAGGAAGGATGTTATTAAACTGGAAAAAGTGAAAAAGAAATTTACAAGGATGTTGCCAGGACTCAAGGGAGAGGATTTTTCTTCACTGCATAGGAGACTGAGGGGGGAATCTGACAGATGTGTATAAGATCATGAGAGACATGGCTAGGGTGAATACACTCAGTCTTTTACCCAGGGTTAGGAAATTGAGGACAAGAGGACATCAGTTTAAGTTTAGAGGAGAAAGAATAAAAGGGAACCTGAGGAGCAACTTTTTTTTTTAACACAGAGGTTTGTACGTACATGGAATGAGCTGCCAGCGGAAGTGGTTTAAGCCGGTACATTAACATTTAAAAGGCACATGGACAAGTAAATGGATAGGACAGGTTTAGTAGGCTTTAGGCCATCCAGAAGTTTTTAAAATGTTGTCATTGTACCTGCCTGTACCACTTCCTCTGGCAGCTTATTCCATACATGCACCACCCTCTGTGTGGAAAAAGTTGCCAGTTAGGTCTCTTTAAAAGTTTTTCCCTCTCACCCTAAACCTATGCCTTCAAGTGCTGGACTTCACCACCCTAGGGAAAAGACCTTGTCTATTTACCTGATCCATACCCCTCATGATTTTATAAACCCCTCAGCTCTGATGCTCCAGGGAAGCAAACTTACCACAGCACATTTGTACAAGGAGCCATTCAAGTAGGGGAAGAAAATATGAATGTGGTAGCCATAGGGGACATATTTACGGTGATAAATACAGTTCTCTGCAGCCATGAGCATGAATATTGAAGGCTGTGTCGCCTGCCTGTTACCAAAGTTAAGGATGTCTCCTTGGAACAAAGGAAGAACTAGGAGAGGGAGTGGAGGGATCAAGTAATCGGCAGTATTCCAGTAAAGTCATTTATAGAGTCAGATATCACGGGAACAGAACCTTTGGATCAACTTGTCCACACCAACCAAGTTTCACAAACTAAACTAGTCCCACTTGTCTGCGTTTGGCCAATATCCTT
Organism: Chiloscyllium plagiosum; assembly: GCF_004010195.1. Lineage (NCBI taxonomy): Eukaryota > Metazoa > Chordata > Chondrichthyes > Orectolobiformes > Hemiscylliidae > Chiloscyllium > Chiloscyllium plagiosum. The sequence goes on from NC_057724.1 coordinate 45,497,497, forward strand.
CTCAACCTTTCCTATCCACATACCTGTCCAAATGTCTCTTAAATATTTTAAATGTACCCACCTCTATCACTTCCTTCATCAGCTTGTTCAATATACACACCACCCACTGTGTGAAAAAGTTGTCATTCAGGTTCCAATTTGAATCTTTCTCCTCTCACCTTAAAAATATGCCCCCTAGTTTGGAACTCCCTCACTGTAAAGAAAAGACATTTGCTGCCACCTTATCTACAACCCTCACGATTTTATTAACCTCTATAAAGTCATCAGTCAACCTCCTATACTCGAATGAAAAAGTCCCAGCTTATCCACTCTCTCCTTATAACTCAATCTCCCCATTCCCAGCAATATCCTGGTAAATCTTTTCTGGTGCCTCTCCAATGTAATAATGTACTTCCAACAGCAGGGCGACCAGAAATGCACACATTATTCCAAAAACAGCCTCACCAATATTCTGTATCACCTCAACATGACATCCCAATTCCTGTACTAAAAGGTCTGAGCAAGTGTGCTAAATGCCTTCTTAACCTCATTGAGTGCAGTGGACAACAGGGAACCAGTGGATGTGGTGTATCTGGATATTCAGAACGTAGGAGTACAAATTGGTTACAAAATTGGCTTGACAGTAGGAGTCAGAGGTGGTGATAAAGGGTAGTTATTCATACTGGAGGCCTGTGACCTGTGGTATGCCACAAGGGTCAGTGCTGGATCCACTGCTGTTTGTTATTTAAGTAATGTGGATAAGAGTGTAGGAGGCATGGTCACTAAGTTTGCAGATGACACCAAAACTAGCAGTGTAGCAGACAATGAAGGTTATCGAAGAGTAAAATGGGATTTTGATCAACTGGACCAGTGGGCCAAGGAATGGCAGATGGGGTTTAATTCAGATAAATGCAAGGTGTTACATTTTGTTGAAATAAAAAAACAGGGTAGGATTTAGACAGTTATTAGTTAGGCCTTGGGGTGTATTGTCGAACAGATACACCTGGGGGTGCAGATGCATAGTTCCTTGAAAGTAGTGCTGCAGGTAGACAGGGTGGTGAAACTGGACTTCATCAGTCAGAGTATTGAGTTCAGGAGTTGTGACGTCATGTTACAGCTGTACAAGGCGTTGAGAATGTCACATTTGGAATACTGTGTACAATTTTGGTCACCCTGCAATAAGAACAATGCTAACAAACTAGAAAGGATACAAAAAATATTTACAAGATTATAGAGACTGGAAAGTTTGAGTTGTAAAGGAGCGACTAGGTGGACTGGGATTTTTTTGCCTGGAGTGCAGGAGGCTGAGGGGTGACCATGTAGATGTTTATTAATCATGAGGTGTATGGATAGGGTACATAGATAAGGTCTTTTTCCATGGTTGGGGAAGTGCAAAACTAGAAGGCATAGGTTTAAAGTGAGAGGAGAAAGACTTAAGAGATCTGAAGGGCAATATTTTCATGCAGAGGGTGGTATCCGTATGGAATGAGCTGCCAGAAATAGTGGTAGAAGTGGGTACAGTGACAGCATTTAAAAGGCATCTGGATGGTATATGAATAGGAAGGTTTCGAGGGATATGGGCCAAATGCTGGCAAATTGGGCTAGTGCAGTCCAGGAAACCAGTTTGGCATGGACAAGTCAAGCCAAAAGTGTCTGTGTCCATGCTATATGACTGTATAAGAGCAGTAAATAAGGCCAAAGGAGGGGAAAAAAAGGAGTATGAAGTAACAATGAGACAGAAATATGATTACATGAAGAACAAAGCTGAAAACTAAATTTTGAGATAGTATGACTTTTCAAAGGAACAGGCAGAAAGGCAAGTGTGGTGGTGTAGCATTGTTGGTTTGGTATGGTATGGATTGCAAGAAATAATCTTGGATGGGATGATGTAGAATCTATATGGATTGAGGTAAGAAATAAGAAGTGTCTCTGCTAGGAGAAGTCTATAAGCCCCCAAAGAGTAGCTTTACAGTGGGAGTTTGTGAAAATCAGGAGATGCATGAGGGCATGTAACAAAGGCAGTATGTTAATCATAGGTGACTTTAATCTTAATTTGGATGGGAAAAATCAAATCAGAAGTCGCCATGAGGAAGAATTCAGTGTATTTCTGGAAGAATATTTCAATTACACCAGTATTAATTGGGATAATCGTAGTATGAAGGAGTGAGGGGAGCATTTTTCTTGAAATGTGAAGAGAGCTTTTTATATCAACATGTAGATGGTCCTACAAGGGAGGTGCAGTGCTGGATCTAATTCTGGGCAACAAAGTCCAATAGATGTTTGAGCTGACAGTTGAGATGGGTTTTTGTGATAGCGATCACACCACATGTTTTAACGGAAAAGAAGGTGGTCTGCAAAAACAGGGTTTTGGATTGATGAAAGGCAGATTTTATTAAAAGACAGCAAAATCTCTCCAAAATAGACTGGAAACAGCTACTTGAGAGTAATTCTACAGCAGAACAGTAGGAGACGTTCAAGGAGGTACTGGAAAGAGTACAAGCCTAGCATATTCCTTTCAGTGTGCAATGTTGGAGCAACATGCCCAGAGAACCCTTGATATCCAGGAATATTTAGGACTGGAAAGGAAGGGAGAGACAGACATATAATGAGCACAAAAGAAACAAAACAGAGAGCCAAAATGAACATAGCACAATTCAAGAAAGTAATTTGGAGTACAAAAAGGGGGCATGAATAAAGGACAGCAGATAAAATTTGTAAGAATCCCAAAACATTCTATAAGTATATAAAGGGGAAGTGAATAATTAGGGCAAGAGTAGTGCCATAAGGAGACTGTACATGAAGCTGGAGGACATTGTTACAGTTTTAAACAAGTACTTCATGTCAGTCTTTGCTTAGGAGAAGGATGCAAATATAGGATTTGAGATATGTGAAGTTCTGAGCAGATTTAGAGGAGAGAGAGAGAGAGAGAGAGAGAGTATGAAGGTTTTGACAAGTTGAAAAGTAGACAAATCTCCAGGTCGACACAAATTATATCCCAGTCCACTGTGGGAGACAAGAAAGGAAATAACAAGGGCCCTGACCCAAATTTATAAATGATCTCTAGCTGCAGCGGAGATGGCAGAGGGCTGGAGGACAGTTAATATGGTTCTACTTTACAGGAAAGGTGATACAGATAGGATATTGTAGATCAGTGAGGTGAACTTCATGGTAGGAAAACTGTTGGGAGAAAATAGTGGAAGAGAAAACTAATCTCCATTTAGAGAAGCTAGCTTTGTCAGAAATAAGCCATGCCTGACAAATCTGGTTAAATTTTGATTGAGTTGAGGAGGATAGGGGAGTTTATATGGATTTCAGCAACGGAATTGACAAGGTCCCACATGGGAAACTGAAAAAAAAACTCATGGCAAGTTGGATCAAAAACTGACTTCGTATAAGGAGAGACGGTTATGACAGAAGGTAGTTTGTGTGACTGGACTCTGGTGTACAGTACTTGGGTCCCTTACTCTTTGTGATATTCATAAACTACGTATATAAGAATATTCCGGGAGTGGGGGAAAGATAGGTAAGTTTGCAGGTGACACAAACATTGGCCAGGTGATTTAGTGAGGATGTTGTTGTTAGCTTACAGGATATAAATGGATTAATTACATGGGCAAATCAGTGACAGAAGGAATTTCAACAAGAAATGTGTTGTGATGCACTTTAGACTAAGTGACAAGGGAGTACTCGGTGAATGACAGGATACTCAGAAGCTTAGAGGAACAGAGAGATCTTGATATGAAGGAGGCATGACATATTATTAGGGTGATTAAGAAAGCATAGAGAACACGCCTTTATCAATGTCAAAAAGTGTGGTGCTGGAAAAGCAGAGCTGGTCAGGCATCATCTGAGGAGCAGGAGAATTGACGTTTCAGGCATAAGCTCTTCATCAAGAACATTGGGGGTGGGAGGGGGGCCTCCCACATTCCTGATGAAGGGCTTATGCCCGAAACTTCTACTCTCCTGCTCCTTAGATGCTGCCTGGATGGTTGTGCTTTTCCATTGTCGCAGGTTTTGACTCTGGAAATAGGGTTGGAAGGAACAGTGCTAAGCTTAAACAAAGTCAATTAGAAAGGAATACTGACCTACAATGCTGCCAGAAGGAAGTCATGCCTAACAAATTTGACAGAATAGCTCAGAGAAGTAATCAGGTGTGTACTTGATGATAGTACCTGCACTTGATTTGTTCAGATGGATTCCAGCAAAGTCCAGACAAGGTCTCACATGGAAAACTGTTCAAGATGAAAGTTCAAGAGATCCAAGATAACTTGGCAAGTTGGATTTAAATTGGCTAATTGGTAGGAGACACAGCGAGATTGGAAAAGACTGGAGGTCAGTGTTCAGTGGCATACCACAGGACTCAGTACTGGGTCGCTTATTGTTTGTGATAAATGTGAGCAATATAGATGAAAATTGGGGGATGCCTCGGTAATTAAGAATGAGGAAGAAGGTCTCAAGTATGGGAAGATATAGACAAGTTGGTCAGATGGACAGATGAAATTTAACCCTGAAAAGTTGGAAGTAGCAACAAGTCAAGGGAATACTCAATGATTTGTAGTACACTAGGAAGCCCAGAGGAATAGAGGGATCTTTGAGTGCTTGTCCACAGATCCCTGAGGGCATTAGGACAGGTTAATAGGAGGGTTAGAAAGACAGTCTTGTCTTTATCAATCGTGGCATAATTATTAGAACAGGGAGGTTATTTTGGAGCTGCACGTCTTCAGTTAGGTCACAGCTGGACTACTGCACATAGTCTGGTCATCTCACTGCAGGAAGGATAAGATTGCACTAGAGGGGGTGCAGAGGAGATTCAACAGGATTTTGCACTGGTTGGACCATTTTGTCTATGAGGCTGGATAAGTTTGGGCTGTTTTTCTTTGGAGCCAAGAAGTTGCAGGGGGACCTTATGAAGGTGCATAAAATTGAGGGCATAGACAACATGGATAAATACTTTGCATCAATCTTCACAGTAGAAAAGACTACTGATATTCTTAAAGTACTAAAAAAAAAAGGGGCAAAATGAGTAAAGGAAATAAAGACAATAGTCACCAGAGAAAAAGTTCTCTGGAAATACATTTCCTGGACCTGATGCGACACATCCTAGGATACGAAAGGATGAAGCTATAGGAGTAGTGGATATTCTGGTCATAACCTTCCAAGAATCCTTAGATTTGGAGAAGTCCCGCAGGATCAGAAAACAGCCAATGTAAAAAAAGAGGAGCCAAAAACACAGTTAGTTTAGTCAGTGAGCTTATTGTCTGTTATTGGGAAATGTTGGAAAATATTATAAAGAATGCAATAGGAGAACATTTAAAAATACATATGATCAAGCAGAGTCAGCATGGTTTTGTGAAGGGAAATCACCGTTCACAAATTTACTTGAATTCTTTTAGGAGATAAAGAGGAAGTAGTTCATGAAATTTATATATTTGTATTCTCAGGTATTTAAGATATCAAGTATGAGCATACTTAAGAGCCAATGGTGACAAAGGTAGCATGGATAGAGGATTGGTTAACTAATAGAAGATAAGAATTGGGAAAAGCGAGGTATTTTCAAGAAACCAACCCAATGCCACAGGGATCAATGCTGGGGTCACAAGTATTTACAATATAAATGGTTTGGATAAGGAAAGTGACTCTTCCATAGCCAAGTTTGTGGATGACAAAAATAGGTGGGAGGCAAATGGTGACAGTGACACAAAGACTCTACAGAGGGATATAGACAGGTTAAACAAGTGGGCAAAACCTTGGCGGATGGAATATAATGTGGGAAAATGTGGGGTTAGATACTTCTATTCTAAGAGTTGAATATTACTGAAATGGAAACACTGTACAAAGCTAAGGAACAGAGGGATTTGGAAGCATGTATGCATGAATCCTAATATATCAAACAGGCACGATGGAAAGCAAATGGAATTTTGAGCTTGATTTCAGAGGGAATGGAATACTCACTTGTGAAGTTTTGTTAAAACAATTCAAGAGGCAAGACCACAGCTGCAATACTGTAAACTGTTTTGGTCCCCTTATTTATGAAAAGATATATGGCATTGGAGGAAATCCATAGAAAGTTCACGAGGTTGATGCCTGGTTTTTTTTTGGGGGGGTGGGGGGAATCTCTGTCTTATGAGGAACAGTTGAGTAGGTTGCACCTGTATTCATTGGAATTAAGGAGAATCCGAGCTGACCTGACTAAAACATAAAAGATTCTTTGGGGACTTGACAGGGTACAAGGGAAAGCTTGTTTCCCCTTGTGGGAGAGTCTAGGACCAGAGGAATAAGGGATTGCACATTGACAAGACAGATGAAGAGGAATTTCTTCTTTCAGTGAATCTGTGGAATTCTTTACTGCAGAGATTGCGTCATCCAATATATTAAAGGCTGAGAGAGATTTTTAATTAGTAAGTAATATAAGGAAAAGGCAAGAAATGGAATTGAAGGTGCTGATAAGCCATGTCCTCCATGAATAACAGTAATTTCAATGGGCCAAATAGCCTACTTCTGCTCTGACGTCTTATTCTGAATAAACTAAGAATTCATATTAGAACACAAATTTCTGAGGTCCTAAAAGTCATTCAGTTGGTTGCACCTTACATCTTTAGAGTCACCACCTCACCTTAGAGACAAGCAAACTATTAAAAAAAAATTAAAGTTACACGTTCCTCCCTTTAAGTTGATATAATCAATATTATAAGTCTTATTGCTCTTCAGAGTTTTACTAATAGTCAAAATATGTAATCTAGTACAATAAGTAAACACAGAACTTAATAAATTGTCAGAAGCTAATTTATCAACTGCAAGAGTGATGTGACGGCTTAAGCCAAGGCTGATTAAGCTACTGATTTTGTTCTTCCCAACTCCACAGACAGCATTAATACCATCTGAGTAGTCTGATGCATCATGTAACCCTCTGGGACATAATCCAGACAGATGGTATTGACAGACTACACAAACAAAAGGAGCATCAGAACCAAACCAAATCCTATTCCCATCCAACACATACATTTCCCACCAGAAATTTAAATAAAAAATCCTGGCTTTTTTTTCTCCAGTTCCAAAGTCTAAAGTTTTAGGTTAAAAAGTCAGTGTAAATATATGGACAAAAAGGAACAAACTCCCCCTAATCCCTGGAAACAGGGGAAGAGAAAGGGAGATTAATTATAAAGCTTATTACACAGGGACTAGTTATTCAATATTTATTGAACACAAAAACCTTGAATATGGACCGCTTCCACTTTATGAAGGGACAAATATGTACATATATAACAAATTCATTTGGAAAAGACACAGTAGTCTTTGTGCACCTCTGTTGCCAGCTTGTAATTACAAAGGGTTCCTATTGTGCGCTAATTGTTTTAAGTTTCACATTCTTAAAAGAACAGAGCAGCCTGGCTGACACGTTAACAAGTTCTTCTCACTTTTAAATCTTGCTCCCCCGAACTGAAATGATTTAATAATGCAGTAAGTAATCAAAAGTTTATACACGTGAGCTGACAATGAAGTTTGAAATAAAAATACAATTTGTATTTTCCTCAGGATCAACATCCTGATGAAACTGCCGCCAGTCTCCAAACGTCATTGCATTCTCAGTGGTTAACTATTACTGCTGTGATAAATGGTAAATACAACATGGCAAATGCTTCAAAATTTTCCAGCAGGGTCAAAATACAAAACAGACATCACTGCATTACACACAATATTTTATTACCCACGTTCCACTTTTGGCACCTCCTTTAGTTGTCAAAAAACGCTGGCAAAAAAAAAAAACAGAACAAAATCCACATTTGTAAAATAAAACATGTATAGATAATGTTCTTAACTAAGGATTGATACCATTTACTCCTTGAAATTCTAAAATCAATGTTAAAATAAAACTTCCAGAAGTGGTGAGCGATTAGTCTTCTCTCAATGCAGAGTTTCAAGTGTGAACAACATAGATGGATGTCTATTGATGTCAAGAAGTTTGAAGACTCGTGCTTTTACAAGAAAATGAGAAAATAAAACAAGCTCTTCCTCCAAAAGAAATAACATGGAAGCAACTCAAAATGATTCAACAATGACGTGGCTAATCAAGATAAAACTGATGAGGTGCAGTTTCGCATTGCATCTGTTCTTCACAATTACCAAAAGTTAATTTGAAAGTTGGGGAAGGAGTTGTATTTGCTTTTGGTGTCCACTGCTACCTCAAATATGTGGAAGTCCAACAGCATTAGCAGAGATTCACGAAGTACTCTCTGGATGGCCACGTTTTCCTTCAGAGAAGTTCTCTCCCAGTTATTTCAGTAATGCCATTTTTCATATATTTCTAGGCAATACGAACTAAAAAAACTCATTCACTGGGATCAACACTGTAGCGTTAAGCCATTGACCATCCGAGATTAGAAGTGCTTTATGAAGCTTTTCTTCATCCGAAGTTCTATGCCACGTAGTTGTATTGGTTGGTATTTTCTTTGTCTCTTTCCATGTAGTCCCTGTCAATTAATGACTCTATTCTTTTCTTTAGATCAGCAGGCTGAAAGAAAGGAAATTAAATAATTATTTACATGATAGAAAATAATCGGGTTTGATTCCAGCCTCTGGCAACTGCCTGTGTGGAGTCTGCACATTCTCCCAGTGTCTGCGTGGGTTTTCTCCAAGCGCTCAGGTTTCCTCCCACAGTCCAAAGATGTGCAGGTCAGGTGAATTGGCCATGCTAAGTTGTCCAGTATTAGATGCATTATCAGAGGGAAATGGGTCTGGGTGGGTTATACTTCGGAGGGTCGGTGTGGACTTGTTGGGCTGAAGGGCCTGTTTCCACACTGTAGGGAATCTAGTCTCATCGGATATCCAAGGTGCACATCAACAACTCATCAAGGCCCCATCACCAGCGCTTCTGAAACCTTTTACGGCCCATAAGGACATAGGCAGCAGATACAGGAGAATGCCATCACCTGCCAATGCTCCTCAAAGCCACACACCATCCAAATGTGGAACTATATTGCCATTCCTTCATTGTCTTGGGATCACGGTGCATGAACTGCCTTCTCAACAACACTTTGGCTATACCTGCATTAGATATACTTTCCGCAGTGATAATCAGGTGTAGGTTAACAATGCTGGCTTTGCCAGAAAATCCCACACAAGGGACGTGTGGTTGAAACAAAGTAAGTAATTAACTACTTCTGGAGAGATAGACATGTTGCTGAAACATTTGGGTTGCACACATCAGGACAAATGCAACAATGGTGAATTTCAAACAATGAAAATACCCAGTATTACAGGTGCTGACTGTTTGCCAAGTTGATTCTGATTGGCCTAGAATTGCCATGTCAAAAAAAACTCCTAAATTTACAAGCAAAAAAGTGATATCTCTGCATTTGTCCTGCAAAGTAAAATATGCAAAGCTTTGGCAACACATCAGTTTTAAGCAATATTCAAGTTATGATCTTCCAAGTAGAGCCGTAATTTCTGATTTGTTTTGAAACATTGGGTTTTCAACTGGAAAGACTTGATAGTTTAACAGACAAGTATGCAACTCTCTCAAACAATTACATGTAGGCCCATTCAAGATTGTGCGTGATATGCCACAGTTTTGGATCCAGTGTCCAGTCCACCTCAGATTGGCCTGAAAGGGTATCTCAAAAGTTTCAGCAACAGGCAAAGGTAACTATTTCATGCTCCTATCATAAAGCAATAACACAAGTGATATTCACCACTAACAGGATACTGCCATCAAGCTAAAAAGACATTTGGTCCATCCTTCAAATGAGTATTTTGGTATATGAATTTCAGATCTAGTGTGATGTTAGATATGTAGGTTATACGTTCCAAAGACCTGACAGATAGTGTCAAACAGCATAATCCCTTCAGCTGTGCACACCAAGCAAGGTACTGACCATATGAAATCAGCTTGCAAAACTCAAAATGACTCAGCATTAAATGTGATGCCACAATTAGAGAACATCTGGTAAATAATCTTCAGTGTGTGAAGAATCAGTTGACAGTCAGTTTAGGATTATCAGCTGGGTTTGGAGGAGGTGCACTTGTATATATTGAAAGCTATATGTTACTGCAAATTACTTTGTTCTCTGCAGATAAATTATGCATATACACCAGTAGTCTCAATTCATCAACACAGGCAACAACCACTGTCTGGCTCATTTCTCAGAGCAATGACTTCGATCAGAATTCTATCTGCAAGGTTTACAATGTGAATAAAGCTGGGCAGTTAACTGTCGATCATAATGAATGCATGACGTGGAGGTGCTGGTGTTGGACTGGGGTGGACAAGGTCAAAAATCACATGACATCAGGTTATAGTCTAACAGGTTTATTTGAAATCATAAGCTTTCGAAGCAACGCTCCTTTTTCATCTGACAAAGGAACGTTGCTCTGAAAGCTTCAGATTTCAGATAAACCTGTTGGACTAGATTTAGATTAGATTACAGTGTGGAAACAGGCCCTTCGGCCCAACAAGTCCACACCGACCCGCCGAAGCGAAACCCACCCCATACCCCTACATTTACCCCTTACCTAACACTACGGGCAATTTAGTATGGCCAATTCACCTGACCATGCACATCTTTGGACTGTGGGAGGAAACCGGAGCACCCGGAGGAAACCCACGCAGACACGGGGACTATAACCTGTTGGCATGTGATTTTTTGACGTTATGAATGCGATAATATTTTTGCATTTCCTGGAAATTGTCCTGATGAGTGTAAGTCCGAAAGCTTGCAGAAAATTTGTATTTTATCAGTAATACCTTAGTATTTCTTCAAGATATGACTACACTTGTACGATTTCTGCGTCTGTGTGGAGTTATAATAAAATGATTCCCTTTAAATTGCATGTTATTACATCTCTCACATGACTGTCTTTGCTGACCTAGATAATAACAGTAACCCATACCTTGACTGGAAATTTCAGCTGATTATACACTTCAGATACAAGAAGATTGTGGCTCAAAGTCTTTCTCATTTTCATGATTCGGACAATAGCAGCATCTATTTGATACTGCCTGTCCTGGAACACTCTTTCAGTAGTGCTGGCCTGTTCTTCAACCTATCAAAAATGACAAATGTTACATTGGTGATAATTCAACTGGAATGAAAGCATGTTAATAATACTAACCTCAAATTTAATTATTTAAATACAATTGAATCAAGTTGAAATAGCATGGCATTTTAAAAGATGTTAAATGACTAACCTAAACAATAGCACTTCACATCCACATACAACCATTCACAGTAAAGCACAGAGCTGACATAGGAAGTCTTGACAGATGAAGGAATGTGTGGTTAGATGAAAGAGAGAATATGGTTTGGTTCAGCCTCAGATACCAGTCAGTAACAAAGATAGAAAACAATGAATTAAATATTGGAAACACTAAAGCCAATGATTTCATTCAATTAAATGTTCAATAAGTGAACATGTTCCTCAATTTAGACTGGATCATAAAATGGATTAAGTGCTTGTACCTCAAATTGCAAGTATTAATCTCAGCCACAGGTTGTTAACTGATTTTTTGAAAACATTCATTCTTGGGAGTAGAGCATCATTGACTTTGCTAGCATTTATAGCCCATCACTAGTTGTCTTGGAAAATGTGCTTGTGAGCTGCTCTCTTGAATTGCTGCAGTTCATGGGGTATAGGTACACCCACAATCCTATTCAGGAGTTTCAGCATTTTTACACAGCAATATACTTCCAAGTCAGGATGGAATGGTGTGTCACCTGGAGAGAACACACCACTGGTCATACCCCAGACATCTGCCATCTCATCCTCCTCTATAGAGAAGTCATGAGGTGAAAGGTGCTGTCAAAGGAATCTAGGTTGAGTTACTGCAGCTCATCTTGAACAGGTGACACAACAATGGTCATGATGCATCTTCAATGGAAATGGGAGTGAATGTTGAAGTGGGGAATGGAGTGGCAATCAATCAGGCCATTTTGTCCTGAATAGCATCAGGCTGCATTTAGACACTGACAGATTCAATATCTAAAGAGTTATACATGGAGCTGAACATTGTGTGGAGGTTACTGACGCTTTACGTTTGAAATTGCTCGGATAACTTCAATTTTTGAATGATTGTGAGAAATGGACTTCAAGTTTTGTAGAAACTCCTCAAATAGTTTCTTTGAAAGAGGTAACTGATAGTTCATTGCAGACAATAGATAATTGCTTTCCAAACAAGGCATCTTACAAATCTCATGACTGTGTGCTTTGCAGTAAATCCCTCCCAGGGCTGTTTTGAACAGTAACTAGCTTGGAGAGATATTTATTGGTTTCAGTTAGAGGGATACCTGCTAAGAACAAGCTGAGTTGGAGAAAAACTTGCTAAAGAAAAACTGCTCAGTTGATTTTTATCATGTATGGAAAAGAAAATTATTTTGTAAGAGTGACTAAAGTAACACCTCAAGATTATATTTCTTGAGCAAGTTATGCCTGCAAGTATCAGAAATAACTGTATAGGATTGATAACTTGATCACACATGCCTGAACATAGCTGGAATAAACTCTGGAGCATCCTGCACTTCATCCTTTTGCATTTAAGAATAACCCATCGGCCAGATTTTATTTGTTCAGATAGCTAATCTCTGCTGAAAAAAAGAGTAGTGTGTGTGGTGCTGGAAGAGCACAGCAGGTCAGGTAGCATCAAGGAGCGAGAGAATTGACATTTCAAGCATAAGCTCTTCATCAGGAATGATGCTTGTGGGTCCAGGGGCTGAGTGATAAATGGGAAGGGGGGGTGGGCGCGGGGGGGGGGCGGCGAGGGGGAAATGTCAATAATGATGCTTGTGGGCAGGGGGAGGGTAGCTGAGAAATAAATTGGAGGGAGGTGGGGTTAGGGGGAATTTCTACACCCCACTGAGGACAAATGTTTAGTCCTCAGCAAAGGCCTCACCTTCATCCCTCTACGCTCCTAGATTAATGAGTTCGACACACGTCACGAACTTGAACATTTCCTCCATTGCCTCCGCCCCCGGGCCCACATTTTCAATTAAGACTCACGCCCACCCTTCTCTCGCCTCCATCACACCCCATCCTGGCCTGTTACCCGCCCTCAATCTCTTAATTTCTAACTGCTGCCGTGACACTGACCGCCTCAACCTGTCCACCCTACCTCAGCTACTCCAACCTCTCACCCTCACAACGTGCAGGTCTCCACTCCCTCCGCTCCAACCCCAACCTCACCATCAAATCCACAGACAAGGGTGGGAGGGGTGCAATAGTAGTTTGGCGCACCGACCTCTACAATTAACCCCACCTGAAAAAAAAAGTAACTTTTTTCCATTTCTTGAGAAGTGTATGCATGCATACACTGTGGGGATATTTTGAGGGGTAAGCAATTGTATTTCTACATTACTGAATGTAATTGTTAACCATATAGTTCATCTTCATAAAATAGGCTTTGTTTTGATAAGCCCACAATCTGCTTGTTCCAATCAATATTTGGATGATAAACATTGTTTAAAACTTGACATAAATGAAATATTTAAGTAGTCAGCTTGGAACAGAGACAAGTTCTTTTGAAATTTTAAGCTGTGACGAGTAGAGCAGTGGGACCAAAGCGACAATATGTATGATTGAGGCTGGAAGAATGTAATCAGTGCACTTCTGATGTCATGAGGGAAGGAAGGTCATTTGTGAAGCTGCTGAAAATACTTGGGCATGGGGAACTATCCTGATAAACTAGGGATTGTTGTGGAGCAGTGGTAGTGTCCCTACCTTTGAGCCAGGAGGCCCAGGTTCAAGTCCCACCTGCTCCTATTATTTCCCATTAATAATAAACACCTAATCATCAGGTGCCCACAGCACTCTTAGTATTAGTCCCCCAAAAAGTATTCCATACTCCAGCAACACTTACATTGAACACCGCAAAACTTCACAAAACATTACAAAGTGCAGCACTGCATGGATTATAACTGACAACACAAATAATCCTTGAGGTATAAGAGGTCTTACATACCGTTTCTTTCATCTGGATCTGATTAATCTTGATCCTGAACAGCTTATGTTTGAAATCATCGTTACAGGTAAATTTGTCATAGTCTTCCACATCTTTGCTTTTTGGAGTTTTGGTCAGTACACGTGCTTTGCCACATGCCAAAGACTGCAATGTCCTTCGCAACTCTCCATCCTCTGGTAGAAGAGATGTCAGTAATTATTAATTTGTTTTAACAAATATTTGAGAGATATTTTATCCCCCTCACCTTCAAAGTGCCAACGTTTACTTGGACACAATATCACAGACACCCTCCAGTATTTTGCCTAAATGGTTATTCTTACACTGAGGCCCAGAGAGCAAATGTAAGCAGGCTTGTCAAAGGGGTTTCATAACCCTAATTCTAATCACATATGATGTTAATGTATGCAGTCTCATGCCATCTTGCAAAATTCACTGGTAACAAGTAAAAATAAACCTGATTGATCTTCCCAGAATACAAAAGAAAGTGTCCCTGGAAATAATGGATGTATTGGTGGTATTCTTCCAAACTTGTACACATGCTGGAGCAGTTCGTACAGATTGGAGGGTGGCAAAAGCAGTCCCGATATTTAAAAAGGGACGATGAGAAAGCAGAGTATTAGAACCTAACATCAGTAGTGTGAAAATGCTGGAGGCCATAATAAAAGATGTGAAAAAACAACATTTGGAAAGAACTAAACAAACCCTAGTTTCTCAAGGTTTATAAAAGGCAAGTTACCCTTAAATCTACTATCGTTTATGGAGGATGTAACGAGAAGAACAGCTAAAGAAACAACGAATAATGGTGGTATATTTGGATTTTTTTGTAGGCTTTTGATAATAGCCCCACATAAGCAATGGGCAGAATTAAAGCAAATGAGATGCAAGTAATATATTGGCATAGATCAAGAACTGGTTGACAGACAGGTAACAGAAAGTGGAAATAAATTGGTCTTTTTTCAAGTGGCAGACAGTGAATAGTGTAGTACTGCAAAAATCAGTACTTGGGCCCAATTATTTATTATTTATATAAATGATCTATCATTTATATTAGATGAGGAAACCAAATACAACATTTCCAAGTTTGTTGACAACACAAAACTGGGTGGGATTGAGAGTTGAAAGGTGGATGCAAGGAGGCTTCAAGGTGATTTAGACAAGTTGAGTGAGTAGACAAACACATGGCAGATATAGTACAACATGACTAAAATGAAGTTACATACCGATGTGAAAAACAAAGGCAGAGTATTATTTTAATGGTGATACACTGGGGACTGTTGATGTACAAAAGGATCTGGGTATTCTTGTACACCAGAAAGGAGACAGGCAGGTGCAGCAAACAATCAAGGCGGCAAATGGCCTTAGCCGCAAGAGGATTTGAGTTTCGAAGCCAGATGTCTTACTGCAGTTATACAGGGCCTTGGTGTGACCACATCTGGAGTATTATCATCGTCACAGATATCATAGAATCCCTACAATGTGGAAACAGGCACTTTGGCCTAACAAGTCCACACCGACCCTCTGAAGACTACCCCACCCAAACCCAATTCCCATTAGTTGACATTTACACCTGACTAAAGCACTTAACCTACACATCCTTGAACACTGTGGGCAATTTAGCATGTCGAGTTCACCTAATCTGCACATCTTTGGACTGTGAGAGGAAACCAGAGTACCCATGAGGAAACCCATGCAGGCATGGGGAGAATGTGCAAATGCCACACACACAGTTGCCTGAGGCGAGGATCGAACCCAGGTCCCTGGCGCTGTGAGGCAGCAGTGCGAACCACTGAGCCTCATGTTTGTTACTTTCTCTTTTGACTGCTTCAAATTACTTTGTTGCGCAAAAGTTGAATGATTTGACTGCGAAACACTCCAGAATGTCCCCTTACAGGATGTTTTGTGTAGTTGCAATCTTTCCACCCTAACAAATGATATACTTTCCATAGTGGAAATGCAGTAGAGGTTCACTAGATTGATAGCACAAGTAGTAAAACGGAGGTAATGGTCTAGGCTATGCCCTAGTGATATCATCATTCTATTAATCCAGACACCCAGGTAATGTTCTCAGGAAGGCAATGACCTCGTAGTAATATCACTAGACTATTAATCCAGATGTGGAATCAAGGGTTATGGGGATAAGGCAGGAACAGGATACCGATTGAGGATGATCAGCCTTGATCGTAATGAATGGTGGTGCTGGCTCGAAGGACAGAAGGTCTACTCCTGCACCTATTGTCTATTGACTGAAGTAATATTCCAACGATCCAGGATCGAATCCTGACCTGGGAGACAGTCAAATTTGAATTCAACAAAAGTATGCAATGAAGAATCTAATGATGACCACACTGACCATCCTCAATTGTCTGAGAAACGTATCTGGTTCACTAATATCCATTAGGGAAGGAAACAGTTTACTTTATCCTCTCTGGCTTACGTGTGACTCCAGACTTACAATGTGCCTGACTCTTAACTGCAATTTTGCAATCAAGGATGGGTGATGAATGCTGGCCTAATCAACGACACCCAAATCCATGAATGAATAGCTTTTTTTAAAAAAACATGGCAGAACTGAACTTGCAGAGAGATTGATTCATCTGGGTCTGTGCAGGTTATTGCTGTTGACTCAATTAACTGTCTCAGCTGAGATCATCTAACAAATAGTCTCAATTCAATATGTCTTTCACTTGAGATAATCACATGCAGTGCAGATACATTAGTCCTACATTTAAGCATTTACTTTTTGTTTCAGTTTAGAGTACAGTTAATAAATTTGAATATAACTGAATATAAATTTCTGAAACTTGCTTACCTGGTGTTTCTCTTTAACGTTTCACCCACTGTTCAAAAAGGAATATCTCAACCAGATATATATTACTGTTATGTACAGCAGGGCCTCATTTATCAGGAACATTTTATAGTCAATTTAAGTTCCCATCCACAAACAAAAGAACACAAACCTATTCCAGTAGCAGTTTTAATTTCTTCCAAACTGAATTCTTCCCCTTCATTAAACATGAGCAATACCAGAGTTTGGAAAAGCGACACTTGAAGCTCTTTCTTACCCTGTCATAAAAGCAAATACTACTTTTTAAAAAAATGTTTTTTTAATCAAAATATTCCAACAATTAACCTGAATTAAAACTGAATTGTCTTAAGGTAACAGCATGCAATTTGGAATAGAAAACTTGGGAATTTAAGCTGCTATGAGCACTTTAAAATGAAATATCAATGAGTCTCATTTACATTGTGAACAATGATAATTTGAAAATGTAAACAATGTCACCAAGTGGAGTGGGGGGCAGGTCTGCAGCAGCCATTGCCGCCTGGGAGTTTACTTTAGAAAGCTCTGTATTAGACATGAATGCATTGCAAAAGTTGTATTTTTGGCAAGTAAGGAGAAATGAGGAAAATGTTACATAGTCTAAAAAATCCCTCCTGCAAAAAATGTGTCTGACAACATAATGTGTCTGACAACATTGGTTCATTTTGCTATAACAACTTTTCAGGATTGTAGCCAGTGACTACATGTAAGCCCAGCATAGGTCAGAAAGTTTCAATGCCTGACGCAACCTGTCCTCGCGAATGCGACCACTTGTGCATTTCCAGAACAAGTCACTAGACAGTGGTCAAGAATGAAGACCATGGATTATAATTTATTGTCCAAATTCAGATGAATTGAGGCCAATCTTAACGTAGGAGACCAGACCATTGATGAGGTCAGCCTCTGCTGTTTAAACTGGAAAAACATATTATTTTCCTCAGCACCAATCAAACACACTGCCCTGTGGCCCAACATTTCAACTCCCCCTTCCACTCTGCCGAGGACATGGAGGTCCTGGGCCTCCTTCACCGCCGCTCCCTCACCATCAGACGCCTGGAGGAAGAATGCCTCATCTTCCGCCTCGGAACACTTCAACCCCAGGGCATCAATGTGGACTTCAACAGTTTCCTCATTTCCCCTTCCCCCACCTCACCCTAGTTCCAAACTTCCAGCTCAGCACTGTCCCCATGACGTCCTACCTGCCTATCTTCTTTTCTACCTATCCACTCCACCCTCCTCGCTTATCACCTTCTTCCCCTCCCCCACTCACCTATTGTACTTCATGCTACTTTCTCCCAACCCCCACCCTCCTCTAGCTTATCTCTCCATGCTTCAGGCTCTCTGCCTTTATTCCTGAAGGGCTTTTGCCCGAAATGTCGATTTTGCCGCTCCTCGGATGCTGCCTGAACTGCTGTGCTCTTCCAGCACCACTAATCCAAAACCCTGTTTTCCTCAACAGCCAGGGTAAAAAACATTAAAAAGTTATAAAATTTTATCAATTATACACAAGCTTTGGTGGTCACCCAACTAACTGGAGCCCTGTCCTCTATCCATGGTCTCTGGATTCTTAATCTGTGTGTTCAGATTCCCCATCAACATAATGTTTGAACATTTAGCTGGGATGGCTGGAGATTTTGTCAGATTGCAACTCATGTAGTGGAAAAGATGTTTGATAATGCTGTATTTTAACACTAGCAGGGACAAAGGAGAAAACAAATATAAAAGAAATTTGTGGAAACAGCTACAAATGCATCTCAAATCTGTCAGATTGTTATTATTGCATATTAAGTACTAACAACTAGAAGCTGCAAATTTGAATATTCTACAAAACATATTCTTCAAAGTCTTTGCACAAAATGAGGATACAGAATTTAAATCTTAGAAAACCTGTCATGTATTAAATTAACTAAACAAAACTATTTTGCTTTTCACTGACAGTACAATTAAACTCTAAGATTCCTTTCCACTGCACCTGTAGGACAAGTATCAAGCTTCCATGCCAGCCATCCTGAAGCACAGTTTTACACTGGAGCATTTGTTCACAAGGAACTGGGTTAGGATTGGATAAATATATTCTATTGAGGACTCCTGGTGAAAACGAACAGAACACCTTTGTTCAATTATCATGAACTGGATTCAAATAGCTGGAGAAAGTTATTGTTTAAATCTTTGCAGATGTGAACGAACTTACTTTTGTGGGACATATTTCACGTCTTTGAGGCATCAAGTGAATTACTTCTGGAATCAAGCTGCCTATGTTGATAAGGCAGTAGCCAGGTTGTACCCAGCAAGGCCTCATACAGCAATGAGCTAGACGACCAGTTGAGCTTTGTTGGCTGTGCTCAAAAAAGGTTAGATAAACATCAGCCACGGCACTGGGAGGACACCCTTCTTCCTCAAGTAATGCCTTCTGATCTTTCAAAAACAACTAAAAAGCCAAAGACTCAAGTGAAGGGTCAGCATAAATTAAGTAACTAAATCTGAGAGTGTGGCTTAAATCTGTGTGTACAACTCTAGTTGCCCAGTTTTAGAAGGGATATTATCAAGCTGGAGGGGGTTCAGAAGAGAGTTACCAGTGTGATGCTGGATGTGGAAGGTTTGAGTTATAAAGAAAGGCTGGATAGGCTGGGTTTTATTTCACTGGGTCATAGGAGGTTGACAGATGATCTGATAGAAGTTTATCAAATAGTGACATGTATAGACAGAGTTAATAGTATTGCCTGTTTCCTCGGCTGGAGGGCACAATTTTAAGGTCAGAGAAGAAAAAAGACATGAGGCAAATATTTTCACACACAGGGTGGTTCAAGTGTGAAATGAACTTCCTGAGAAAGTGATGGATATATGTACAATTATAACATTTAAAAGACATTTGAATAAAAACATGAACAGGAAAGGTCTGGAGGAACATGGGCCAGAAGCAGGAAGGTGGGCCTAGTTTAGTTTGGGATCATGTTCGGCATGGAATGGTTGGACCAAAGGGTGTGCTCCCATGCTGTAGGATTCTATGAGAATCTCTCATTTTTTTTGAGAAATAAATTTAGCACATTAAAGTGATTTAAACATTATCAAACTCTTTCAATGTTATAGTATAATCATAAAGACTCCACAGGTGGACACTGAATTCTCTTCTCTCTTCTGCCTACCTGCCCCATTCACTGGTTAAAAGAAAATCTTGAACTAAAAAGCATTTCTTCAGTTGTACAAAAGTCATACACCATCAACAAATTAAAGTACAAAAGATAGTGTACACTGAGCACAACACTGAACATTGAGCTTAGTTTCATTTACCAAACGCTTCTTCCGCTTTTAATGATTTCTGTTTTAACTAGTTGAATAACAACTTCATTTTTTAATTTTCTTTTACAGCAGTCCAATCCTTTAAAAACTCACCTCTTTAAATTCTGCTTTCAATACACAATGACCCAAAGTTGATTGCCACTGCAACTTTCTACCACTGTGCTTACCAAGATAAAATGTCTTGAAAATCTCCTGAAGTTTTACCATCTAAACAAAAAAAAAGTAAAATTATTGTTAAAATCATCCTTTTCAAGCTAGTTGTGTTCTTCTAGCTATGTATCAAGTGGCTTAAAGCTACTTAGTCAGCTTTTGGGAGTATATGAATGCAGCCCAAGGACTTCGCCATGGTCACAAGTGCTCCAGTCAGATGTTTCACCATCTAAGTGTAGGACAAGTAAGCAAATCCACATTTTAACATCAATACATTGCTGTTTTGTATCACTCAAATTAAGTAGTTTTTCATTTCAGTCAATCATTCTTGAATATCCATAAAATGTGTTAAAGGATAAACTAGATTATTCAAACCTAATGGTATCAGATTTGACTTTTGGTTTGCGTGAACCTAGCTTCTCTTAATTATGGATCATTTGAGATGCTGTCAATTCCTCAGAGGGAAATTCTAGCCAGTGTTCTCAAGTGTGCTAATATGTTAGACCTGTTGGAAGGAATGTGCATGCAGACATCAGATGTGAACAGGCTAAGATTTAGCTCTTCCATCAATGCCAAATATTTTCCAATTACTTATTAACTCAAAAAACAGTCATTTGGACAACGTAATGGATTGTTGTTTCAACTGATTAGCAATCTCAACTCATATTTTACTACTTGCAGCCCTGTTAAAGTTCTGCTGAATCTACACTGCTCTGCTTAAAGACAAATGCATCTTTGTTGCAATACTTTGAATGTACAAATTACTGCAAATGTGATCCAACTCGAGCTTTATCCAGTTGCAGCAAAACTCCACCCAACTTCAACCCTTCATGCCTAACATGTCATTAGCTCTTTTTTTGCGCCCACCTTGTTCCACCTCCTACTCCCTCCCCCAACCCCCCCACCACACACCCAGATTCTCAGCAATTTGAGACGGACTAGTCTTCAAAAATATCTGCAATTAAAACTGTCATTTCTTCAACTTTTATATCAAGCCTCATTTTTTCAGAGCAATCTCTCATTTTTATCAGAGATAAATTTAGCACATTAAAATTATTTAAACATGATCAAACTCTTACAATCTTACAGAATAGTCAAAAAGACTCCACAGGTGGACAGTGAATTCTCTTCTCTCTTCCTCCTACCTGCCCCATTCACTGGTTAAAAGAAAATCTTGCATTAAAAAGCATTTCTTCAGTTGTACAAAAGTCATATACCACCAACAAAGTACACAAGATAGTACAGATATTAAAGATCTGTAACCACTATTTTCAAAAGGCAACTGCTTGAGGCAGTTATTTGTATTTTTCTGGGGCAGCTGCAGGAGGAGAAAAGTGCATGGGAACATAGAACTATTCTCCCTGGAACTGGAATATTGCAACTTTCATCAGCAAACAGGATTGAAAAGTACTTAACTTGTAAATACAAATATACATTCAACCAATTAACTGCAGCAAAAAAGACTCATGCAAAGGATAATTCCAAGGTTTATGATTTGATCAGAATTTTATTGCCGACATTACCTTACACTGATAATATAACACTCACCTCCAGGGGTAAATGAACTTCCATAGGTACATAAGTTGGCCAGTAGCCCATTGTGAGGATATTTACAGTTAACTCAAGGTTGCCAGGTATATTTTGATTCTGCATGTACTGTGAAAAAGTAAGAAGATGTCTTAAAAAGACTGATAAAGTCTAAATATTCAACCAAGTCTTTTGAGATACCGAATGCAAATAACCAAGTTTAGTATCTCTATTCCCATCTCTATTGCATCCATCAACCCTGTGAACATCGAAGTAGTCTGCATTCTGCCAATTCTGGACTCCTATGAATCTCTAACATCTCTTCAATTGTGGTCCTGCCTTCAAATATCAAGCCTCAAAGCACTGAAAATTCCCTCTTTTCAACTTTTCATCTCTTCTTCCTCCTTAGGACACTCATGTCCTTTTGATAGATTGTGTAATTTGATGTCAAGTATGCACTGATTATGGTACTGTGAAATACTGTGGGATTTTTCTACTGAAAACTCCAAATAAATGCAAATTGCAGTTGATCAAGTAGTCAATGTTTCCACCTTTTAAAACAGTGCCATGAGAATTCTGCGAACAAAAGGATCCTTTCAAACTAGGTGCTTACTTGAATATAACCAAAACAATGCAGGGAAGGGAGGAACATTCACCTTGCCTTTGTACAAACAGCGTACTGAGAAATCTGGCAGTTTAATCAAATGCATAAGTATACAAAGTTAACTTCAAAGATATGAGAACTGATCTCATTTTCAAAAATGCAGTTTCTTACTGCCAGATGATGGGGACGAGACTGAATTTTCTTTTCACTTGAGTCCTCCTCACATTGGCTATACTGATGTTCCAAATGTGAGGTAACAACACCCTGAATTGTAATGTCAATCAATTGAGAGATTCACAGAAATTATGCAATAGCCTTTTTTTGTATATTTCTTGGCTCCAGGACAATCCACCTTTTAAAGTACTGGCATCAGTATATTAATCTAGTGTTAACACTGTCACTTCATCTGGTGGTCATGATTATACTTGTGATTGTACTATAAACAGAATTACAAGATTGCTACTGGAAATAAACACATTTTTGCTTTCCCTTGAAATATATGGTATCTTAAGAGGATTTATGTTCAACAGAGGTGGAAACAATGAATGTTAAAATCAATATGGCAGGTGAGTGGAACTTTTCAACTGGAGGATTTCTCCTGAAATACAATATTAATGGAGCATGGTGAAAAAAGAAAGGCCCAGCATGAAGGCAGTTTTAATTTGTAAGAGACACAAATAAAAAAGTACAGTACCATTTTGGTAAGCAACAAAACCCCCAATTATACACTGCCTACTAAAACAGAAACTTAATTTGACTTGCTCGGTGTTAGTTATGATTGTAAGGAAGAAAAAAATGGGAGAAGGGATTTCCCTTCCAGTTCTTTGCCAATGATTTTTAAATCTATGATGTCTTTTTATTGATTCACTTGGCAAAGGAATTATCTTTTCCTCTACTTACTCTATTAAAAGCTCTTAGAATTTCTAATACATGTTTAGTGCTCCCTTAGTCTTCCCTGCTGTATGGAGTGCAATTCCAGCTCTGCCAACCTCACCATCTAACTCAAGTCCGTTATCACTGGTATCATCCTGTTATCTTTTCCAATGCTTTGACATCCTTCCTGAAGTGCCGTGCACAGAGATTTGCAAGGTGAAATAAAACTGCCCTATTTGCGCATTCAATGTCTCTCTTTACATTGCCAAGTATTCTACAGACCTTTATAACTGCTTATATTGCACCACAGTGAAGTTTGTGAACAAAATTAAATTTGAAATTAAAAGATTTTTGTAACATTAAAAATAATCATAAACCTTCATATATATATCAATCATGGAGAGAAAAGAGAAAAGTTGAGTTGAAGTAAAGAGAGAATGCTTAATACTGCATGAAACAGTAGCTGAAGTAACATCACATTTGGGCCTTGAATAAATTGAAAGAGACTAATTAATAATTTAATAATAGAATCTCCTGCACTAGGCCTTTAAGGCAACAAAATACAATATATTGTTAGTAAAGATTAATAAAAAATGTTAAAATTACACATTTACTGCTTGATCCATTTAAAATAACGTGATACCTGTTTAAACTGGATCATAATATCTTTTGAGAGCTCCATGTCTCGAAACATTCCTTCCAGTTTGCTGGTGAACGCAGCTCCACATTCTTGAAAACAAAACCATGGATACAATTGTACACTACCCAACAACTGAGCATTTTCAGCTTTTTGCTTTTATTACAGGTTTGCAGTTACCACAGTACATCGCTTTTGAAGGTATAGGTACTCATTGCTGCAAGTGTAGCATTAGTTTCACAATGACTTGATAGGTTTTAAAAAGCCAGTGCAACCAAATCAAAATCTAATTCAGCCAAAAACTGACAAACATATATATTCCAATCAGTGCCACTCAAATAAACATTGTTTTAAAAGCAAGCCCCACCCAGAGAACTACGACCATTAACTGACAAAATTAACCTGGATTGGGAGTCAATTGTGCTCATTTTCAAGAAACCTACGATTAAGAGGTATTGCTTTTCAGTTCAAAAGACTCGATAGGATTTTTTTTGTAAGATCACATTCAAAAGGTTAAATTACTAAGAAATTACTGCCATCCCAAGTACCCCAATATAATCAGGTAATCACAATGCCCATAGTAGTGAAGCAAGCCATTCAGCCCACCGAGTCCACACTGACTCTCCGAACAGCATCCCACCCAGACTCATCCCCTAGCCTAACCCTGTAACTTGCATTTCCAATAGCTGATCCACCTAGCCTGCACATTCCTGGACACAATGGGCAATTCAGCATGACCAATCCACCTAATCTGCATTTCTTTGTGACAGAGAGGAAACTAGGGCACCCTGAGGAAACCCACCCAGATACAAGGAGTGTGTCTGTGTGGAGTTTGCACAGTCACCGGAGGTGAGAATCAAACTCAGGTCCCTAGCGATGAAAGGCAACAGGGCTAAACACCGAGCTATTGTGCTGCCCTATTGGAAATGGTTTTCCAAATTTTAAAAAAACTCCAATAAAATAGTATTACTCAAAGGCAGATTCTATTTTGGGATAGATCCAACTCAATAGATTACCTTAACTGTATCGACTTGCCACTCAAATACATTTGTACATATTTGAAATTTTTCTTTGCTAAAAGTCTACATTTTTACCTTTGCAAATTTCCCTGGCTCATGGTAGATATTGTTCTTAGAAATACACAAACGAAATTGAGCAAAATCCCAAGAGAAAATAAAATACTTCAAAACTGCATCCATTTTGCTGCATGTGCCAAAAGAAGAAACCCTACTCAGTCAGGTTTAAAGCAGACAGCATCCTCTCTGTAGTAGCCAGAAGATCGCAGCAAGTAATGAAAAGTCTTTGAAATTCTGCCAACACATCTACTTTTCAAGAGCAGTTAGGGATGGGTTATGGACTTGATCTAACAACACCTACATTTCATGAAAAGGATAAATTGTTGTTAAAAAAACAAAAAATGCTCATTAGCTTAGGAATACCATAGCTTTCAATTAGGCATTTTACAGTCTTTTGAATTCCATCTGCTTCCCTACTCCCTCGTCTCTCCCTCTGTCTTTGCCCACCCCCTTCTCCCTCTGACGATACCCCTCTCTGTCCTTCACCTGTCTTCCCTCCTACCTCTCCACCCATCCCACCCTCCTCTCTCCCCCATCCGTCTCCCCACCCTATCCATCCCATGTCTCTCTCAGTTTCTCTCCACAGATGCTACGAAAACCTGAGTATTTCGAGTTTTTCTATTTTTATTTTAAATTTCCAGCATCTGTAATTTTTTTTTATTAAAGCTGTTAGCTGACTAGCTGAAATCTCGTGACAAATGCTGCTTTTACAGCTAAATAGCAGCAGACTTTCAAGATTGACATATCTGATAGCACTTGACATGTCTTTCACTGACTAACCCAAGAGCAGCTGTTTAAGAAATACTTGTAGGCAACCCCAAACTAGACAGCACCAAAAATGTATGAATGCAAAGCACTGAGCAATTTAAAAATATGCCATTAAAATAATCATTTGAGTTTTCAAAACAAAACAAGCAGCACAAGCAGGTGCAACCAGACAATAGTTCTTTTTTGTTACATCTAAGACTGTTTAAGAAAAATTTAGAATATGGTAATTGAAGAAAATTCCAGTTCTTTATATGGCACCAGTGCTTTGAAGTATCCAACAATTATCAGTAAGGCAGTTGCAGGAAAATCAGAATTGTATGCAACTGATTAAGTTAATGATTAAGATAATCCCTGACACACTGATTATATTTGATATAGTAGCACAGGCTTTATTCAATCAAGTGTGGGATAATAGGACATTAAAATGGATAAACAGCTTGTTGAAAATGCAAAACTGAGAGGATTATCATTAATAAATGATTACAATTTGAGCATGGTTTGGAGTGGCCAAAAGGGAACTTGAATGGAACCATTCTTAACTTCATGAATGATATCAAAGTGTGAGAGAGCGCGAGTATTTCAAACTAAACAACGAGGTAGGTCATCTTAGATTGCATATAATGTTGTGCATACAACTTCAGAAAACTTCAGCACATTGTGTGGTTGGTGGAACAAGACTATACACAAGGTTACATGCAAGTGTAAAAGGAACAACAAACTTAAACACATGCAGTTTAGGAGACAGGCAATGCTGCCAAGATCAACATTTGTTGCCCATCACAAGCTGCCCTTAAGGATGCAGTGATATGCACTCTCTTTAATTATTAGTCACTGGTTTAGCCATCATAGACAAAAGGTAGGAATGGAAGGCGGCTTTTCGGAATGGAGGGCTGTGACTACTGGCGTTCCACAGGGATCAGTGCTGGGCCCTCTGCTGTTCATGATCCACATAACTGATGTGGAGGAAAATGTAGCTGGTTTAATTAGCAAGTTTGCGGATGAAACAAAGATTGGTGGAGTTGCGGATACTGAAGAGTATTGTCAGAGGATACAGCAGAATGCAGTTCGGTTGGAGGCATGGACAGAAAAACGGCAGATGGAGTTTATCTGGACAAATTGAAGTGATGCATTTTTGAAAGTCACGACAGATGGAAATTATACAGTGAATGGCAGAACCCTTAGGAGTACTGATGATATTCAGAGATTTGTGGGTGTGCAGGTCCACAGATCACTGAATGTGGCAGCGCGGGTAGATAAGATAATAAAAAAGGCCTATGACACAATGCCCCTTCCAATGAAGGCAAGCAAGTATAAAGACAGACAAGTTACACTGCAACTTTATAGAACTTTAGTTAGGCCACAATTGGAACACATCAAATTTGGGGGTGGGAGTGACGGGGGGGGAGAAGAGATGTGCAAAGCACGTTTTCACACCAAGGGTGCAGTGTGCCTGAAACACGCTGCCAGAAGTGGAAACAATCACAAATAGCAGTTTTCAAGAAGCACCTGAACGAATGCATGAACAGGAAGGGAAAACGGGGACACAGATCCTGTAGGTGATGGCACTTTTAATATAGCAGGGCAAAATGTGTCAGCGCAGGCTTGGAAGGCCAAAGGGGTTGCTCCTGTGCTCCACTGTTCTTTGTTCTATTCATATATCTTAGCTTATTTTGATTCATTCATGGAGCAAGGGCACTACTGTTCAGCAAATATTTATTGCCCACCTTTAACTGCCCTTGAGGAGGTCATGGAGTGCTTCATTGTTCAACCGTTGTGATCCACCAGGTATAGGTGCTGTTAGGGAGATCCAGGATTTTGTCAGAGCAATGAAGGAATGGTGATCTAGTCCAGAGTCTGGATAATATCTGACTAGCTCTAGTTCTGAAGAAAGGTTATGGACTCTAAACATGAACTCTGTTTTCTCTATTTCAGATGATGTCAGACCTGAGTTCTTCTGGCAATTTCTGTTTTTCTTGGTTCATATCTGACTTGAGGGGAACTTTCAGGTGTGGTTTCCGTGCAGTGACTGTCTTGTACTTCTAGGTGATGATGGCTATGGGTTTGGGAGGTGTTGTTGAAGCAGCAAGGGTGAAATTCTACTGAAACATATTCTATGTGGTATACATTGCTACCACTGCACTTTTATCATGGAAGGCCAATCAAGTGGGTTCTTTAGTTCTGGATGGTGTCATGATTCTCAAGTGATCTTGTTGCTGTGCACATCAAAGCAAGTGCTTTATTGGCGGTGGGCAGACTTTGGACAGTTTACTTGCCACAAAATATCTAGCATCTGACTGGCTTTTATAGCCAGTGTTTAGGTAATAGTCCAGTTCAACTTCTTGTCAAAATCAACCTCAGGATAATTACAATGGGGAAGTCAGCAATGGTGATATTATTAAATGCCATGGGGAAATGGCAAAATTCACTCTTGAAGAAGAGGGTCATTGCCTGGAATTTTTGTTACTCAAAACCAATCAGCCTAAACTCAAATGCTATGCAGATCTTGTTGCATATCAACACCAACTGCTTCATGACTCCTGTTATTGGTTTGCTGAAGAATGAGAATAGGCTGACGCAACAGGTAATTAACTGGCATTTGTTTGCACTGGGCAGGTTTCAGTGTTAGAGCTTTGCTGGACAAGCTTGGCTAATTTTGCAGCACAAGTCTTCCATACTATTACTGGAATGCTATCAGGTCCCAAGTGGAGTAAGAGACAAAAATAGAAATTGCTGGAAAAGCTCAGCAGGTCAGGCAGCAAGTGTGGAGAGAAATCAAAGTTAAGGTTTCGGGTCTAACTGGTTTTGAGGAAGGGTCACTCAACCCAAAACATGAATTCTCATTTCTTTCCACAGATGCTGCCAGACCTGCTAAGCTTTTCCAGCAATTTCTATTTAATTGTCTCTGATTTATAGTATCTACAGTTTTTATTTTTCCCAAATGGAGTAAATCAGATGAGCTGAAGATTGGCATCTGTGATGCCAGGAACCTCAGGAGGGGATCAAGTATCCACCTGGCTGAATATTGATGCAAGTTCTTCCCCATCATTTGAGGAGGAAGATATTTGTGGAGCCAGCTCCATCTGCCAGTTGTTTGATTGTCCATCCCACTCTCAGCTAGATACAGCTGAAGTGCCATAACAATACTGTCATGCATAGGTGCATCTGGAAGAGAGAGAGACTGGTGAGACAAAGTCAAATATGTTTTTTCTTTTTTATTGGTTTCTCACCATCTGTCACAACACCTTTCGGGGACAGCCAGCTTGGTTAGTAGTGGTGATACCAAGCTGCTCTTGGTGAGGGACACTGAAGTCACAGCTCAGAGTGCATTCCGTACCTTGCCACCCTCAGTACCTCTTCTAATGGCGAAATATTGATTGAGAATGGAGAGTTTCCAAAAAAGAATAAGTTAAGATCAGGAGTAGGCCATTTAGTCCCTTCAGCCTCCTCTGCCATTTAATGAAATCATGGCTGATCTAATTGCGACCTCAACTCCACATTCAGGAGGAGACTTGCCCAAGAGGCTTCATGGGCTCTGGAATCACTATTAAGGATGCCCAGAACAACTCTCTCCCAAATGTAAGCCATTGTCAGCCATCAAGTGTAAGCCAACTTTGATGGGTCTGTCTTGCTGGGAGAGAGGACACACCCAGACTTGATAAGGTCAATGGGGCTGATTTGCCTGTCATTTCAATGCCTAGGTCGATGCAAGGTAGTCTGTCAGATTTTATTCCTTTATTTAAAACTTTGTAGCAGTTTTGATACTGTGATTTGCTAGACCATTTCAGAAGGCATTTAAGAGCCAAGCACATTGCTGTGATTGGAGACTCATTGGGGGGGGGGGGGGCACTTGTAGGCTATAGCAGCTAAGTATAGCAGATTGCCTTTTCCAAAGGGCATTTGCAAATGGGATGGACTTTTCCACAAACAACAAAAGGTCTGTGGTCACCATTAGTCTGGGCCTCTGGATTACTACTACAGTAACATTACCATTCTGCCACCCTCTCACTCAAGTGCTTCAATATGGAGAATAATGCACGGCTGGCTGGTTTTGATTTGTTAGTCAGTTTTCTGGTGAATGTGACGAAAATGGAGATAGAGAGAGGGGAATTACACAGAAGTCAACAAGTTATTGATAAGTTAAAGGAAGTGAGCATTTCATATTGACAGCCTAGACTGAAAACCAAGAAAATAAGAAGAAACATACCTATGGAATTCACTTGCTCATCATTCACATGCAAGTGAATCAGAACAAAATCACACACTAGCAAATGAGTAACCAACTCAAAATGTGACAATAGCTTGGTGTACAGAACAATGAGTTAGTGAAAACCGACACATTCATTTACATATTTGCACAAACATTCATGTTGACCATGAGGTGGCCCCAACACAAGAATAAGGTTTCAAATGCCTGGCAGTTTATAATTAAATCCAAATAAAAGGCAATGAAGCACATTGTCACTTATTTTGGCATACCTATACTTGAATAGCAAACCTTTTCAACTTAGGGTTATGAACTGCCAGTCTAGATGTTTCTCTGATTGATTAAAATAATTGTGAAACAACTTAGCTGTGAGAAGCGCAATAAATAACAAAATCATACCAAAACTTCATAAATCAAATATATCAATGGACAAGGAACAGTAATATATATGCTAGTGAAGCAAACTCACCATGTTTCAATTTGGACAGCATTGATTTTTCAGCATCTACTGATGCACTCTTTCCAACCAACAGTCGCTTTGCTAAGTCCTTCTTATAAAAAGCCTCAAATACGTCTTTTCCTGTTTTAAAAGAGCAAAAATTTAATTGATTACATATGAAAAGAAATGATTCAAAGACATCTATTACTTTCTTTAGCTAAAATCTGGAATGTTAATCATAACACTACATGATAATTCAGTGAACAAAAAGGCCTCAATCAAACTAAATACACATCTATCAATTTACAAGCAACATTTTTTCAAGTATCCAACAAAATATTTTATAAAGATAATTGAAAATAAAACTTCTGAGACAAATTAGAAGATTAGGATTAAATGGGAAGACACGGGATTTTACCATTTGCATGTAATTTGCAACACAAAAGAATATTTTAGATGAAACCTATTCCTCTCATGTGTTTACCAGTTTTCTTTCCTCTTGAAGACATCGGATTCCTTCTCGGTATCACTTTTCCTTAGAACAGAGAAGGCCGAGTGTAACTTAATTGAGTCATACAAAATGGTGAAGGATTTGGACAGAATTTGCAGGAAACACTGGTTTCCCCTAGTGGCGATGGCAATTTCTGAGGGGCAGATTTAGGACAATTGGTTGAAGGGTTAGACAGGACAAGAAGAACATTTTATTCACCTATGGTGAATGTCTGGAATTTTGGCTGAGGCCAAAACTCTTGAGGCATTTAAAAGAACCCTGAATCCGTATCTGAAGCATTGTAACCTGCGAGGCTTAAACCAGATGCTGCAATGTAAGAAGAGAAAGAGTACCCACTTTATTCAGCCAGCGCAGACACAACAGACTGAATGACCTCTTAGGCAAAAGTGAGGACTGCAGATGCTGGAGATCAGAGTCAAGATTACAGTGGTGCTTGAAAAGCACAGCAAGTCAGGTCGCATCCCAGGAGCAGGAAAGTAGACATTTCCGGCAAAAGCCCTTCATCAACAATGAGGCAGGGAGCCTCTGGGGTGGAGAGAAAACTGGGACCGGTTGGGGCTGGGGAGAAGGGAGCTAAGAGTGCAATAGGTGGATGGAGGTGGGGAAGAAGGTGATAGGTCAGAAAGGAGGATGGAGCGGATAGGTGGGAAGGACGATTGGCAGGTAGGACAGGTCGGCAAGTACTGAGGAAGCAGATGTGGCTCTGGTAGCGAGTCTGTTTCAGGACATGGTTGAAGAGCTTCAGGGCAGAGGAGATGACCTGGGGGTTGCAGTGAGAGGGAGACTCACTGAGATCTGTCTATAAAGATCTCAGTCAGTTTCTCTCTCACTGCAACCCCCAGGTCATCTCCTCTGCCCTGAAGCTCTTCAACCATGTCCTGAAACAGACTCGCTACCAGAGCCACATCTGCTTCCTCAGTGCTTGCCGAACTGTCCTACCTGCCAATCTTCCTTCCCACCTATCACCTTCTTCCCCACCTCCATCCCCCTATTGCACTCTTAACTATCTTCTCCCCAGCCCCACCTCCTCCCATTTATCTCTCCACCCCGGAGGCTCC
Source organism: Chiloscyllium plagiosum (assembly GCF_004010195.1). Taxonomy (NCBI): domain Eukaryota; kingdom Metazoa; phylum Chordata; class Chondrichthyes; order Orectolobiformes; family Hemiscylliidae; genus Chiloscyllium; species Chiloscyllium plagiosum. The sequence goes on from NC_057724.1 coordinate 45,529,389, forward strand.
CTGCCTCATTCCTGATGAAGGGCTTTTGCCCAAAACGTTGATTTTCCTTCTCCTCAGATGCTGCCTGACCTGCTGTGCATTGCCAGCACCACTCTAATCTTGAATGACCTCTGTGCATCGTATCTTTCTTACAGTTCTAATTTCACAGCAATCATCCGCTGATACCTCAATCAAGTTACTAATCACCACACACTCGTCAGTACTTGCTGGCAGAAAAAGCAATTGTTGTTATAGCTGATATTAGCTATGGTCAAGAAAGTTCTGCTCTGAAGAACTCTTTAGTGCTGACCTTTAGTTTTACACAACAGTGACAGAAGTGTAGTAATATTTAAAATCCACGTTATTTCATAAGTTAATAGCAATTTCACACATACCATAAATGAACCTAAATATTATCATAATTTTGTCCAGCATCTTCTCAAGTTCTTCATCTGTAGCTTCTTTATTGCCAGCTCGAAGCTTCGAGTCTACATATTTGGCTGAAACAGAAAAAGCACAGACCTCTTTAGGTTACTTTGCAAGTTCAGTACTGAGTTACGCTTTGAACCTAGGATTTCTTTTATACCGAATCCATAACACAAGTAGCAAGTCATTCAACACAACTGGTCGGTGCGAAATGATTCATACTTGCTTCTGCCAACCTGATCAGTAAAGAGAAGCAAAAGCCTTCCTTTCCTTGTTCCATTATATGAACACTTGAGCCTACTTAAATGCCCCTTTTGTTGTTCAAAGACTCTTGTTCTACCTTCCGCAACTGCCTCCCACCCCTCCCCATACATACATGAGAGCTGCTTTTTAAACAAGGTGTCAAACCCATGAGGAATTTAAAAAATCCCTATGAAGTAACTTCCACCTTTTTTGGAGAACACAGCTTCAGAACAGCTGTTCCATCAATGGATTTGCATGCTTATCATTTTCATGTTTATTATTTTTAAATTATTCTGTCAACCAGTTTAGTAACAATATCAGTCTGTACTAATTTATGTTTTGATGTGTTGCCCCTCTTCGATTTCCAAACAATATTTGACCTCATTACTCCTCCTAATAAAACATACCATTCCCCCATGTCTTTCCTGAAATTAATCCATTCATTCTACAAAATTATTGATGCCATTCAAATTTTGTTATATTCATTTGTGTTAATTATCTGTTCAATTTAGTGTTCTCAATTTTGAAACTGTTGTGATTCTCAAGACCAAATTGTTAATGTAGTAAATCATGACTCAGTAGTTGGACCCATCAGCAACTCCTGTGGAACATCATGTTCTACCTTCAGCCATACTGTGTGCTACACGTAGAGTTTTTTTTAATCCATTTTGCTAAGCATTTCCTGACTCCATTTGCTTCAATCTCGAGTCATGCTATGTAATATCTTATCAAAAGGCTTTTGAAGATTCACACAAATACCTACTGCATTATCCTGGTTTACTGCAAATTTACATATTTGATCTTTCTTAAAAAAATTAAATCTTACTACTTTCGTCTTTCTTCAGAAGACAGTGGTCTTGCACTGCCACATAAACACCACAACTCTAGCAACTCTGTAATCATGCTTCACTCACAAGCTGAGGTGGTGCGCTCTTTGGTAGATAAGCCAAATAAGCAAATTTGAGATTGATTTAACAAAAACTGAGATCTGGGGTCAATTTTCCAAACAAATAAATGGTAAGCTTTTCAAAAGTTGTTCTGAGTTTTACATGTTCAATTTAAAAGGGAGAACAAGAGAATAGACTATTATTTAAATGGAAGAAAAGCTGCAACATAAAGAGATTTGGGGCACTTCTGGTCCTACTGCCTGCACTCAGCAAAAAACCATGTCTATATTCCTTTTAAAGAAATCAAAATTCTGAAGTGTCACACTTTAGTACATGGTTTGTCCCAAGAATGGCATATTCACACTGCAAAGAAAAAAAAACAAGCAGGCTCAAACAAGCACTCAAGTTACCAAGTACCTAATGGCAAAGAGCCATTCCTTTGCTGGATGTTTCAGATCTGAAAATTTACTCAGAGATGCAAATCTGTCATAAGTTTGATACCCACTGCTTTATTTATGAAACACAGCACTAATTCACTATTCATCACACAGTCAATATGGAACCAACGGTTATATTTAGAATCTTCACATCGTCATTCCCTCCTTCAGTCAAACTCTTTGGCACTGCCACTTTTAGATTTGTCATAGAGTATTTTACATAACTACATAAGCATGCTTCCAATGAGGTCAATCATAAGCAGGAAAAGGAGATTTCCACTTAGATTAAAATAGTCCTGAAGCCAAACAAGGCACATCAAGTAATAGAATAAACTAAAATTAAACAAATAAAATCTCAAAAGACCAGATATCAAGTGACAGATACAAAGGTGGTTCTGCAGTCCATCAGAAAGTGATAAATATTAATCAAAATCTTTCATATTTTAAAGATTTGATTAATTCATCCCTTAGCCTTTAATAAAAAAAACTCTCTGTTGATCTTTCCTCCTGTACAGCCATGCATTTAAATAGTGCCCCTGCACGTAGGAAAACAGCTCAGGTTCTTCACAGAGGTGTACTGTCAAGTTCACAAATACAACATCATTGGACAATTCTATTTTAAAATATTCCTTTGAATCGCAGAGAAACAGACAGCTTTGCAAAAAGAGTGGTGAATTCTTGGTAAATTCCTCAGTCTGGAGGATTGCCTGTATCACATTATGTTGTCCTTGGTTGTTTTTGGAGGGGGGGTTGTGGATACATTGAAAGTCAAATAAAACCACTTGAGGTGTGATTTGCATCTCTCTCAGAACAGAGGAAAGATGCAGTAAACTGCTGCTGTTGGGAAACAGACTTGCAATTGCAATTGAAGAGAACTGTAATTCTCCCAGGAACAGGCTTTTTCTATTCTGTACAGAATAAATAGGAGCTCTACATTGGAAAGACTGTTTTCTAAGAGACAATGAAACTACTTAACTATGGGAATCTTTAGAATTCTGGTTTCAAAAAATTCACAGAATTGTCACAGCACAAAGTGGTTATTTGACCCATCATACCCATTCTGACTTCATTACCTCGTGCCAATCTCCTGCCTTTTCCCAGATCTCAGCATACCATGTCCATCCAAATAGGGCTATCAGGACCGTCATTACTCGAAGTAGTGTGGAAATATTTGAGGTGCATCTTGCAGGTGTTAATGGCATCCAGAAAAACTTAAAGTGCAATGATAATTGAAGGACTCTAAGTTTTGACTGGACCTAGCTACCAATGGTAAACCTCTGCTGGAGAGCTAGCAGTGATTTTGAGACAGCCTTCAATGCTGCATACCAGATGGAAGCTGCATACCACATGCAAGTCATAGAGATGTACAGCATGGAAACAGACCCTTTGACCCAACCCATCCATGCCAACCAGATATCCCAGCCCAATCTAATCCCACCTGCCAGCACCCGGCCCATATCCCTCCAAACCCTTCCTATTCATATACCCATCCAAATGCCTCTTAAATGTTGCAATTGTACCAGCCTCCACCACATCCCCTGGCAGCTCATTCCATACACGTACCATCCTCTGTGTGAAAAAGTTGCCCCTGAGGCCTCTTTTATATCTTTCCCCTCTCACCCTAAACCTATGCCCTCTAGTTCTGGACTCCCCCATCCCAGGGAAAAGACTGCCTATTTATCATATCGATGCCCCTCATAATTTTGTAAACCTCTATAAGGTCACCCCTCAGCCTCCGACGTTCCAGGGAAAACAGCCCCAGCCTGTTCAGCCTCTCCCTGTAGCTCAGATCCTCCAACCCCAGCAACATCCTTGTAAATCTTTTCTGAACCCTTTCAAGTTTCACAACATCTTTCCGATAGGAAGGAGACCAGAATTGCACGCAATATTCCAACAGTAGCCTAACCAATGTCCTGTACAGCCGCAACATGACCTCCCAACCCCTGTACTCAATACTCTGACCAATAAAGGAAAGCATACCAAACGCCTTCTTCACTATCCTAACTACCTATGACTCCACTTTCAAGGAGTTCTGAACCTGCACTCCAAGGTCTCTTTATTCAGTAACACTCTCTAGGATCTTACATTAAATGTATAAGTCCTGCAAAGATTTGCTTTCCCAAAATGCAGCACCTCACATTTATCTGAATTAAACTCCATCTGCCACTTCTCATCCCATTGGCCCATCTGGACCAGATCCTGTTGTAATCGGAGGTAACCCTCTTCGCTCTCCACTACACCTCCAATTTTGGTGTCATCTGCAAACTTACTAACTGTACCTCTTATGCTCGCATCCAAATCATTTATGTAAATGATCAAAAGTAAAGGGCAAAGCACCGATCCCTGTGGCACTCCATTGGTCACAGGCCTCCAGTCTGAAAAACAACCCTCCACCACCACCCTCTGTCTTCTACCTTTGAGCCAGTTCTGTATCCAAATGGCTAGTTCTCCTTGTATTCCGTGAGATCTAACCTTGCTAATCAGTCTCCCATGGGGAACCTTGTCGAACACCTTACTGAACTCCATATCGATCACATCTACTGCTCTGCTCTCATCAATCTTCTTTGTTACTTCTTCAAAAAACTCAATCAAGTTTGTGAGACATGATTTCCCACGCACAAAGCCATGTTGACTATCCCGAATCACCCTTTGCCTTTCCAAATACACTTACATCCTGTCCCTCAGGATTCCCTCCAACAACTTGCCCACCACCGAGGTCTGGTTCACCGGTCGATAGTTCCCTGCTTATCTTTACCGCCCTTCTTAAACCTCCAGTCTTCCAGCACCTCACCTGTGACTATCGATGATACAAATATCTCAGCAAGAGGCCCAGCAATCACTTCTCTGGCTTCCCACAGATTTCTCGGGTACACTTGATCAGGTCCTGGGGATTTATCCACTTTTAACCGTTTCAAGACTCCTTTTCCACAGTAAATACTGATGCAAAATATTCACTTAGTATCTCCCCCATTTTCTGTAGCTTCACACAAAGGCCGCCTTGCTGATCTTTGAGGGGCCCTATTCTTTCCCTAGTCACCCTTTTGTCCTGAATATATTTGTAAAAACCCTTTGGATTCTCCTTAATTTTATTTGCCAAAGCTATTCATGCCCCCGTTTTGCCCTCCTGATTTCCCTCTTAAGTATACTCCTACTTTCTTTATACTCTTCTAAGGATTCACTTGATCTATCCTGTCTCTACCTGACATATGCTTCCTTCTTTTTCTTAACCAAAAGCTCAATTTCTTTAGTCATCCAGCATTCCCTATACCTATTAGCCTTCCCTTTCACCCTGACAGGAATACACTTTCTCTGGAATCTTGTTATCAGCTTTCGAAAGTTCTTGTCTAATGCCGTCAAAATTGGCCTTTCTCCAATTTAGAACTTCAACTTTTAGATCTGGTCTATCCTTTTCCATCACTATTTTAAAACGAATAGGGTTGAAGAAAGTTAGTTTTTAAAACAATATTGCACCAGTGACATATTGCTCCACAGCAGTGATAACAACAGACAAAATGAGGAAACCAAATAAAAAGGAGATATTAGGAAGTCTGACCAAACGTTTGGTCAGTGGTGAATGTTTAAGGAGGGGAAGGGTGGTGATGGGCAGGGAAACTTTGAAATGGAATTTCAGGGATATCGTAGTTTGGAGGATTAGACCAACAGATAGGTGAATTTTGATGCAGAGAAGTACAAGTAATTACTTCTGGGAGGAAGAACATGGAGACATTTTTAAAAAGTGCAATTCTAAAAGGAGTGAGCAGGACCAGAGGAAGCTGAGTGGTGAAGTGTATCAATCATTGATGATGGCACGACAGGTTGAGAGAGTAGTTAACAAAGCAAAAGCCATACTTTAAACAATACATTTGTAGAATACAAGCAAATAAGTTGTGTTTATACCCAGTCTGAGCACTACACTTTAGAAAAAAATCTAAAAGAGAGCGGGTCCAGAAAAGAAAAAGAATAGCTCCAAGAATGATTCAATTCAGTAACCTAGATCAGGGTAACTTGGCACTACGGATCCAAATTGACTGAGTGGTAGGAGACAGAGGATGTGGTTGTTTGTATGACTGGAGGCTGGTGTTGTTCAGTTGCATATCACAAGAATCAGTGCTGGGCCCTTTTTGTTCGTCATATAAAAGGATATTAGTGAAAATTTGAGGGCGGGTGGTAGATATTAAGCGTAATGGGGATGCACTGGATGTTGCTGGGATTGAAGTACTTCAGCTATGATAGAGACTTGTTTTCTTTGGAAAAGAGAATGCTAAGGAGGTACCCAGGACAAGGAGGATAGCAAGTAGCTGTTCCCCTTAGTTGAAGGGGATTTTAAAGAGAAACACAGTCGTTCAGAGGAAACGTTTTTTCTACCAGAGAGTTGGGGGAATCTGGACTGGACTGCCTGGGAATAGGTTAGAGGCAGGAGACCGCCACCTTCAAAAAGTAGATGGGATAAGCAATGAAAACATTATAACATTCATGGCTTTGAGTCAGTTGCTGGAATGTGAGACTAGTGTAGATGGGCCAGCACAGAATGGATTGGCCAAAAGGTCTTTCTGCGCTTAATGACTCTCTCTCTAATTAGTGAGGTTGAGACTGGTTGCCTTGGACATGGGAAGGTTATAGGAAGATTTAATCAAGATATTCAAAACTAAGGTCTGGATGGAGGACATAGGGAAAAATGATTCTCATTGGAGGAAGGATAGAGAACCAGAGGGCAGAGATTTAATTAGCAAAAGATGCATTGGCAACATAATAACATTGTTTTTAGTCAATAATTGGTTAGAATCAGAACTGCACTCCCTGAGAACACAAAGATCACAAGATCAAGACCAACAGAAAAATCTACAACTGCAACTCTGAACACATTAACAGACCTGACAAGACCAATGCAATGATGCTCAAAAATTGTAAAAATTCAAGTACAAAACATGCCAAACATAAAAACCCAAATGTTTAAGCGAACATTGCAGGCTCACAAACAAGCACAGAAATACAATATGAAGTATTTTAAAGGCATGATTTACAAAATGAACAGAAGATGCATGCCTAACTCAACTTATAATTAACTTTCTAATTTTATTTATCTAATTGCCCTCACCAGCATGTTCTCTCTCCCACTCCATATCCCAAATCTTTAAAGGTCAAAATACTTCTGCTACACACAGAACACATTATGCTTAAAAGTTACAGTTGACAGTCATCACTTCAAATAGCACCAGAGAATATTAAATATCAATTACAAACATCACACACTCACGCACTTCAAGCCAAGTAATGCTGTTGTCATATAACACTCACTTCAAGTAACATTTGCCTGTCACAGATATTATCAACCTCGAAATACCTACCAGATACAAGTGAAATGAATAAATTTTTTTAAATTAGCCTACAGACCTGGGGTGGCTTGGTTAGCAGGGCAGGACAGGTTACAAGACTGGTCTCAACGTCAATGGATTGCAGCAGTTATAGGAGGCAGCTCTCCACAACCTGCTCAAGTGCACTGAGGAAGGGCTGAGAAACATATCAGAAATATTGGGAAATAGAGGTTTTGGTGAGAGGGAAAAACTGAAGGAAATCTGAGTTGGGAAATTGGGGATGGAGAAATTAATAGACTGCAAGTCAACAAATCCACAGGGTCTGATAATCTGCATACCAGAGTACTTAAGGAAGTAGCCCTAGAAATGATGGATATATTGGCATCCACCTTCAAAAACTCTATTTTCTGGAACAGTTCCTTCAGATTGGAGGATAAGTAATATGCCTCCCTCTTTGGGAGGCAGCAAGAAAACTAGAATTATTGATGGTGAAGGCTGATGTCAATGGGAGGAGAACACGAGAGTCCATTATATAAAATTTAATAGCAGAGCACTTGGGAAAAAAGTGGAATGATCAGATAGAGTAGCATAGATTTACTAAAGGGAAATCATGCTTGACAAAACTGTTGGAATTCTTCAAGCATGTAGCTTGTGGGAGTTAGTGGATGTGATTTATCTAGTTAAAAATCACAACACCAGGTTATAGTCCAACAGGTTTAATTGGAATCACACTAGCTTTCGGAGCTAGTATGAGCTAAAGTCAGAGATAAGCACATGGGACTGGGGGTAGTATACCAAGATTGACAGAAAACTGGCTGGCAGATAATAAACAAACATTAGGAATTAAACAAGTCTTTTTCCAAAAGGCAGGCAGTGACTAGTGGGAAACCACAGGGATCAGAGCTAGGACTCTTGCTGTTCACATATACATTAGTGATTTGAGTGAGGGAACTGAATACAATAATGCCAAATTTGCAGATGACACAAAGGTGGGTAGAGGGGTGAGCTGTAAGAAGGATGCAGAGGTGCTTCACTGAGATCTGGACAAGCTGGGTGAGTGGACAAATCCATGCTGGATAATGTGGATAAATTTGGGTTTGGAAGTGAAAACAGAAAGACAGATTATCTGAATGGCAATGAGTTTAGAGGGTGGAAATGTGCAATGAGACCTGTGTCCTCATATACCAATCACTGAGAATAAGGTACAGCAGACAGTCAAGGCAGCAAATGCTTTGCTGGCCTTCACAGCAAGAGGATTTGAGTACATGAGCAGGGATATTCTTGCTGCAATTATACAGTGCCTTACTAAGGCCACACCTGGAATAGTGTGCACAATTTTGTTCTCCTTATCACAGGAAGAATGTTCTTTTGAGAGAGGGAGACGGGTGGACTGATGCTTGAGGAGCATTGAATGGGTTTGGGTTATACTCACTGGAGTTCAGAGGGATGAAGGGGCAATCTTACAAAACATTTACAAGATTCGAACAGAACTTGACAGGATAGATACAAGAATAATGTTCCCAATGATGAGGTGGGGTGGGGGGTTGAGTTGGTGATGGTGGAGTATCCAGAACCAGGGGTTCAGGACTGAAATGAGAAGATATTTCTTCACACAAGGTGTGGTGAGCCTAGGAATTCACTATGAGCAAAAGCAGTCGAGGCCAAAACATTGTATGATTTCATGAAGGAGGTGGTTATAGCACTTGAGTCTGAAGTGACCAAAGGATATGTGGCAAAAACTGGAACAGGCTGTTCAGTTGGATGCCCCAAAGGGCTAAATGATCTACTCTTGCTCCGAATTACTACGTTTCTATATTGGCTCAGTCAGCAACAAGCAAAGATTTTGCAAATTTCTTTTTAGCTTACAAGTTTCTATTTCATTGTTTGTTCATGGATTGTAGGTAGCATCAGCGAGGTCACCTTTTATCCTCCATCCTTAGTTGCCCTTGAGAATGTGGCCATCACAGGCTTCTTGTAGGTAGACCAACAGGGCTGTTAGAAATAGAGTTTTAGGATTGTGACCCAATGACCATGAAGGAACAGTAGAACAGTTCCAAGTCAGGACACAGGGTTGCTTTAGGGGGACCTTGCAAGGGATTATCTCACGTATCTGTTGTCCATTTGTAAAGTACTGTTGACTGAGTCTTGGAGAGTTGCGGCTATATAGCTTATACAATACACACTGCTGTCACTGTGCATTGGTAATGAAGTTCATGTTTAAGATAGTGGGTAAGATGCCATTAAAGCAGGTTGGTTTGCCCTGGATGGAGTCAAACTTCTTGAATGTTGCTGGTACTGCATCCATCCAGGCACAAGTATGAAAGGCACTTCATACTTGTGCCTTTCAGATGATGGACCAGATTTAGGAGGAGTTAAAAGCTAAGTTAGTTGACACAGAATTCCTAGCATTTGATCTGCTCTTGTAGCCACAGCATTTATTTGGCTGGTTCAGTGTCTGGTAAATGGCAATGCCCAGAATGGTAATAATGTATAATTCAGCAATGGTAATTTTATTGGAAATGGTCAGTCTCGGAAATTTACATGGTAGGAGTGTAACTTGCAATGATCAGCCCGAGGGTATTGTCAGGGTCTTGCTGTAAAATGAACATGGTCCGTTGCACTATCTGCAAGTTGGGAATGGTGTTGTACGCAGTGCAAATATCTTCATTTCTGAACATATATTGGAGTTGGAGCAAAGAAAGGTCACGAATGAAGCAGCGGAAGATACTCAGGCATCAGACACTACCCTTACTCAGTCCTGTAGTGATATGCCATGATTGACGTTCAGCAAGCACAACCATCTTACTTTGAACTAGCTATAAGACTTTTCTTCCAACTCCCATGGACTCCAATTTTCCTTGGGTTTCCTTGATGCCATAGATGGCCAAATGTTGCCTTCAAGTTAATGGCAGTTGTTCTTGCTCCATCTCTGGAATTCAGCTCTTTTGCACAAGTCTGATCAAGGTTGTTACATGGTGAGGAGATGCGGCTCTGGCAGAACTAAACTAAACATCACTGAACAAACTATTACTTTACAAAACACCCTCGAAAACAGTGTTAACGACTCCTTCCATTGCTTGGCTGCTGATCAACTCAAGACTGATCAGTGTTACTTGGTTAGATTGGATTTGTACTTTATTTTGTGCACAGGCCATACATGGAAATTTGTCGACATAGCTGCACATCAATAGCTTGGCCAGGAACTCTCAGTTCTGGAGCACAACTCTTCAACACTATTGCTGGATCCAGGGTCCACAGTTTTGCAATACTCAGTATCCTGAGCCATTATTGCTATCACTTGGAGTGAATTATATTTGGTACCTGTGATGCTGGGTCCTCAGAAGAAGACCATCTATTTGGTCATGCTGGCTGTAGATTTGTGAAGTCTGTTCCTTCCATTTGTTGTTTAAATGACCACCTCTAATCAGAACTCGATATGGCAGCATTGCAGTTAGGCAGTAGGTTCATTCAAAAAGTTAGGAGATATGGGACACAGGCAAATTTGGCTGTCTGGATACAGAATTGACTGGTCAAAAGAAGACAATGAGTGGTACTGGATGACAAATATTCCACCTGGATGTAGGTGACCAGTGGTGTTCCGCAGAGATGTGTTCTTGGGCCTCTGCTCTTTGTAGTTTTTATAAATGACTTGGAGTAAGAAGTGGAAGGGTGGGTTAGTAAGTTTGCCGATGACACAAAGGTCGGTGGTGTAGATAATGTCGGGGGCTGTTACAGGCCTCAAGACATTTATAGGATGCAGAGCTGAGCTGAGAAGTAAGTGGTAGATGGAGCTCAACCTGGATAAATGCAAACTTATTCATTTTTGAAGGTCAAATTTGAATGCAGAATGCAGGGTTAAAGACAGGATTCTTGGCAGCGTAGAAGAACAGCGGGATCTTGGGGTCCACATAAATAGATCCCTCAAAGTTGCTACCCAAGTTGATAGGGTTGTTAAGAAGGCATATGTTGTTTTGGCTTTCATTAACAGGGGGACTGAGTTTAAGAACCACATTTGCTCCAGCTCTACATAGCCCTAGTTAGACCACATTTGGAATATTGCATACAGTTCTATTCGTTTCATTATGGGAAAGATGCAGATGCTTCAGAGAGGGTGCAGAGGAGATTTACTGCCTGGACTGGAGGGCTTGTCTTATGAAGAGAGGTTGAGTGACCTATGGCTTTTCACACTGGAAAACAGGAAGAAAGACAGGTGACTTGATATAGGTGTACAACATAATGAGAGGCATAGATAGATAGCCAGAGACTTTCCCAGGGTAGAAATGGCTCTCAAGAGGTGTCATAATTTTAAGGTGAGTGGAGGAAAGTATAGGGAGATGGCAGAGGTAGGTTCTTTACGTAGAGAGTGATGGGTGCGTGGAATGCGCTGCCAGCGGTGGTAGTAGAGTCAGAGACATTAGGGATATTTAAGCGACTGCTGGACAAGCTCATGGACAGCAGTAAATTGAGGGCTGTGTCGGTTAGGTTGATGTTAAATTAAGATAAATGCTCGGCACAACATTGTGAGCTGAAGGGCCTGTACTATGTTGTACTGTTCTAAGTTCTAAATCTGATACATTGGTTGTGGGATCGCTTTACCCCATCACGTTGCTACCACTGTTTCGCATGTCCACCTGCATTCTTCATTAAACCAGGATTTGTTCCTCAGCCTTATGGTAATGCTACAATGGAGAATGTGCAAGGCCAAAGGTTTACAAACTATGGTTGAATACAATTCTGTTATGACAACTTTCACACCTCATGGATACTCAGTTTTCAATTTGTTTTGCCTATTTGAAATATGTTCCATCTGGGACAGTTGTTGTGGTGCCACACAACAGGATAAAAGGTATCCACGTTTTCACAAGGACTATACAGTGTTCACTCCCATTATTGCTGCCAAGAGCAGACTGTTGCATTTGCAACAGTTACACTGGTGAGCACAAGTTCAAGTCTCATTTTTCCCTCTCGTTGGTTCCTTTGACAACAGCCAATGACCAAGTTTCACGAAACATTCTTTTGGACAGTCAGGAGTGGTGCTTTCGAGCTACGCTTGGTGACAGACATGGATTTTACATCCTTAGGGCTACTTGCAATACGTGTTCAACATAGAGTATCGAGGATTCATCAGCAAGTGGGGGAAAATAATGTTGTGTGCCTGTGTGTGCACTCTGATGCAAAGACATTTCCTGATGTCTGGAGTTAATGCTGAAGACTCCCTGACCAATTCTCTCCCCTCTATACATCACTGTCCTGCTACTGTTGGTGGGTCTGTCTTGTTGGTGGAACAAAACCCAGGAATAGCCATCATCATAATGAGACATGTTCTTCATATGTGGTATGACACACAATTATGACTGCACCATGTAATTGCTCAACTAGTCTGTGGAACAGGTCTCCCAAGTTTGGCACAAGCCTCCAGATGTTACAAAGGAAGACTCTTTAGGGTTGATAGGTTTGCCATTGTCATTTCCAGTGCCTCAGTCAATGTCAAGTGGTCTGTCCGGATTCATGTTTTCTTAGATTTTGTCATGGATTGATACAACTGCGTGAGTTATGTCATATCATTTCAGAGGTTTTTAGAGGAGAAAGTGAGGGCTGCAGATGCTGG
>NC_057724.1:45542780-45629983 GCF_004010195.1 Chiloscyllium plagiosum
TCCATACCTATTAGTTCAGCTGGTTTATTAGGTCTTTTGTTTATGAACGTTTCAAAGGCTTCCTTCATTGCATTGACAAATTTTTCATTCTTCAGGAAGCAGACATCGACTACGTGATCCACTTTGTCCTTGAAATCTAATAGTTCTTGAACCATTGTTTTATCTTTTTCAGGATTAATTACTATTGTACTGCCAAAGGTCTGAGGAAAAAAGAAAATCAACCAACTTTAATCAATATTGAGAAATTGGAAATATTTACATGACTACACCATTTAGCAGCGAAAAATATCTGGTAGCCGCCATCTGGATTACAACAGCTTCAGTTACATTTCAAGAGTTAAGAACTCCAATTTTCTTTGCTTCAACATGCAAATTATTGCTTGCACAGTATATCACTTGCATCCCTTCAATTATTCTGTTGAAGAGACCATAACTCAGACAACAGCCACAACCATCAACATTAGTTCTGTTGACATGTGGAAAGGGGGAAATGAATTCCCATTCACTGATGTGCACAGACAGACTCTCTTTAATAAACATTTAATTGTGGGGACCCAGGATGGCACAAATAAAGCATCCCCACAACTCAGATTTCTGAGCAAGACCATCAGAGCAGTTTCTCCCATGGTTAAATCATACCTCATTGGATGCATTCCCATGTTTCATTCCTTTCGCCAGGAATAATTGCTTCACACGTATTCATGACCACTATCAACTCAAATTTACACAGATTCAAAAGATCGGATAAACAGAACTGGGTGAGCATGCCATTCAATTACCTTCCAAAAAAAGTTTACCTGCTTTCCTTCTAAAAGAGGCTAGAGTCTGATTTCATCAGAGTTTTTGCTAGAGTACTCCCATGTCCTAACAATACGCAAAACTAAAACACCTAATCTTTTGCTTAATTTTTGAAATAATAATCTTATAATATCTGCCCTCCAGTTCCTAAAACATCGAACAGCATCAAAACCTCTATTTGAACACCAGATGTCATTGAGTATTTTCTGATCCAGTTAAGAATAAATTCTCCAGACTCTGACTATTTTGAGCAGCTGAAATGTGACAGTCATGGACATAGTGAGAAGAATGAGAGGTGAGGCAGTTACATTTAACAGGGAAATCAATGAATAGCCATATTATGCAAAACAAACAAAGTCGACGTGGGGAGACAGGCTCTAGTTTTCTGAGGTTAGCAGAAGCAGACTTGCAACCAACACAGAAATGAGGTTGGGTCTAAATGTTATGGTGGAGGAATTTGAGGGACTAAGATAGAGAAACCAGAATGCAGAAACACAGGCAGTCTAACATTAAACAAACAATAGTTAGGGATTCACTTCAGATGCACTTTATAGAAAGTAAGCATTCAAAATTCAAGTGGGTGAACTGGCACATTGACGGTAAGCAGTGATTATAATGTAATTAAAAATTATACAGGTGATTAATCTAGATTGATTTAAGTTATATTCACTTCCAAGGACAACAAGCATTCAGGAACTGAGACGAGTGGAAATAAGAAGGAACAGAAAGAAGGAATGGGGAAGGTAAAAATTATTAAGTAAGGCATCAATTCACTCTCCTCTTCAAGACATCACCTGAAGCTGAATGCAACTGTTCACTGCTTAGAATCCATTAGGATCTATATGTCAGCTTGAAATTCCATATCCTTCCTATTACCAAAAACCACTACGACAGGATGTGCTTTTAAAAGACATTTGTTCTGTCTGGCTCCTCTTGAAGAGGTGTATGGTAAACTTGGTGTCGAGGTGTCTGCTCCATGGAAAGCAGTGCAAATAACTTTTTTTAAAATTAGACAAATGCAGCAGGAATGGGTGGAGTTAGGCTCTCACTGACAGTGTCTTCATTTGTTGAAGTTGGGGTGTTTGAAGTTGAAGCTGCCAGGTACAGCTCTCCACCTGCTGCTGCAAAAAGCTAGAGTTCTGTCTTTGCTCCAATATTCATTCTTGCAGTTTTTCCTTTCTCCTGGACTGGACACAGCATGTGAGTGAACTGGTTTGTCTGAATTTGTCTTGATCAACAACATGTTTATGACGTTGCTATAATGGAACAGCTGAGTAGTAATTAAATTATATATCGTTATTTTTATCGAGTTAAAGTCAGGCCAATTCTTTTTTATTGAAAATATTTTAACTGTGGTTAAGAATATAGTGTGCTTTGCTTAAAGTCTATTAGCATGACCAATTGAATCAAATCAGGAATGCAGCACTTGCCTTGAAATATATGATAGAAGTTCGGGTCTAGGCTACCTTCTTGTTATGTTTTGAGGGGGCTTGGTCTGGACAATAACACCACAGACATCCACCTCTGTACTATTACATACCAGTGCCTTTACTTGAACCCTCCTACTGCTGGATGTCTTTCCTACTCCAAATTTAGCCATCCAATGTCTTCCTGGTCAGCCACCCATACTCCATCCTCCAAACACAATCTGTATACATGTCAATTAAGTCCTGTTCACCCATCTCCTTTAAATTAAACTTGGTGCTCAGCCCTAGCCATTTCTAGTCTCAAGCACTGCAATTTCACCACCCCATCCCACTCCATCCACAATCAATTCATCTCATGTGCTATTTAGCAGATTCTAACCTTTTGCGAATCACCGCTTTCCTATCACTCCATTATTGAGAAGTATGTAACAGATGCAGCCAACAAGGCTCTCCATAAATCCCCCGATAAAATCCTCCAACTCCATTATCACCATTTCATTTAAGACTTTCTTTAAACCTCATCACAGCCAAATAATTTAGGCACTTATCTGAACAGCTTCTTCCACCTTTTAATATATTTTCCTGATTTCGCCAGAAATCTTTTTTCTGTATTAAATTGCTACATGAACTATATGTTATTTTTGATAATATGCTGCATAATTAGTTCTCAGCCATATTTGCCAAGGCAATCATGAACAAATATACTATTTAAAATCAACACTTATCATGAAGAGTAGGCTTTTTAGATGGGCTTAAGTGAAAAAATACTGATAAATTTCTGGAATGAATAAATTATGTAACCAACAACAACATATCTACTTTGCACATTCTTATTCATCAACAGAGGATATTCAAATAGACTGCAACCAGACAAATGTAGTTGTCCTTAAAAAAGCAACTTGGCAACTACAGACACTGTGGTCTGACTTCAGTCATCAGAATGTCAGCAGAGTCAACAATTACATGTTAAATATAAAATTAAAAATCTCACAACACCAGGTTATAGTCCAACAGTTTTAATTGGAAGAACACTAGCTTTCGGAGCGACGCTCCTTCATCAGGTGATAGACCTGATGAAGGAGCGTCGCTCCGAAAGCTAGTGTGCTTCCAATTAAACCTGTTGGACTATAACATGGTGCTGTGTGACTTTTAACTTTGTACACCCCAGTCCAACACCAGCATCTCCAAATCATGTTAACTATAACACACAAACCAAGTATAAAATAACAATATGAACCTGCCATAGACAGTGCAGAATAAAATGAAATCCCAAATTACCAGTGAAAGGAGGACACAACAGTGTATTACAGCTGCCAAAGTGCCATTGCTGAAGACTTCCTTACAAACTAAGGTCAATGGTTACCAATGACAAAACTTGGAATAATGATACCAAAGAAATAAACAAGAATGGCCATTAGCTGCTCAGATATGTTAGTTCAAATCAGATAAGTCTGTATTTTTAGTACTTCCTCATAGGATTTTATTAGCTGATGCTATTTGTTGGAAAGCTTATTGCAAGCCACTATATGTATATGACATAAATATTTTATCTTTTTAAAACCACCTGGTTTGGACCTATTATGACACATCCCCTTCATAGATGGGACTTAAACCTAAGGTAGGGACACTGCAACTGCACCGCAAGGCTAGTGAAATAAATAGTAGTTGTCATCTACAATGCTGCTGCAAAGCACACCATATCTGCTGACTCTGGCTACATAGATGACAGATGTAAAATTCGCACATGTATCCCAAGTAATTACTATTGCTCACTAACAATTAGTTACTTAAATTGCCCAGCAAAAATGAAGTTGACCAGCTCACCATGAGATTTAAATGTGAACATGCGTGATGAATGGACCTGGTGATTTAACAGCCTTACTAAACAGTGATAGTCATTCGGTCTTTCATGGTCTTTGCTCAAGTTTCAAAGCAAAGTGGAAATATAACTGCTGGCCAATGCAATCTTTTTTAAACTATGGTCATTTTCTGTTTGCCAATCCAGCTCTCGGGCTGATCTTTAAATTAAGTGCATGAGCATCTAACTTTGACTCTACAGAGGTTTACCACAAGGAGGTTGTGTGACTCACTATACAATGTCACTACAGCAATGCACACTTCAAAATTTGTATCACTTCTTTTACTTTGGTTCAAAGACAACGTCTAGAACAGCTAGAATTATGAGAAGTTTTATTACTTCAAAAAAGCACTCGTTTACTTACCTACTGCTTAACTGCTTAAACTTTTGTTCTACCTAATTTCCTTTCTTAATCAATCCCTGATTCATAGTTCTGTATGAGTTTTATCCAAGTGTGTCACTATCCTGCTCAGAAAAATTGCAGCATTGTTCATCCAATGAACATTATGCCCTGTATGATGCATACAGTCACACTAACACTTCCATAGGCAAGCATGATGTCCATGCTTGCCTACGGAAGTGGCCCTTTCTTGTTTAACAGGAGTAAAAAAGGAGTACACAATTGCACAAACTATAATGGAAGCTTCCATAAGGGTTGCTGAGCATGCGAGTCCCAGGATGTAGCTGCTTCCAGTATACGTGCCCTGTAAACATTTTTCCAGTACCACAGTGTTCCTAAAGATACCAAGTTGAGAGGCACTGTACACTCGGACAGAAACCTGGATATTTTAGAGAAAGATTGGTAGAATTTTCACCTAGGCAGTTGTTAACTACTGAAAAATGTAAACTGCTCTACACAGGAAGTAAAAATTCAAATCCTTGGTTGACTTGGAATTTTTCACTAGGGAAGTATATGCAAGTTAAAGACCAACTGAAAAAGACGTATACAGAGTTATTTTACTTAACAAGCATAGTATCTAAACAGTGTGAAAACCCAACAAGCAGAAGCAACCAACACACTTGAATATTATTAGATTTTTACCCATTATGACACTAACTTTGATTCTAATTGCTTTCCAAATTCACGCTTCAAATTCGAGAGGCAGTACAGAGTAAAGCAACAAACTTCTTCAGCCAGATTTCTTCTGTTTCAAGCAATTTCAACAAAGAAACCTCACAAAAATGTGGGAGGTAGTCCCCAGAACAGAGAATGCAAACATGCAACAATAACACAGCATAGCATACCAAATAAGAAAATTAAGGCCAGGACTCAATGACAACTTAAGTCAATACAAAGAAAGCATTTCTTGCTACAATAGCGAATTAACATGGTTAAGGTCAACTAGCTCAGTGACAATTGGACATGAATTCTTAAAACTCAACGCTCATCTTAGTGCTATACTGCCTTGGACTAATAGCATGCCATGACAAACATTTGTACAGGCCTCATACATATACGGGGGAGAAAAGAAAAATCACTTAACGAAGTGGAAGGCCAAATATGTAACTAAAGAGGAATTAGGAATACATGTCTAATACAGCAAACAGGAAGCTTGTACATTAAGTTTGAATAAATCAACAGCAAATACTGAAAATATTCATCCAGATTCTGGTGAAAGATCACAACACAAATATTGACTGTGTTTGCAGAAATCAACTTTAATATCAGAACATAGGAAACAGGAGGAGCAGGCCAGTGGCTGCTGAGCTTGCTTTCAACTACAGAATTCCAGACATGCTTCGGTACAGATAGAGGCCAGGTGGCTCTTTTTCTCTGCTCTTTTTAACACCAGGGACAGTTTCTCCCTATGTGCTCTCTCCAGCCTTCTCATAATTTTGAGCATTTTTATCAAATCCCCTCTTAGCCACTTTTTTCTGAAGAGAGCAATCCCAAACTCTCCAATCTATCATCAGAAGTGAAACTTCTCAAATGCGTTTGCATTCCTCCATGCAGCACACCCAAAATTGTACATATATCAAATATAAATTCAGCATCATTTCCTTGCACTTGTACTCCATGCCTCTCTGAATAAAGCCCAGGATACTGTACACTTTATTAACTGCTGTCTCTACCTGTTCTGCCATCTTCAATGTTCTGTGTACATGTACACCCAGGCCTCTCTGCTCCTGCTCTACTTTTAGACTTGTACCCTCTAATGTGTATGATTCTTCAACATTCTCCTTCCAAACTGTGGCTGACCTTCGAGATCAAAGCTGTTTTCCTCATTCCATTCCCAAACGCTCTAATACCTTTTAGCATCTCCAGATCTACTGATCTTTGTCTCGAATGTACTCATGAGAGCTCTCCAACGCTCTGGCAGAGAATGTCAAACACTTGGCACCCACTGAAAGGAGAAATTTCTCCTTATAAAATATATATTTTTAATAGATTATCTCGAGAGACTGAAAGCTTTGCAATGCAAGCTGCAGCCAACAAACTATTTGGCAATTAGGAGCCGGATACAAAACTTTCAAAACAACTTGGTCAAGTTTTTTTTTAACATTAAGGAGGTTAACTACAGTTAACCTGGAGGTTAATACTGGCGGTTAACTACTATGACAATAAATGTATTTAATGTACCTTTATATATTCAATCCAATGTTGTAGAAGAACTTGCACTCCACCTCGAACTCGACTGAAAAGTTGGTAAAGAAGAGAAAGATCTTGTATTCGGTTTTCATCCAGAAGATTGTTTAAGCCTGCAGGGATTTAAGAACGTTTGTTTTAGCCTGATACAAATGATAAATTAGCACTGCAAAAATCAAATATCCTATAATGGAATAAACTATCTCATACAAATCAAAATTTAACCTAATTGATATTTGTCGTCAAGTTCCAACAAACGAATGAAAAAAATATTTTGATTAAAGCTTATTATAACAACAGGATTATAAAGCTGTGCACACAGTCCAACATACAAAACACTCGTGCATTCAAGCACAGAAATACAGATTACCTTTCTGAAGAATGGCTGGTAAATGTTCACCGAGAAGTTGTTTTTCCACGGTAGCTATTAGAGGCTTCCTAAAATTGAAATTGAAAGAAAAATCATCAAAAGCAAAATCAATTATATGAAAATCTGCAAATCCCATTTTACACAATTAAAAAATCTATTTCCTGAAGTTCAAAGGAAAATATGGAGGTGGGGGGGGGTGGGGTTGGAAGTGCACAAAAGACGCGGAAAATAATTCAGCTAAATGCACAGCAGAGCAGGATGTAGGAGATATAGTGGAACAGGAAGAAGTGACATCAGAGCACGAGGAGAGTCAATGGGGTTAAGCTTACTGAAAACATTTAAGTGAATTGTAACTTCTCTTTAATTTTATTTCTAAATAAATTACTTAATTAATTCAAGACCTCAACCTTAATTCATTAAAACAACATGGTTAGATAGTAATGGAATGCTGTAGTGTGCCACAATTGCAGCAAGCAGGCATTGGCAAAGAGCACTGTGATCCTGGACAACTATATCTGGATCTTTGCAGCTCAGACCTATTGAGCTGAAGTCCAAGGTATTGTATTAAGCTACTGACCAAAGTTTTGGAAGATATAGAAGGGTCGCCAGACCCAAAACATTAACTTAGATTTCTCTTCACAAATGATGCCAGACCTGTTGAGCCTTTCCAGCAACATCGGTTTTTGTTTCTGATTTACCGCATTTGCAGTTCTTGTGTTTTGTTTTTAGGCTGCAATGCTGGAGGAGCCTTTGCTTTTACTCAACATGCTGTAGGTTCTTGCTCCCTATGCAGATGAGGGCAGTTCATAAAATGTATGAACACGTCAATGGCAAAGCAGAAGTGAGAAGAATAAAGTCGTGAAATAGGACACACTGATCAGGGAACTGATACTGTTCTGTCGAGCTGCAACCGTGAATTCCTATGCTGTGTCGCCTGTCAAGAGCCAGGATTAAAGTCATCTCCTTGCAGCTCAAAAACAACTGAGAGGAGATGAAGATTCAAACAGTGCATGCAAGAACCAACACAAAGAGAACAAGGAATGTGGATTTGCTGAGAAGGCAAAAGAAACAACGGTCAATATTAAAATGCAGAATTTCATCGAAAATAAACCCTGAATGGTATTCGGATCACATGTAAAAAGCATAAGGACAAAAACATTAGAAGGCTAAATGCATGTAAGAAAGAGTAGTGAGACAAGGGTTTCATGATTAGATTAGCTTTCTTACTTACAGTGTGGAAACCGGCCCTTCAGCCCAACAAGTCCACACTTACCCGCCAAAGCGCAACCCACCCAGACGCATTCCCCTACATTTACCCCTCTTCACCTAACACTACGGCCAATTCACCTAACCTGCACATTTTTGGACTGTGGGAGGAAACCGGAGCACCCGGAGGAAACACGGGAAGAATGTGCAAACTCCACAATGTCAGTAGCCTGAGGCGGGAAATGAACCCGGGTCTCTGGCGCTGTGAGGCAGCAGTGCTAACCACTGTGCCACCGTGCCGCCCACTAAGTTTCCTGAAGAAAAAGAGCTAGAGGAAGAAGAAAAAGCAAGTTTACGGCACCGTTCTGAATATGAAAAGCATTCACAACAAAACAAATACTTACATACTTGTGTAAAAGTCAACCCCTTATCTTTAGCCAAAAAATCTTGTAATTTCTATATATCTCATGTAAAAGTCGACCCCACTACATTACATTATCAACCTGTTACAAAGGAAACTGCATGTTCCCATGAACCGACTTAAACAAAATTGCATTAATTCATACTGGTAACTCTACTCATCACTCTTTGTTTACTATATTGTGTCTCTATTCACTCATTCATTCATCCATTCATAAATCTACTTAGTCAACTTGGATTACTAAAGTACGTTTTCATTCATTCATTCATTCAGACCAGCACTAAGGCTATTGGGACTTATCGCACTTCGTTCACCATACATCCAAAAGTTAATATTGTTCAAAAGTTCCTCATTTTAATTGTGCCATTACATCTGAATAAAAGTGACATATATTAGCTACATATATCTTTAATTCTGTGACAATTTGTTAATATTGCTGAGGTTCATTACATATGAGAGTAAATGGGGGGGAGAAACTGAAGAATTTGGTGGGAAAGTTCAAGACGCTTACACAATCAGAATTGAATAAATGTTTCATTTTAAGTGTGCCATTACACCAGGCCATGACAATGCTGATCAGTGATTTTGCAGGATTTCAATTAATCTTTGACATGTTAAATTTTTGTGCCAGTATATATAAATAAAATTTACTACCAATAATTCATCTTTTTTCTCTTGCTTTTATCCATTAAATTACCTTTACCATAATTCATTGTGTTTTTCTTCTATACCCGGGATTAGTTGAGAGATCAAATCAACTTTTGCTAATAATACAGTATTTTGAACTGCAGCATCAATTGCAGCCCCTCAAAACAAGTGCCCGTGTAATAGTCGACCCTATAAACTGAACCTTTAAAAATAGTCTAAAAATTTGATTTGTACATGAGTATATATGGCTGATGAATAGCACATTTAGAAATGAATGTGTTGTAACTAAGTGCATAAAGCTATGGTTGTAGTGACTAAGATCACGAAAGAAAATTGAAAAAACTCAATTTTTGATCTCTGGAAGAGGGCGTCAAAATAAAAAACGAAAGAGGAGCCCAACAATTAAAAACGGAGGGAAATAGATGGCAGGAAGGATCAGAATTTAAAAATCAAGATTCAGAAACTGCTGGGTGGAACTAAGAAACAAAGGCAATGAAATTATTTAATAGCTCATTGTTATTATTTAATAACAATTATTTAATAACTCTGCAATAAAGAAACCTCTGGGAAACAGTACCTGTAATATGATGGATTTTATATTAAGATGAGTGTTTTTAGTGAAGTTCAGAAATTGAGTCTTAAATCTGAATAAAGCAAATTACAGATATGCAAGCTCAATTAGTTCAGATAGATTGGGAAATTAGATAATCAAAATGAAAATATGAAGATATGGTCGATAAACACTGTCAAATTTAAATAGGTCTATTTGCAAAATCTTCCATTTCTGCAAGGAAAAATGAGAGATGATCTCATTGAAACATCAAATTCTTGAGAATTGACAAGGCAAAGATGTTTCCTTATTTCCAGAATCTAAAACTGGGGATCACAGTTTCAGAACAAATGAAAGAAACGTCTTCATTCAAACCCTGTCCTGGAGAATTGCTCGATTGTTAAATTACGTCCAAATCAGAGATTGGTAATTTTTGGATACTCAGAGAATCAAGGCTTATTGCAAGAATTCATCAAGGCAGATTAACCATGATCTTACTGAATGGACAACTAGGTTCAAGGGACACATTAACTCACTTCTGCTTCTATTTCCATTATGTACACTGTTAAAATACAGAAGAAGTATCACATTGATAGCTTCAAAACATTAACATCACCCAAATTCAATGCATACCCAAACATTGTGAATACAGATAGTCCCCTGGTTGAGTTCCACTCTGCAGTCTGTTCAAAAGTCTATTTGTACGCAAGTCAACACACAATACCAAACAATAAAAAGTACGGGAAATATTCATATGTCTGGTCTTCAAAGTCACACCTTTACATGGTATCACATTCTTAAGTCTGAATGTCTGTTTTGAGCATTCATAAATTAGGGACCCCCTTGTAGTTAAGGAAAAATGTGAGTACAAAATCTCAAGCCAATATAAATTACGAGCCTTTCAGTTGACAGTGTTTTGATTATATATTATTCTCCAATCCTATCAGAAATTTCTTTTGTGCTTCCCACCCTCAAAATTATATTCTTTCCCAGGTTGAAAAGGTCAGTTCTTAGGCAGCCTCAATTGGTCAAATTATTTTGACACTGGAAATGAGTTCTTAGTAGATTAACGAGTCAAATGAATAACTGAGTGTCTCTATCACAGGTGAGACAGATGATGGCTGAGGAAATCGGGTGGTAGAACCCTTGATGTGCCGTGGTAACATACATACCTCAAAATCAGGAGGACCAGGTTCAAGTCTCACCTGATCTAGAGCTGCGTCATGATATCGCTGAACCTATTGAGATTAGAAATATCTCGGGTGGAATGCCTGGGTTGCCATGTGCTCCATTATGTTGATACTGGATTTGAGCTTGCCATCAGCGATAAGATTTGATAACTAGAGATCCTTCGGGGAAGGCTTCCCCCCACTTAGGAGTTTGTTCGGTCAGCATTTCCCAGGTGTTGATGGAAACAACGCATTTTATCAAAGTGGCTTTAAGAGTTGTTGAAGCAATTTCTCTGCTTGACTGGGAGTTACTTATTGTCAATGCTTTAAGTCGGGCACTTGTTTCAGTAGTCATTTGCCTGGCATGCAGATGAGGTGCCCATTGTGCAGAGCTGATCTAGTGTGATCAACGCTGAGAACTCTGACCTGAATGATAACATTGATATTAGTCTGTCAATCCTGCCAATCGATTTGCAGAATCTTGCAGATCCACCATTAGTGGAACTTCTCCACAGTTTGCAAGTGCCTGCTGTATACAATCCATGCCTCAGAGCCATAAAGGAGGGCAGGTATCACTACTGTTCTGTAAACCATTAGTTTGGTGTCAGATGTGAGATCCTGTTCTTCAAACACACTTTCTCAGATAGTTGAAAGCTGAACTGACACATTGAAGGCAGTATTGAAACTCAATGTTTGACATTCTTGACAGTACTATCCCAAGGTCTGAAAAGTAACCCATGTTGTCCAAGCCCTCACCATTGACTTTGATCCATTGTCTCAGTGAAGCTGTTGACAACGGCTTGGAACTTGGGTTGTAAGCAGCACAAATGCAAGCATGGCATACTATAGTTCCATGACAGAGACCTGTTCAGTCTCTATTGCCTGCAGGTCAACTCCAAGGTCTCCTCATCCTGTTATTTAACTAGAAATCACTTGGATTTCATCTGCAGGCAGCGGAGACTGAACAGGTTCCAGCATGAACTGTGGATAAGCTTCAGCTAAGTGATGTGCAGCACAAAAGCAAGGAAAATCAAGGACAGCATCGGTACACTAACAGCCTGGCTTGACCCAAGCTAGAACACATATTGGCTCTGTGATGCTTTTGTTGCCAAGGATCATGACTTGGAAAACAAGGCCTCCTAGGCAGCACAATGGCTCAGTGGTTAACACTGCTGCCTCACAGCGTCAGGGACCCAGGTTCGATTCCAGCCTTGGGCGACTATCTGTGTGGAGTTTGCACATTCTCCCCATGTCTGTGTGGGTTTTCTCCAGTTTCCTCCCACAATCCAAAGATGTGCAGGTTAGGTGAATTAACCATGCAAAATTGCCCATAGTGTTCAGATTGTGTGCATTGGTCAGGGGTAAATATAAAGGATAATAGGCTAGGGAAATGGGTCTGGGTGGATTACTCTTTAGAGTTGGTGTAGACTTGTTGGGCCAAAGGGCCTGTTTCCACACTTTAGGGATTCTATCTATCTATAAAAATATTGCAGTGCTCCTTCCAATGGGCCCTGAACACCTTTCTCTCCTTGATGAGTACATCTGTTTCCTTGACCAACAGTGTAGTGGTTGTTTGGATGCATAGCCAGTAGGCAGTCTTGACTGGGCTGAAGAAACCCCATACAGTGGTTATTGGTTAACTTCTGCATCTCATGCACTTTCTCCACCCATCATGTTTGTTCAGCTCTGGATTTTTGGCTGAATCTCAGCCTTTGGACAGCTTTACAGTTGCTTTCTACTTATCAACTCTCAGACCTGAGACACTGACTTTTTCTCTCTTCAAAAATACTGCCAGACCTATTTCCAGTATTTTCTTTTTATTGCTTATTAACCAATTTTTGATAGATCAGTATGAGATAGATACATGCCCAAAATAAAATATTGACAGTTCATAGGTCACTATCTCAGTAAGGATCAAACATCAGTAATTACATTCGAGTCTATTTCAATTAAGTTTCAGTTTGAAGCATGCTAAATTTGTGCCGAGTGATTTCAATTTGCACCGGCCCTAGTCTAACGCCTTTGTGCCAACTGCTACTGCCCATTACAGCTTATACAGATTTGAAAAAAGTAATTAATATGATCTTTCAAACGACGCAATACCGCAGCTATGTGTTTAATGCTCCAAAATGCACATTAAGGACAGATATCAAAAGGATGTCTATACAGATCGTGAAAAAGAGCTGGCAGTATGGGAAACCAAGAGAACTTGGAGCCAAAATCCTGGATATTTCCATAAAACAGTCACTGTAATGTGAATACAGCAAATTAGCATTCTGTAAGGTTGAAATGAAAATATCCAAAAGGGGATCTTGTGGATACTTATGTTACATTAGATGCAATGGCAACATAAACTTGTTCAAAATTTGTACATACTGTGTGCTTTGATCCAAATAAGTGATAACCCGATCGGCCTCCTCCTCTAAACGTTTATTAACGTGGTGCAAATACTCTGGCACCTAAATGGAATAAAGATCATGCAACTTAACCAAATACCCAACAGGTGATTATTTCTTCAACCAAATAGTTCATTCATTGGTACAGAATACTGAATGTTGAAATTGCACATCCAACATTTTTCTGCAGAAAAGGTAAAACAAATTGCTCAGTGCAACACAATTACCCCACTATCTCAGTGACACAATTATCCCAGACCTGATTTCTAGCTTTATGAAGGTGGATCAACTAACACAGGATCCAATAGAAGCAAAAGATGGTAGATATTTTCAACAAGCAGAAAGAATAGCTGGAGAAACACAGCAGGTCTGGCATCATCTGTTAATACAGAAACAGAGTTCATGCTTCCGAGTTAAATATAGATTTTCAACAATCATACTTGACGCAAAACGCTAACTCTGTTTCTCTATCCACAGATCTTGCCAAACTTGCTGTGTTGCTCCAGCCATTCTCTGTCCTTCTAAACTTCCAGTTTATATTTCAAAGTTATGCCAAAGTAAAGGCAGTTTTGCATGGTTAAGTCAACCAACATCTCAAATGATATGACCTATACTGAATTTATTTAGGAACTTGACCAGCAGAAGGAACCTCCTTCACCAGGACATGTTTGGAAAATTACTCGTGCCAATTTCTCCATCAGGCAAAAATGTATTTCCTATAAATTACAAACAAGTTGTGTGTTTTCTGTTGATTAATGGAAGAATCCCATCAATATTTTATTCTGAATTTTCCAATTATTTACTAGGATATATAACCAATTATAGGCCAATATCCATAAAAATATACAATGCGCTGGTAATAACCCAAATAAATCATATCTACAGTTCTTTGGCACAATTTATTTATTCATCAATATGCTACTTCAACACAAACGTCTCTAACAGGACTGGCAAAGCCAACATATTGCATACCTCTCGTTCTTGCATCAATCTTTGACCTTCTGCAGCATATAGACGATTAGTTTCTTCCAAAAACCTTTGTTCAAAAGAATCCTGATATATCTAAAAGAGAAAAATAACAATAGGGGATTTAACTGTTATAAATGAAAATAACTAAACTAGATACATCGGAAAGGATTCAAATCTTACCTGCAAATCTGATAGCATACTTAAGAGACTTCGAAGCAAGCTACGATCAATAGCTTCACCATTTCTTTCTCTCTCAATTAAGAGAAGAATCCCATCAATAGTTTTATTTTGAACCTTCCGATCACTTATTACATGGGATCTGAATAATTCAAGGCCCATGTCCCTACAAATGAAAACAGCTCAAATAAATATGGATTGTTAAGAATCACATGGAGACTATTGACAGAACTGGCACATTAAAATGCCATTTTGTTTTAAAGTGAAAACTCACCAAACACTAATCATTTCTTTAATCATTTGTTCTGCAGAAACTGACCATTAAGCTAAATTGATATTTTCTATATCCAAGAATGCCTAAGTATTGCATTTGTATCCATTTGTTTATTGCAAACAATTTTATTTCCTCTCAGTTAGATGCAATTCTTGTATTTATGTAGGACCCACGGGCACAGCCTTAGAGTAAAGGAAAGACCTTTTAGAACTGAGGTAACGAGAAACTTCTTCAGCCAAAGAGTGGCCAATCTACAGAACTCATTGCCACAGAAGGTTATGGATGCCAGGTCATTGAGTATGTTTAAGAATGAGTTTGGTAGGTTCTTGAGTATAGGTTCATGGGGTCAAGGGTTTCAGGGAGAAAGCGAGAGAATGGTGTTGAGAAACTTATAAGCCATGACTGAATGGCAGAGCAAATTCAATGGGCTGAAAGGCCTAATTTCTGCTCCAACGTCTTACGATATCATGGAACAAAAGCTACCTTACCCAAATAATTTATATGTGAACTTACACAGTGAGCAGAGAGAAAATCACAGCACAACTTAACTCTATCTTTTGTTTCCACTTCAAGGGAACATGGTCATTACTAACCAACACTTATTGTCCATCCCTAACTGCCAAGGCAAAGCACATGATTAGCTGCCTTCCTGAATTCTGCAGCTCTTTTTGAGGTAGGAACAGTCATAGTGCTATTAGGAAGAGAATTCCAGGATTTTGACCAATTAACAGTGAAGGAATAGCAATCTAGTTCTCCAGTCAGGATGCTCTGTGAATTGGAAATAGTAGCATTCCCATTCATCTGCTATTTTTGTCCTCCTTAGTTGTAGAGGCTCTGGGTTGGAAAGTGCTTTTGAAGAGTTGTTGCAGCATATCTTTTGGGTAGAACACACTTCTGCCACTAAGTTGCTGGGGAAGGGAATGGCTGTTTATGGTATGGATGGAGTGCTAATAAAGGGACTGCCTTATCCTCAATAGCATCAAACCTATTCAGTGTTCTTGGAGCTAAATCTTTCCAGAGAAGTGAAGCATACTGCATCACACTCTTAACTTGTTTCTCCTAGATAGTGAGCAGGCATTGGAGAGACAGGAGGGGAGTTACTCCCCATAGAATTCCCAGCTTCTGACCCTGCTCTTGTAGCCATATCATTGGTAGAGTTTAATTTTTGGTCACGGGTAATTCGCCAGGATGTTGGAAGTGAGATTCAGCAATGGCAATGCCATGCTAATATCAAGGGACAATGATAGGAATCTCCCTTGTTGGAGATCATAGAATCCCTTCAGTGTGGAAGCGGACCATTTGCCCATCAAGGCCACTAGGGAGAATCTGCAATATCCACACAGTCACTCATGGCTGGTATTGAACACGGTTCCTAGTGCTGAGTCCACAGTGCTGACCATTTAGCCATGGTTGGACTAAGATGATCAACCTTAAACAACTATAACCATCTTCCTCTGTGACTGCAAGCAATCGAGACAGTTTTTTCCCCAATTCCCATTGATCCCAGCATTGCTAAGGACCTTTGATACCACACTCTATCAAATGCTGCTTCTTTGTCAAGCGCATTCACTCTCACCCAACCAGTAACTGCACAAGAACTCAGTAGAGGGGAAGCAGGACAGAAACTGGAGCTGATACACTTCCCAGCTCATCAGAGCAGGGGAGGCCAATATTGGACTACTCTTGCTTTAGGCAACAGTATCAATTACATTACTTGAGATCTTCTGGACTGCAACATTTATTTCAAACCGAATATCTACTAAATAAAGAGCCATATTTTCTTTTTGTGGGACATTGCAACACATGAATTATAGCAAATATGGAAAATAATGCCAATATTTTAACCGTTCAAGCTTGCTGCCTTTCAAACTCAGACCGCAGCATCACTTCAGCTATGTACACTGATTTCTGATTAATGGTTTATAGTCAAGGGCCTCCTTTAACACAAATACAATAAGATCAATGTCTTTAGTTTAACATATAGGAATGGCTCACCATCCTCATCCAAGAAGTGCAAGTTAGTAGGAATAAACATGCACGCACACATATAATGTGAAAACAAAAACGGAATACCTAACTCTATCGGCTTTCAGAATTAAGTGAACAAAACAACAGACATGGAAACCTGTATTTGCAAAAAAATGTCAGGTTTTTTACAGAAATAAATCTGGAAGTCTGTATCCCATCACACATATTGCAACATGAAAACATATTACTGGTGCATTACAATGGACCCGAACACCTGAAAATGATTAGGGAAGCGAAACCATATAATTTGACTTTTGGCTCCTGATCATTATCCAGTGACCACCTGTTGGAAAATTCCTTTGGCTATCAGGTAGTGAGACAATCAAATTAGATTGTGATGCCCTCCACAAATAGGCTGTCAAAAGTCGCCAATGAGCATGATGTGCAAAGCATCAGTCATTATCTGTAAATTACCATTTCCTGGAGTCAGTACACTGAGAGAAAGAAGCAATGAAACTACATTTCTTTAGCAAGTCAACTGCAAGTAGACATTTTCTACACAATGATTATAAGCAGCAATAAATGTTGACAAATGAGATTTTATGAGAAGTAATATTTTTCAGAGGCAAAATGCCTGGTGCTTCATTGGCTATTTTTTGGCCACAGCTGTGTGGTCTATTTATGTTGGTACAACCTAGCTTCATTCATAATTTGAGTCTGAACCAAAGGCTGAAAAATCAACTGAAGGAACTGGAGAAATAAATACAATGTGCTCCTAAAGTTTATTTTCAATATGTATAACCCTAAAACATGCAAGTTATTTAAGCAATTTATGAACAAAAGCAAGGGAAATGGTGCAATCCAGAGCCCAGGTGAATATCTTCAGGTCATGGGTTCAAATCAGACCACAGCATCAAGTAGCATATAAACTTAATTAACGAATACTTAGAATTGGAAACTAGTCAATCAACTAATTGTTGTAATAAAAAATACAGCTGCTTCACTAATGTCCTTTAAAAGGAACGAAATCTGCCATTCTTACCTCATCTGGCCTAAATGTGACTCCAGACCCACAGCAACTTGGCTGACACTTGAACTGCCCTCTAAAATGGCCCAGCAAGCCATTCAGATCAAAGGCAGTAAAGGATGAGCAACAAATGCTGGAATTGTCAGCGATACCGACGTACCAAAGAATTTTAAAAAAACAAGAAATCACAATATCGATTAAAGAAGATGGATTGTATTCACTGAGAAACAGTGATCAGATAGTAAACTTTACAGATCATCAAAATTAGTACAACACAAAGTCTTGAAAATTCTGAGTGGCAGTACCCACGTGTTGCCAGATAAGTGTCTCTACTTTGGTTCTTCAGCACATGACTCATACTGCTGTTTCATCTTGTTCCCAATACTTCTATCTGACCTCAAAAACATTGCACTTCCCTTTTGAATCCTCGCATGTCAGGTTGCGAGTGCACGTGATTTAAAGAACATGAGACTTGATCATAAAATTCAAACAATAAACCATTCTAAATGATTTAAGTTTAGAATATTACTGTCAACAATAATTTGCCCTAATCATCTACACAATGAAACAATTCTAAAGGAGAAATCAGCTGAACACCAAGTAGCCTTCTTTCAGTTTGATTGTGATCAGAACAAACCTTCTAATTAACATTCTTATGAGCCAAGTCAGCAATTCCATGCTCGTTACTTGACTGTGGATGGTATTATATCTTACTCCAAACTCTGTCACCCGATATCCATAGTCATGCACTGTCTAGGAAATGTCCCTGAATGACAAACAGGAGCAGAATCAGCAGCCAATTCATACATTAGTTCAGGAGCCTGGAGATCAATTGCCATGCCCAGCCAAGACATTCCAGACCAACGCAGAGGGAATAGGAT
The DNA here is from genome assembly GCF_004010195.1 of Chiloscyllium plagiosum. Taxonomy (NCBI): domain Eukaryota; kingdom Metazoa; phylum Chordata; class Chondrichthyes; order Orectolobiformes; family Hemiscylliidae; genus Chiloscyllium; species Chiloscyllium plagiosum. The sequence goes on from NC_057724.1 coordinate 45,561,507, forward strand.
TTGTCTCAATCTTATTTGTACCGTATAGTACTACATCTTAATATTTTGACATAAAGGGACATGAACCTATAAAACACAAAAAAGATCAAAAACTTTGTTAATCCAGAATTAGGACTATAAGCACAAGTCCCAGTTAGGTATTACTGGCGAAATATATTGTACATGGAGTATACCCTTATCAGTGTAAGGACTACTTCCCTTAAAGGGGAGCAATATACCTGACTAAATTTACAAGGTTCCCTTTATGCACCTGGGATCAAGAGATATTGATGCTTCAAATGGAAGTGACTGTTGCACTGAAGGCACCGAACGATACCTGTGCTGGGATTAGGCTCCTGGAGGACACCCCATGATCTGATGTCATTAGCTCTTCATTAGTGTCAGCTGAAGAAAGGCACACCAAAAGAGGGGCTCGTTGGCTCAAGAGGAGACCTCAATGCAGAATCATACCAGCGGTGAAGTAAGATGGTTCACAGGTTCTTTAAACAAAAATGAACTAGCACATGCCAACATCAAGGAGAGTGCCTTGCTGACAGATGCTGGTTCCAATTGGTGAAATGCCGCCAAACAAAATGCATCAAGCACTCAAATAGCTTGTCTTTGTACCCAAAGTTCCTCTTCTCTTAGTTGAAGGAAGACCTAAAAAATGCTGATAGAGCACAAACTAAAGATTTTTTTTCCCTCTCGGATGCTTTTCTTACCTGTGAATATGGATCTTCAATGAATTTGACATATTTTACAAATAATTTTGAGTTCAAACTAAGGTAGGTTGTTCCCCATTTGTCATTTGCTCAATAGAAACAACAAAGTGAGCAAATTGTTCCAAATGGCCCCCATCCCTTGAGTTGTTGCTGCTTCTACTTCAGCAACTTAAGGTGCGCACCTTCACTGAATCTTGAATATTTTTGGTGCTCCTTTTAGCTAAATCTATTCACCAATCTCAAAGAGCTAGCAGAATTTGCAGTGGACAATATTGTGGTCATGCAGAAGGTAATGAAGGTAGAAAGGAGCGACCATTTGTGAGCTGGTGCACAAAACATCCATCTGTACGTCAGGTATTGGAGTCTACAGGTGCTATAAACAGATTTCAAGGAAAACCAAAAAAATTACATCAATGATTGAAGAGGAAGAGATGAAAGAAAAGAAATTTGGAAAATAATTTATTCAGGGTCTAAAGACAGTGTCACAGCCGACACGAACAAGCAATTACAACAAAGTCTGCAGGGCTTTGGGTGAGTGACAAGACATGACTTGCCATTTCAAATAGTTTCAGCAAGTTATCTTCAAAAAACTTAGTCTAGTTTTAGAATGAAAATTAAAAGGACAAAATTTAATCCATAGTCATTGATTTTTAAAGCTATCTCTTGTCAGTACATAACATGGTCAAACAATTGATTTGCTTTAGGAATTATTGATTTCATTTAAAATCTATTTTAGCTATAATCATTAAGTAAATTAATTTTCTATATTTCCCACCTGTTTCAGGCTATTCTTTTGAATTCACAGCTCTGTATCAAGTCTCCTTTGACAGTTATCAATATTATTCTACTGTCAAAGGTGATACTCAACAAAATAAAACTTCACCACAAGAATGATGAGAAATTATTCATCTGAAATGCATCTCTCAGTCAGCAGTAAACATCTGTAAGCAGTTCACCTCCTTACCCATGGATTTGAAAATAAACAGTAAGGGGTGACTACAGAATAAGATCTGACCAAGAAGAAAATTAAACTAAAGAAAAATCAAGAGGTGTATAAATCTGAATTCCTTTCAACTTATTTGAAGTCTTACATTAACATTTATCTCAAAAAGTGCAGGCATTCCTCCATGCTCCCTGAACTGTGTTTACACCTGAGAAATAAAAGAGCATTTGCTTTTTTAGTGCAGATTTTGATCATCTGCTTTAACTCAATTCTGATTTTGCTTTGATGCAATTACAAATGTGCAACCACAAACAGATCAATTAACACAATCTTTAAAGTAGTGTTAAATACCATCATTCACACATTTAGATACATTTGTTAGGTTTTGTCTTGCACTGCAGACAGATTTATTTTTCCCAATTGCTAAGCTACATGAAATCAGAAAAACCTCAACTACAACACAAGTCTGAGATCTTAAATGACGTGAACTTTCTTGGCAATAGATAAACAACAAATGACTTCAACTACATCAGTGCGTAACAATGGTTGAAGGTCAGTCATTGGTGAAAAGAGTGGAGACAATGATCAATTACGGACCCTTCTTTTAGAATTTTTTTTGGATTACATTACAGTGTGGAAACAGGCCCAATAAGTCCACACCGACCCGCCGAAGCGCAACCCACCCACACCCCTACATTTACCCCTTACCTAACACTACGGGCAATTTAGCATGGCCAATTCACCTGACCTGCACATCTGGACTGTGGGAGGAAACCGGAGCACCCGGAGGAAACTCCACACAGTTAGTCGCCTGAGGCGGGAATTGAACCCGGGTCTCCGGCGCTGTGAGGCAGCAGTGCTAACCACTGTGCCACCGTGCCGCCCACTTCATTTTTCACTGATTCCCTGAAAGCATTCCAGTATTGATCAAGAAGGTATCTAGATCAAAAGTACTCCAATGTAATTAACAATCTTCACATTAAAAATTGGTTTCTTGGATAAAGTCTTAAATACTGCTGATATGTGTATGATACCATCTCTAGCAAGAAGTCAACTGTGGGGAAGAAAAAGACACACTGGAGAGATGAAACTCCCAATGTACAAGCACATTAAAACTACAGGAATTAATTCTCATTTCTAATAACTTTATGAACTTTTTTTCAAAACAACACAAGAAACTGGAGTACATCATACAGTACCTGAAGACTGCTTCACCATTCAAACAGATCATGACTGATTGATAATGGCCTCATCTCCACAAGCCTACCTGTTCTCCATAGCACATACTTCTCTAATGTTCAAAAATCTCCCTATCTCATGATTGAATATATTCAATGACCTAACCGGCAGAGATTTCGGGATAAAAAAGATACATGACTTCTACCAGAAGTAAATCCCCTCCCCCCATACCCATAGTGAACGAGTGTCCATTTATTCTGAAAATATTCCCCTGAAGCAAATGTAATCCTCTCAGTATTTATCATGATCCTTTGGAACATTATTCATTTCAATTTGATCATCGCTAGTTCTTCTAAATGCCAATGAGTAAAAGCCTATACAACTCAACATTTACATATAATATAACCTTCCACCTCAGTAATCAATTTAGTAAATCTCTGAGCTGCTTCAAATCCCTCCTTAAAGAAGGGAATCAAAACTGAACATAGTATTCATTGAGGTTTCACCCATATCTTGTAGACTTGTAGCAAGACTTCCCTACATTTTATACTCTATTTTCCATTGCAGTATAGACGAACACTTTTCAGCATGATACTCCACTTGCTAATCCTCAGATGCAGTCATCTTGATTATTTCAAAATGTTTTTTGTCCTTTTGCACCAGACACAGTGATAAGTTGCACAGTCTTCATTCTATTAGGAACCAAAGCTAATTTAAAAAAAAAAGTTCAATGGGCTTTTTTTTGCCATATGCGAAGTTTAAGAGATAATAAAGTGAGAATGCCAAATAGAAATTTTCTCTAATCATATTCCTTGCTCTTAAGCCACACCCACTGACTCAAATGAAAGGAGAAACTAATACTGCACTGTATCTCATCACAGGGAATGGCCTCGGTTGCAGCACTTTCCATGTGCATTTTCTTGCTTCCTTTATTTTGATAAATTATCCATGAATGAGAACTTGCCTCCCTAGAAAATTGCAAACTCATCCAAAAATTCTATACAATATACCAGCCTCTAATATATATACTTTGCCAAAAGTATCAAAATGATCTTCAAAATGAAAATAACAAGAGACATATGAACCTAGTAAGCCTATAAAGTAGATCATAACATTAGTGCGTAACTGAGCAGGGCATTCGCTCAAGGCAGCAAAGGACAAATTTTGATCCGAAACAAAAACCGAAAATAAGGCAAGATGGAGTGAAATTTTAGCTAAGCTTTCGAGTCAAACATTTTGGAATCATCTGAAATGTGACGTAGGTTCACAACATGGACTCTAGGATTTAAACATTACTTGTGCCCAACATGTTCTTCTTAATGCGCATATATTTCAAGTTAATTGGTGTTCGTATTCACAAAAAAAACTCTTTTCCAACCTGCAACCGAAAAAAGACAAGGCAAACCAGAAGAATAAGCAGACTCATTCTGCCTAAATTTCCTATAATTCAACCAGAATGATGAACTACAGATTGAGACAGATGACTAAAACAGATGAAATGGCCTTCCTCAAACTTACTTGCGATGTGAGACTTATTTTACAAGTGGAACAGAATGATTCTATGTAGATTGTTATCAATTCTTGATACATTACTTGGACTTTTTTTGAAGTCAATTCAGAACACCTTCCTTGGAAAGTCACCTTTAATTAAATGGGTTTCTTTCCATCAGGTAAATACTTCACCCTATATTACAAAGCAAAAGTGGAAGGAATGCTGTTCTCATACAATTCTGGTTAACAGGTAATTTTGAAGCAAAATAATTCAAAGCCAAATTTGCATCAACAATCGCCGAACTAGACAATTAAGTAACTTACCAAAATGGCTCATTATTCAAACTTCACTCTATAGAGCATTCCAAATGCACATACAAGAGATCAATCAAGCCCAAATCTGCATTAACTCTTTAGAGAAAGGAAATTCAACTGTATATTGATCAGGAGCAAGGCGTCTAGCCCATTGTCCTTTCCCCAGATTAGGATGGTAAGGTCAATTGTACTGTCCATTCTGCTGGCCGAGCTAACTTTATCAGTTTTCTTGTGAAGACCATCAAATCTTTCAACTTACCAAATAGATGGAAGCATTGAATTTTGTAGAACATAAGTTCTATCCAGAAACAAGAAGATACTCCTAATCATGATCTGGAAGAAATAAACCAGTAAACAAGTGTACATTTTTAAATCTTAGCGAAGCAAACATTTTTACTAACCTATATGTCATAAACATCAAATTAAAACAGAGAGGGACTAAAACAATGAGGAATGGTTTCAAAATTATACGTATGGAGTTTCCCAATGACATCGTGCAATAGTTTCTGCCTGATACACAAATGTGCAAATAATTGTTCCAGATTCAAATCATGAGTACTGCCTCACTAAACTGAGATAGTTAGAATTGGGTTCAATTTAGTATTAGGCGAAGTATCCAAACAGGATTTTTGTGTCAGTCTTACAACCTACTCCAGAAAACAAAAGGTAAACAAAACAAACTATAGATGCTGGAAATCAGAAACACAAACAAAAATTATTTGAAAAATAATCGGGTCTAGCAGCATTTGTGGAGAGAAAGCAGAATTAATGTTTCAGGTCCAGTGAACCACCTTATACAGTAATTGAGTGAAGGCAGTTCAGATTCAGTCTTGATACTCTCAACCTGCAAACAGTCTGCCATAGATGAAATCCATGGTTGAAACAGCAAAAAAAATACCTCCAGGAGTGAGAAACTAAATATTAGAGGATGTTTTTCCAATAAATTACACTTTTATTGTACTAGTAAATCCCAAATCACCAGATTGTTAGCTGACATTAAGATGGAGGGATAAGGATGAAAGACATAATTTTAAAAAAAACTGGTCATGAATGAATTGTAAAGGAGATTTCGGAAGTCAAGAACAGCAAGTCAAGAGATGCTGAGTAAAGTGAAAGAGTGAGGGACACATCTTTTAAGGTGAGAGGACAGAGATTTTAAAAGGATATGAGGGGCAGAGAATGGTTTATGTGTGGAATGAACTTCCAGAAAAGTTGCAGGTACAATTACAATGTTTAAAAGGCATTTGGACAAATACATGAATCTGAAAGGGTTCGAGGGATATGGGCCAGGAGCAGGCAGGTGGGACTAGTTTAGTTTGAGATTATGTTTGGCATGGACTGGTTGGATCAAAGAGTCCGTTTCCATACTGCATGAGTCTATGATTCTATAACATCCAACAGCAAAACAGACATGACTAGTATTGATGAAGTGAAGAATACATACCATAAAATACATTTGGTCAAAATCATAAAAGCTCAAAGCTATTAGAAAACCTGAACATTCTTTGTGTGATAAGAAGCCATGAAACTGGGAAGGCTTGGATTTGGGATTTAATGTGTATGAGGTATAGACGATGGCCTACTGGATGACTGAGAAGTTTAAAACTACTAAAGATGCACAAGTCAACCTTTAGATTGTTGGAGAAGTCAGCCACAAAGTAATAAAATACATGCATTAAAGTTTCAACTGAAGGAAAGGGGAGGACAGAGAGATGTTATTTGAGATATGCATGGAAGTGGTGTCGGTGACAGATTGAATGTAGTGTTAGAAACTGAGCTTGAGGTGAAGCAAAACTCCAAGGTTCTTAGCTTAGATGGGCTTTGGCAGCTAAAAGAGACAGCTTAAATTTGATTACATCAAACTGGTGTAAATTTTGGTTTGACATTTGAACAATAACAGTAAGTTTTAAAGTAGGAGGAACAACAGTAGGTTTGAAAAACTTAGGGATCCATTTGCCAGAAGTGAACAATAACAATTTACTGTAGATAATCTAATTAGCATCAAAGTGGTCAGGCCTGGAGATCAAAAACATGTGGGTTGGTTTTGCAAAAGATATATTTTATCAATACTCGTCCTTGGTTTGGAATAGAAGGGATGGGATGGGACCGCCCAGCAGTACAATGGAAATTGAAGGAGCTGGTTAAGGCTAATCATCTGTGAACTTGGAATGCAAGGTGCAATACTCATCCCATAACCTCTACTTGGTTCAGAAGCCACTTGTGTGGCCTCAAACCTCCTGCCAAAAATTGTAAATAACCTGTCACACAACTGATCTACCTGTACATCAAACTTTGTTTTGGGAAATGGATCACTGTTCCTCCTTTTTCAGATCACCCTCAAATTCTAACATTGGGTTAAAACAGATTTAAAAAATCATCTACAAATGCTATGACTTGCCTTTAATTTCTCGCCAGAACAGCAACAAGACATTTTCATTTTGCCTACTACTTTTCTATTTAGCTTTGAAGTGGAAATTCAAATTATCAATCAGAACCAAATTAGCAAAGGAATAGTTGTAGATATTTTTCATTAGCACAATTGAGGTTTTGGAGCTTTGAGCATTGTCTGAAAGGACTAGAAAATGCCTGGTTTGATTCCTGAGATTCAGCAGGCAATATCTTGATTAGAAGGGTGAAATTGAGACAAAAATTTAAATATGTACACCAATATTAATTGTGACCTTACTTACCATTTGTCTGCAGTGGTCCTGCCAGCATTTATCTATTTTCTTTAGAAACAGGACACTATCTAAGGAATCCGTAAAGGAATGGTTAAAGAAAACTGAAAATACAAAGTTAGTTCTATAATGAATCAAGGAAACTAAATTCCTTTAGCATACACTGTACCCCAGCAAATGTTAATATTCATTTACATCACTTCTCTTCAATTGAGTGTCCCATTTAATAATTTTTTGGCCTTCAATTTTAAATGTCTACACAGATCTACCAGTGAAGGAGAAGGCCGGTAACCTGTTGGGACTTTACTTATGATGCAATTAGACTGAGTCATCGTTGATGGTGTTGAAATCCTATTTCATATCCCTGAACTAATTCCAATTTCAATTCAGAAATTTTTGTGCATGTGCATACATATTGCGGGAATCTAGCAAGGAGGCAATTTAAAAAGCAATAGATATGCTTGCTTACCAGCTGTACAAAATACACGGTAAAAAGCATATTTCAGGAATTATCAATTCTGAACGTCTGTGGAAAGATTCTGAAGATTTACTGATGCTGCATTCATGATTTAATGACAGGGTTCAGTAGTCTGAAGTCATCCATATACAATTGAGCAGTTGAAGTATAATGTAAGCATTGACTAATCAAAAATAAAATTGAGCATGTTAGCAAACACTTCAAATTCAGTAAATTCCATTAAGAAATTGTAATCAATGTTGTTAGTAGACATTAATTTGCAAACTGCGAGGAGAGAGAAACAAAACATAAATCAATATCTAGGTAATCTGGCAATCGTTTGTGGTGATGACTGGAGCATCAATATTAACCAGTGTATTAAGATAATTCAAAGCTTTTGAAAACTGTGATATGTGGAGAAAACACATTAAGATATTGACACATTTTGTAAATATTTTGATGCCAAAAAAAAGTATGACCTTGCCTGAGCTCAAACGAAAATATCAGATTCCCCTTTAGTGGCTCAAAGCTAAGGAGGCAAAAAAACAATGATAGTACTCATGCTTTAGAATTTGGCAACTTCTAACTATCTGATTCCTGTGGAAACCATAGTTCACAGAACCTTCATTCACTTTTCTCCACCTGACAAACTAACTAGTTATTGTGAAGCAATCTACATTCCACCCTCAAATAAACTGCAAGAAAACATCCTCCTCAAAGAACACAACTCCCAAGAATATATTAACCAGATTCCACTGCTATCGGAGTAAGGAAACTTCACAGATCCCCAGAGAAAAAAAATATCTCCTCACCCCAATCTCAAATGAAAAATCTTTCAATTTGAAACTGACCCACCTCAGTTGTGAACTCCACAACAAGGCACACATCCTGGTTGACGACAAATATCACCAACCTGAGTTAATTCCCAGGTTTCCACCTACCACATAAAATGTGGACAATCCGCAATCATTAGAGATTGGGCAGAGGAAGAGGAGGTCAATTGTCCAAAAGTGAAAAATGTGGAGCATCTCAAATTGTGGCTGTGGCCATCCAAGACAAACTACTGTCTGCATACTGTTCAAAGATCAATTCCTCATAAGCACTTATATTGTCCCAGCTGAAGACAAAATGTAACTTGGACTTTTTTCACAGCCATACGAATAAAACAACTGTCGCTTTAACAGATAGTTTATAAGTATGGTCCCCTGAGCTATAACACCATTTACATCAAAGATATATGATACACTTATACTCCATGTTTATGGCTCATGCACAGATTTTGACATGCTGCAACTGAACTCAGCAAATTTACGGTTCTTCAACCACATAGTTAACTCAAGTAACTCACGTAATTAAGATTCTGATCAGATAAATTAAAGGATATTCTCTGAACTGGTGAATTTGAGCTTTGATGTGATCCTCACAGACTTGTCGCAGCTGCTTGTATAAATTTGCTGATACTTTGTAAGAACAGAGGTTCTCCACTGCCTATAACAGAATAAGTCATAGAAGGAAGAATTAGAATATTTAACAATTCATAGTGCTTGAAGGGATTTGATAGTCACCCCACTGTCCTCTGACCCTTACCCACAGAAAGTGACCAAAGATCTTTATACAGTTAAAAATAGCTATAGATAGGACTTTGGAATGTAAAAATGATATGCTGGAGATCCGGAACAAAGGATTAAAGAGGCGTTATAATCTTCCAAGTCAGTAGAAATTAACATACACCAGTATAGAGGCGCACAGTTATCTGAATTGAATCAAAATATACGAACTGAAGATGCATACATTTGGCGGGAGATGAATTTCACCTATTGTACTCCCTCAAAACCCCTAAAAGATGCTCTCCAATTGACTACACTGCAGATATCAGCAAGTTCATTTACCATCAGTATTACTACATAGGAAATTAGAGTAAGAAGCCATATAGCCCTTCACAATTGCTATCACTTCAATAACATAATGGTTGATTTGACCTTGGTCTCAATTTCATTTTTCTGCCTGTTCCTGAGAATCCTAGGGACCATGAAAGTGTCTGCCCTCTTCAGTCTTGACTACATTCGCAAGTCTTAAGGTTAATATAGGAATAGATAGGAGAATCGACGTTTCAGGCATAACCCCTTCTTCAGGAATGGGAGGAAGAGAGCTTCTTCAAGGAAGGCATCCTTCATTGGGTCATGAATGGGCAATAAATAGGAATGGGCAATAAATCCCATGAGTGAATTTTTTAAAGATTATGCACCCAAATTAGGGTCAAAGACATCAGGCGGGCCTGTTGTATTTCACTGGACACCCACGACAAAAATCAAATCAACCTTCCAGGTAATTGAAGAACTGACCCTCAAATTGCTACCATGACCCAATGACTCCAACGACCCACTCAATCAACTCCCCCATAACCGAATTCAGGACCCGACAAAACCTTTACCCAACCATGCACCACCCCACTGTCCAACTCAACTGACTACTCCCAAAAACCAACTTAACGATCTACTGTAAGTTATCACCTGACTACTTATCCTGCTCACAATATCATCCCCATGATTATCACTGACCCAACTGACTAGTCTAACATGCAAACCTTATTCACCCAACACCACGAAACTATCAGGAGAAAGTGAGGTCTGCAGATGCTGGAGATCAAAGTTGAAACTTTGAGTGATGGTAAGGCTGAAACTTTATTGCTGGAACAGCACAGCAGGTCAGGCAGCATCCAGGGAACAGGAGATTCGACGTTTCGGGCACAGGCCCTTCTTCAGATTGAAACTTTATTGCTGGAACAGCACAGCAGGGAACCCTCCAACCACAGGGGATGAACTTGGACTTCACCAGTTTCTTCATCCCCCCTCCCCCCACCTTGTCTCAGCCGAATCCCTCCAGTCCGGCACCGCCTTCCTGACCTGCAGTCTTCTTCTTGACCTCTCCGCCTCCATCCTACTCCGACCTATCACCCTCACCTTGACCTCTTTCCACCTATCACATTTCCAACGCCCCTCCTCCAAGTCCCTCCTCCCTACCTTTTATCTTCTCCTGCTGAACACACTCTGCTCATTCCTGAAGAAGGGCCTGTGCCCGAAACGTCGAATCTCCTGTTCCCTGGATGCTGCCTGACCTGCTGTGCTGTTCCAGCAATAAAGTTTCAACCACGAAACTATAACCCAAACCAACCTGATTATACTTCCCAAACATCATTCCGCAAAATTACCCGCCACATATCCATTCACCTATTCATTAACTAACGTTTCTTAACATCTACATTTGATTTTAAAGTTATCTTCTGGCAGCTAATACTGAAAACAAAACAGGCTAATATCCAGTTTCTCATTCTTCTCCTCCAAAAAGGAACATTGAGAACTTATTCTTTAAATGCCGCTCAGTGGTTAGGACACTAACTATTATCACATTCGCTCCACATTATTTAAAATGAGTGACAGTTTACTCTGGAAGTGTAAAGGAATCCACGGTGGGAGAAATTACGCTCACAGCTAGAAGATTAATAGATTAGATTCCCTACAGTATGGAACAGGCCCTTCAGCCCAACAAGTCCACACCAACCCTCCGAAGAATAACCCACCCAGACCCATTCCAAATGGATAGACCAGTTCAGATTCTGATCATAGATAATGTCCAGAAGCTTTCAATGAAGATTTCAATGATGACAATGTCGTTGACTGTCAAGGGGCGACAGTTAGATTCTCTGTTAGTAATAGTCAATGCATGGCACATGTGTGGCATGATTAAGATCACAGCTTAGAGCAGGGAATGAACATTATCTGAAATCCTGGAATTTCAGATGGGATTTCATAATAGAATAGCAAAGTTGTAGGCAGCAATAGTTCTGAACAAAGAGACATTGGAGTGCAGGTTCATAGCTCCTTGAAAGTGGATTCGCAGGTAGTTAGGATAGTGGAGGCAGCGTTTGGTGTGCTTTCTTTTATTGGTCAAAGTACTGAGTACAGGAGTTGGGAGGTCATGTTGCGGCTGTACAGGACTTTGGTTAGGCCACTGTTGGAATATTACGTGCAATTCTGATCTCCTTCCTATCGGAAAGATGTTGTGAAACTTGAAATGGTTCAGAAGAGATTGACAAGGACGCTGCCAGGGTTGGAGGATTTGAGCTACGGGGAGAGGCTGAACAGGCAGGGTCTGTTTTCCCTGGAGCGTCGGAGGCTGAGGGGTGACCTTTTAGAGGTTTACAAAATTATGAGGGGCATGGATAGGGTAAATAGGCAAAGTCTTTTCCCTGGGGTCAGGGAGTCCAAACTAGAGGGCATAGGTTTAGGGTGAGAGGGGAAAGATATAAAAGAGACCTAGGGGCAACCTTTTCACGCAGACAGTGGTATGTGTATGGAATGAGCTGCGAGAGGAAGTGGTGGAGGCTGGTACAATTGCAACATTTAAGAGACATTTAGATGGGTATATGAATAGGAAGGGTTTGGGGGTATCAGAGCCGGGTGCTGGCAGGTGGGACTAGATTGGGCTGGGATATCTGGCCGGCATGGACGTGTTGGTCCGAAGGGTCTGTTTCCATGCTGTACATCTCTATGACTCTATGAAAGTTTTAAAAAATAGTAGAAGGGGGGGATATGTTAGATAGATCGACAAAGGAAGAGACCCATGTTCAAAAAAATGAAGCATGATATTGCTCATTTTGCAAGAACTCAGGGAGGAGAATTGTACATGTTGGAGGCAAGTTCCCGCTAAGTTGAAAAAAAAATACAAAAACAGTAACATTATGAGCCCCACATAATTTGCACAGTCAGTGAAATTGCATGTATACTCCACTTCAGACTTTAAATGTACAACAGTATTAACCAGTCTGTCATAGTTCAAGAGTGCACCTGCCAGCGTTTGGAAATTCCATATTTAGATTTCGGAGACTGAGATGGAACAGTTCAAATGAGCATTAGTAGGACAGCATTTTTTTGTGGTAGGTGATGCATATTTTAGCATAATTGTGGGGAAAAAAGGGTAAAATAAGAGTAAATTTCCTCTAAGGGGAGTTCAAACATGCTTGACTGAGAAGCAAGTGGGCTGGAAATAGCATCAATAACAGAAATCTGTGACAGTAAAGACTAGTAGGCTATTCTGACTGTCAAGAATATCATTTCTGAGTTTTGTTTGTGTACTACTTAGATATAATCAGGAGAAGGAATGTCAGCTGATTCTCAGTCAAATTCATTCAAACATGAATTGAGGAGAAATGGGCCATTCAGCTGCACTACCCTACTCCACCCTTCCATTTGAAAAGATCTTAGATATCATAATGTGATTTGAACACCTCTTCCCTGCCAACCACTTATACCCTTTGATGTCCTTGTTGATCAAAAATCTAATTAGGTCTTAAAAATATTCAATAGCCATGCTTCCATTGCATATGCCTGCTCGCTTTACTGTATTGCATGCTTCCATTGCTTTACTGTATTGCATGCTTCCATTGCATATGCCTGCTCGCTTCCTTCTCCCTAAAAGGAGAAATATTCCTACAACATTATCTTGTCAAATCTCCTCAGGATTGTGTGTTAAATAAGATCATCTCTCAATCTTCTGGACTCCAAAAGGATACAGAACTAAGTAGTCTAACTGATAAGATAAACCTTCATGCCAAGGAGTGGCTGAATGAACCTTCAGTGAACTCCCTTCAAGTATGATTTGGCAACGTCACCACTATCATCTGATGAAGGAGCGTCGCTCCGAAAGCTAGTGTGCTTCCAATTAAACCTGTTGGACTATAACCTGGTGTTGTGTGATTTTTAACTTTGTCTCCCTTCAAGTAAATATGCTCTTTCTTGAATATGGAGACCAGAATTATATCATACACCAGAAGAGTTTCTTACAACTGTCATGTCTTAGGGAGATATCACTAAGGCACTATACAGTTCTAAGAAAATTTATTTCATTATATATTCCATACCCCTTACAATAAATGACAACATTAGTATGCAGATGCAGCAAATACAATGTTTTATGATTCAGATATCACTAAATTCATTAAATTATCACATTCAATTTCAACCCGAGGGATTCGTAACAGATTTGTACTTGAGCAATATTGAGCACATTTAAAGGAGTGGTGGGGCAGAAATATTGCTTTCCTTTCAAAGACAGTACCAATTACACTGGCAATTGATTAAAATTGATATTTAAATATGCAACACTACAAAATATGGCTGAATAAGAAACACAGAAATCATTGTCTTTGTCAATATTTTAAAGTAATTTAACTTGCTGCATACAAAACATGCAACATTTCCATTACCTGATAAAGTTCCTCCAAATTGTATTTGATTGAGGTGCTCTTCTGAATTGCTTCTACTGCTTCTTTCAGTTTTTGCCAGGTTTCATTGGTGTAATTATCAGGCAACTTAGGTTTATCTGTAATAGAAAATGCTTTATCACAGTTCACTGCAATAATGAGAGAGAGGAACATCATAATGAGTTCGGTCATTTCTCTCAAATTCACAAGCTAAATTTTTAAAAAATGAACACAAAAGCTATATATATTTCCATATACGATATAACACAAGACTTGGCTCTGAAGAAAATCTCAAATTTAAACAAGGATCTATTTATTTTAAATGGTCAATTCATTCCAGTCAGTGAACAAATATTGCTCAAACTTCACACATTACAACAGGCAATCCATCCCATTCAATATAACATACTTCAATTACAACTGAGAGGCACAGGCTTTTGTTGAAGGAAACCAGCTGAGCATGAACAACTCTCCAGTGCCTTGACCAACAAATCATTTTTCACAATAAGGTGTAGAAACAAGCCAAAAACCAGCATTCAATAGAATCACGGCTGACCTCTGCAACTTCAACTCCACTTCCCTGCCCACTCGCAAACTCAATACTCAGAGACCAATGTTCTAAATAATGGAGCATCAATTTTCTGTTGTAAAGAATTCCCAAAGATTCAAAACCCTTAGAGTAATTTCTTCTCACTTTTGTCCTAAATGATTGGCCCTTATCCTGGGACAAAACCCACATTTTTTGGCCTGCCATAGCACAGTGGTAGTGTCCCTGCCTCTGAGTCAAAAGACCTGGGTTCAAGTCTCACCTGCTCCAGACAGGTGTAATAACATCTCTGACCAGGTTAATTCGAAAATATCCATACCCACATTAAAAGTCTTAGTCTGCAGAAACTATTTCTCAGTGGCTACCTTATCAAGCTCCTTTGCAATTTTATATGCTTCAATCAGATTGCCTGCCCTTTTATTAAAGATACAGAGAATAAAGGCTGAATTTCCTCAGCCTTTCATCACAAGACAACCAGCTTATATCAAGGAACTAATTTCATAAACCCTCACTGCACCACCACCAGAGCACATACAGCATTTTGTCTGATTATATTACGAGGTTTTAGTCTTCACTTTTAACACTGAACAAAGAAAGGTGGAAAGTTTGGTAGCCCCAATTGCTGTTGGAGTCTGAAACCAGTTTCAAAATGGAACAAAAGTAACAATCTAGACGGAATCTGAGTCAAAAACCTTTCCTGAAACTGAACCACCAATAATGGATATTACCAAATTCATTGAGCAATTTAAACAAAAGGACACCGGCAGTCTCAAATTCTCAAAGTAGTGAATTTAGACCACAAGATTTAGAATGAAAATACACATCGGCCTTTGTTTGCAAACATACTTTGAACCTATGCTAGTCCCTTGATGAGGAGACTAATTTGTTGTCTGGTTTAAATCAGCAGGTTATTGCTGGAAAAACAGTTATTATTGACCTGGACTGGACTCGCCATGGGAGCATTGCCAATATTAGGGCAGGTCAGAGGGGAGGAAGCCTGAACCGAATAACTTATTTCCCAAAACCTGTTCACTACCTGTCAGGCACAAGTCAGAACTTGGACAGCAAATTCTCCACTTCTGTGGATAAAAGTAGCTCCAACAATACCCAGGAAATTTACCAAGCAGCCCATTTGATAGCACCAAAATCACAAACACTTCCTTGACTATTATTGTTCGGTAGCAGTGTGTTAGAAGACTCAGAAGTACTGAAAAAAATTGAAGCACCTGAGACTGCACCTTCCAAACCCACAACTATCATTTAAAAGGACAGGGTACAAAGGACATTGGGAACATGCTACTCACGATCCTAACTTGGAAAAACAGTATATATGACCATTCCACCATTGTCACTGGGTTAAAATGTTCCAAATAGACTGTGGCAGCTCACAATCACTTTCAAACTAGCAATTAGCGATGGGTAATAAACAGTGGTCTGAATAGCAATGCCAGCATTCCCTGAATGAACAAGCTAAATAATTCCAGCCTCGGGCAACTGACTGTGTAGAGCTTGCACATTCTCCCCGTGTCTGCGTGGGTTTTCTCCGGGTACTCCGGTTTCCTCCCACAGTCCAAAGATGTGCAAATTAGGTGTACTGGCCATGCAAAATTGCCCGTATTGTTAGGTACATTAGTCGGGGTAAATGGAGGGAAATAAATCTGGGTGGGTTACTCTTCGGAGGGTGGGTTACTCTTCGGAGGGTCGGTATGGACTTGTTGGGCTGAAGGGCCTGTTTCCACACTGTAGGGAATCTAATTTGATTAGGTGCAAGCCAAGGAAATTAATATTCCATGAAAGTGAGAAATCCTCACAGCAAAGACAACTCCCCCAACGTACCACTACCACCTGACTTCACCTGAGAACTAGTTTCCTTGAAACTGACAAGAAAACTCAAGTCAGTTGAGACTTGCTTGCTTCACAAGACCCTCAATGTCAACATCAAATCTTCAACGTCATTGAAGAAATGACCAGCCTATCATAAAAGGTAACTATAAGCTGTAACTACATGTTGCTTTTGTTTGTATCTAATATTTGAATTTGAGAGGCAGTGAGTAAAAGATTGCACTACTTGGAGGGGAAGTGAGTTAGAAGACTAATTGTTTATTTTTAAACCCATGGCTTGCTTTAGAATTATTAGAGGCACTCACTTTGAGGGTAACAAACATCTTTATAAAATTATGATCCTGGACAGGAAAGAGAAAACTCAAATTCTGAGGGGCAAAATCATTCCTTAAACATGGAAACCAAAATTACATGCAGCACTCCAAATATTGCCTTGTAAAACTGAAGCGAAGTTTCTCTTGTTCCTGTACTCCAATCCACTTCTAACAAGAGTCAAAAAGCTATTTTTCTTCCCAATTGCTACAGTGCTTTCACAGCAACAGACGAGGGAGAATGGATGTGCCATTTGGTCCTTTCTGCTACTTCTAATTAAATAGCAGAACAGACTAGATCATGGCTGATCTGGTTTCAGTCTCCGTTGCACTTGCATGTCCACATCCAGAACTCTTAACTCACATCTTCTAAAGATTTATCTCATCAGTCTTGACCAAATGTAAGGACCCAGCCTCAACTACCTTCTGGGGAAGAGAATTAAACACTAACAATGGTCTAAGTACTTCTCATCAGTATGATGTACAAAGCACGCAATTTTCATTAAACAGCAACATTGTACAAGTTTCACCCTTAGGATCTGCCCATCTATTCTTATGACCAAATGAATAAATATATACTTTCCCTCATTATGCTCCATCCGCCATCTTGTTGCCCATGTGAGCTCTGTATCAACAGACTATTTCACTGTCGACATTATTCTGTTCTCATCAAATGCTCACATGCATTTTTTGGTAACAATTAATGATTACATGACATAGCTTTTGCCATTTTTCCATCCATACCCCTGGAAGCAGGATTATCATTGGCTATGCCAATTTGTCGCCTGTTATCAGCTATCAACAAGCAAAGGCTGAAGATCAAACCTGTGACCTCATTTAACAAAGTTAAAATTTGACTCCAACAAAAATTTATTATTTCACCATCACAATAATCATTGTGTGACTGGCAGTTTTCTTCAAAAATGAAATGTTGCAAGAACGGAATCAGAAAACCTCACTCATATTTTGATTGGTAAAGCTTCTGTGTGATTGAACTATGCAGAAGAGAAGAGCTCAGGTTTGAAAGTCTACATGTTCACTGATCCAACAAGATAAAAGGCCAAGGTCCAAATAGCCAATATAGTAACATGATTCAAAAAAAGGAACTATCAAGGCAAATCAAGAAAAATAAATACATGTTTCTAGGCTTTGGGTTTTACAAACCTTAAGATTGTTGAAAGGAAAGACAGACAGAGGTAGCCAATTTTTGAAAATTCACATAAGTGACAATAACAGGCAATATTGGGAGTCTTGATTTCAAATCAAGGAGGATGCAAGAAACAGAGCATGTTCGGATATCAGTTTTGGAGTTTACAAGGAATGACAGTGCAGGTTCAGAGGAGTGTTGACCAACATATCAATAAACGAATTGAACAGTTGGAAACAAAACTGATTTAGATCCATAACAAGGTGGATCTCATTTTGTTTTCAACAATGTGATATATCAGTACAACCACGAAGTATATTCTAATTGAACCTTTTTACTCCTGGACAATGTGTAGGTGGGTGCGAATTAAGGTACTTGTTGTATTATAAGCAACATGATCTTTGTCAGAAGTATAACAGATCATTTCCCATTAGTAGAGTAAGTGCAAGGAAATGACCTTAGTTTCATTTGTGCAGCAAAGAAAACTGCTCCGTGAAATCACTTCTGGCATGTTTGCTTTAAGTATGCTTTTAACTAGCATTGACAAACAAGAGAAGCTCATGTATTTACTTCACAGTTAATGTTATTCAATGAAGCCTTCCTGCAAATTAAAATAACTCATTGTGAACAGATGATAAAATCATGGCTTGCCGAAATGCATTGCAAAGATGTTGGCTTTCATTTATCTCCGTCCAAATGAAGCATTCTACTTCAAATGAAGTACGAGGAGTCTGTTAGGTTACTTTAAAGCCTCTGCAATTAAAGAAGCAAACAAAATTAGGAATAAAAAAGTATTTGAATTTTCCATCAATTGACAATGGTGGTTACAAAAACTCTAAAGCTGGTGTGATCATTGCAATAACACCTACGAAGTGAAAGACAACACATACTCAAAGTAGGCTTGAAATCATTACTCAAGCACATGCAAATCTCGCAGGCAAAAATATTCACAGTTCATTCATATGCTGGTTAATACATTCGCTGCACAGAGTCATAGAGAGCTACAGCAGAGAGACATGGACCCTTCGGTCCAACTTGCTCATGCCGACCAGATATCCTAAATTAATCTAGTCCTATTTGCTAGTACTTGGCCCATATCCCTCTAAACCCTTCCTATCATGGACCCATTCAGATGCCTTTTAAATGTTGTAATTGTACCAGCCTCCACCACTTCCTCTGGCAGCTCATTCCATACACACACCATTCTCTGCTTGAAAAAGTTGCCCCTTAGATCCCTTTTAAATCTTTCTTCTCTAACTCTAAACCTATACCTTCTAGTCCTGGACTCCCTCACGTCAGGGAAAAGACCTTGTCAATTTACCCTATCCATGCCCCTCATGATTTTATGAACCTCTATAAGATCACTCTCAGCTAAATCAGCCTCTTGCTACAGCTCAAATCCTCCAACTTTGTTCAGAAAAGATTTACAAGGATGTTGCCAATTTCTAGTGTGACAACAACCTTCCTATAGGAGGAAGACTGGAATTGCAGACAATATTCCAAAAGTGGCCGAACTAATGTCCTGAAACATGACCTCCCAACTCCAATACTCAATGTTCTGACCAATAAAGTAAAACATACCAAACAGTACAAGATGGTTAGAACCTTTTGGATTAGAAGATTTTTTAAACTAAATGAATAGTTCTTTCCAAAGAAATAGGTTGTGACTGTGATTCTGACACCTTCCCTTTCCACTCAACAGTATTGTGAAAGTTTGAGATCTGACACCTGCAGAGCTTCCAAAATGTAGGAATCCCAAGCTAATAAAGTTATTAATTTAGCTTTCTATACACACTTCACTATCCTATCTACCAGCGACTCCACTTTCAAGGAACTATAAAAAAAATGAAAAGGCTTCACATTTTTGACAATCAATCAAAAATGTTTACAGTATGGAAAGTGGCCTTTGAGCCATCTTGCCTGACAACTGATGTCTGGTTTCTCAAATAACTATCCATACGACAGAACAACTTAAACAGCATTTGTCCAAAAAAAGAAATCTGTATCCTGCCTCTAAAATCAAGATGATTCAGCACAAAAGACCATTCAGCCCAGCAATCTAATTAATCCCTAAATTTTCCCCAGTGATCATATTTTTCCCTTTCAAGCTTTTATTCAATTCCCTTTGAGAAAACTTTTGAATCTGCATTGAACAACCTTTTAGATAATGCATACCAAATCACCACAACTTGACACATTAAAACTTTCCAAATATTGCTTCTGGTTCTTTTGCCAATCATCTTAAATCAGTGCCCTTGCATCACAACCCTTGTCACTGCAAACAGTTCTAATTTACTCCAGCAAATCTCTCCTTAGCTTAGTCTATGTTTGAAAGAATCCCAGTTTCATATCTCCCAGGTGCATAATTTCCTGCATCAGCTCGAAAACAGAACCACCTTAGGGTCTCTTGTGGCACAGTGGTAGTTTCCCTACCTTTGAGCCATCTGGCCTGGATTCGCAAGACCGATCTGTTCCACGCATGTTAAAACAGATCTAAACAAGGTGATTAAAAACTCTAACAGCAACTGAGATTACTTGCCTTAATTCTCTCTCACAAAAATGGGTTACATCACAGGAACAGGATTAGGCCATTCAGGCTGTTGAACCTGCCCCATAATTGAATGAAATCATTTCTGATCTGTGACCGACTTAACAAATATTTATATATCCCAGATTTAAAATTAACAACTGATGAAACATCCACTGCTGTTTGTGGAAGAGAGTTCCAAACATCAACACCCCTTTGCATGTCCAGGTGCTTCCTCATATCTCTCGTGAATGGTCTGGCCCAATTCTCAGACTAAGCCCCCTCGTTCTAGAATCCCCAACCAGAGGAAATAATTTATCTTTATCTACCCTGTCTTTTCCTGTTAATATCTTGAAGACTTTGATCAGACCACTCCTTAACCTTCTAAATTTACACATAACAGGACGAATTTCTGATTTTGTTTCGAATTTGTATCATCACTTCTTAACCCCATGTCCACATATCATACTTGTAAACTCTCGAAGGCCAATATATCCTTCCTAAGGTGTCATTTGTCATGTCACAGGTCATTTCAGCAATTTCTATGTCTTTCTAAATTTGACAACCTAAGTTTTCTTATGGCTTATGAAAATTTGATCAGTGCCAAAGATTTTGTGAAAATTGTACAGCTTTGAATAGATTCCCTATAGTCTCAATGGTAGAATACTTTATACAATGATATTTCAACATATTAATATTCCTACAAACACTATTCTTATTTTTATGTAACAAAACAATTGAAGTTGCAATTGCTGAATTGAAGACAATTTCACCTTAAAAGAATTTAAGTAGTTTATAGTTCGCTCACTAGGAAAATATTTGATGGGATAAACTTCCACACTGTATCGTGGCCGATTTAACAACACAATTTTAAAAAGATTCACCAAACACACATGCTGTAATTGTGTGTAGAAAGGATATTGCATGATATTACATAATATACCTATGGTCATTATCAAAAAGAAGGTAATAATGAATATTCATATTTTACAACTATAAATGTTCTATTCAGACAAAAATAGTAAATTTGAAATTGATGTTAATGCAAGTAAATAATAGTTAGCCCTTTTTGATATTGTTCGCAATTGCCTGCTTTTGAGTCTTCAGCAATAAAAGCAGACAATTGGTGGTGGGGACTGTACAGAAAGTAAAATTACTTATTTTCTTCCAATACCTTTGCCCGCAGGTTTCCCACCACCTCTAGGTTTTGCCCATTAGGTCTGAACTAATTAATTATGTAACTTTCTTGTCAATCGGGTTTGTGCTAGAACAGCAATCTTAATGAAAACTCCAACATGAAGGCAGTATCATGAGTAGCAAAAGTAAGTATGGTGATGATGGGAGGTAGAACATATTTAAACTAATGATGTAAAATCAACAACGAGTGGGATTTAACATGAATCAGTGTTGGGTTTGTTGCTGTTTACTGTTTATATAAATGATATAAAGGACAGGACAGAAGTATTTTCATGACCTGATGCTGCTGCTTCAGGGGTCCAAAGTATGCTACATGTTGTGCACAGCAATTTCTTAATGAAAACTACTGCCAACAGCATGCAGGAAAGTTTCAAATTATCTGGAGTAGCAGATAAGGATAAAGGGAGAATCAAAGTGAGAACAGGGCAGGGAAAAATCCAACAACAGCATGATGTATATAGAAAGCTAAATTAATAACTTTATTAGCTTGGGATTCCTACATTTTGGAAGCTCTGCAGGAGTCAGATCTCAAACTTTCACAATACTGTCGAGTGGAAAGGGAAGGTGTCAGAATCACAGTCACAACCTATTTCTTTGGAAAGAACTATTCATTTAGTTTAAAAAATCTTCTAATCCTAAAAGGTTCTAACCATCCTGTACTGTCTATCATAAAGTATATCGAAGACATAAAGACACAGTTTAGTGAAGCTTTTCATCTTGCACTGATTACCTTCTACTTTCCTTGCATGAAATAGAGATATTGCGGCAAATAATGGGAGCAAAATATGTTGAACTGGTTAAGTATTCAAATAAGTGAGAAATTGAGTTAGCTATTGGTAATAGACTGATGAACTATTGAGTCTTCAGCAATCATGTAATTTCTAATGTTCCCTGAAGAAATCTTACTATCCAAGCAAATAAAAGACAAAGGTAGAATTTGTCTCAAATTGCAAGTCATAATTACCTGTCTTAATTCCAGACTGAAACTTGATTGGCAATCCCTTATGAAGCTTAGCAAATGGAATTACAATGTTAAGCTTTTCACTATAGAAGTCTTAATGTCCATAATGATGACAATTGTCTCATTCGTAACAGACCAGTAGCCATTACTCTTTATGCTAAATCACCCAAGGTGGAGAATGGGTGAGGAATGCAACACTTCAGTGAACCTTCAACTCTAGATTATCTTTTGATTGTTTGGGTGGAGAGAAGGACATGATTCAAAAGATTAAAAGCATTTCCATGTGATTAAGAGTTTTAAAACTCCAAAGAGTGGATTACTGAAATATTTTTAAAAGAATCCTCGACAGTTTTTAAAAAAAAATTCATTCACAGCATGTGGATCTTGCAAGTGAAGCCAGATTTATTTTTCATCCTAATAACCTGGAGAAGGTTACTGGTGAGACTCTTTCTTGAATGGCTGCAGTCTGTGTGGTATACACCTAGACAGTGGCTTTGGGAAGTTATTTTCAGGATTTTGAGCATAAGTAAAAGAACAGCAATCTGGTTCTAAGTTACGATAGTATGTGGCTTAGAGAGGAACTTGAGAGTGGCTGCAACGCACTTACCAATGTACATTATAATGCCATGTGTGTTGCTGTTAGGGGGAGTTAATGTTGAATGTGTTTTTTTGATAACAAGCCAATCAAATAGACATTTTTCCTGAATCATGTTGAATATTTTTGGAGTTGCTTTCAAAATATTCCATCGCACTCATCACGTGAAGATGGTGGACAGATTGAGAAGTTGAGTGAATTACTCGCTATAGAATTCCCAGATTCTGACATTGTTATGTTGCCACTTATTTATATAGCTGGTCCAGTTCAACTTCAGGTCAATGATAAACCCCACAATGTTGATAGTCAGGAATGGCAATGAAACTGAAATGTCAAGGGAAAATCTCGAATTAGCTCTGGTCATTTTCTGACACTTCCGTGGCATTCACGTTATTTGCCACACTAGCCCAAACCAGAATGTTGCAGAGGTACTGCTACATTTGGACATGAAATGCTTCATTACCTGAGAAGTCACACATGAACACTGGATAATCAGCAGCAAAAATCCATACTTCTGACCTGATGGAGGAAGGTCATTGATGAAGTAGCTGAAAATGTTTGGTTTCAAGGCACTTCCCTAAAGAACACCTGAAACAATGTCTTGGGCTGAGGTGACTGACCTACAACCACCACAATCATCCTTGTTTGTGCCAACTATGACTGTAATCAAGAGTTTCCTTCCCACCAATTCCCACTGACTCCATTCTTTTCAAGTATTTCTTGATACCACACTCAGTCAAATGCTCCCTTGATGTCAAAGGCAGTCATCCTGCTTCCCCTCTTTAGTTCAGCTCTTTTATCCATGTTTGGACAAGGATGTAAATGAAGTCAACTGTAGATTGGCCCTGACAGAACCCAAATTGAGGTGGTTATTTTTGAGAGTATCATTTTCTAGTACTGTCGATGATACGTTCTATAACTATGCTGTTGATTGAGGGTAAATTCCATGGTTTAACGTTGGCTAGGTTTGATTTGCCCTGCATTTTGCAAAGCAAGCATATTTTCTACAGGCGATTTTCTATAGTTCTCTGTATGTCAGTCTTGAAACCCAACAGAGAGCTTGGCTTGGGGCGGAGTTCTGGAGCACTACTGTCAGGACACATGGTCTTTACAGTATCTGGCACCTTCAGCTATTCCTTGACAAGGGCTGAATGAATCAACTGGGCTGAAAGGTGATGAGATGCCCAAAACCTCAGCATCATACACTTGACACTTCTTGCTGTCTCTTTTTCAATTTTTTTTGTGCTTAAATGCTGTTTTTCTCCTTCAGTGTGGATGAAGATATATTTGTAGAGCTTCCTCCTCCAGTGAGTTGTTTCATTGGGCACCACCATTCACAACTGAATGAGGCAGGTCTGCAGAGTTAAATCATTGTGGGTTGTCAGATTGCTTCACCTTTCAATCGCATGCTACTTCTGCTGTTTGGCACGCTCATAATCCAGTTTGGTAATTTCACCAGGTTGACGCCTCATTTTTAGCTCTGCCTGCTGCTGTTCCTGAAATGACTTCTTGCGCTCTTCATTACACTTGGATTGATCTCCAAGTTTGACATAAGAGTGGGGACATGCCAGGTTATGAGGTTAAGGAGTGCAGTTCAATACAATTCTGTCGCTCCTGACGGACAGAATGTCTCATGGATCTTCAGTCTTGACTTGCTATATCTGTTTGATATCGAGCTAATTCCACATGGAGATACTGAAACACAACTGTATGTTGACAGCAAAGTCAGGATTTTGTCTCCACAGTGACTTCTGTCAACAGTCATGGACAGATGCACCTGCTACATATAGATGAGTGAAGATAAGTTCAAGTATATTTTCCCTGTCAACAATTCCCTAACAATCCGCCACAAATCCGACTTGGCAGGTTTCATTTACTGATTGGTTAGTATCGGATACTAACCATCTTTTGGTGATAGACATTGATGTTCCCCACCCCAAGTACATTGGCATCTTCAGTAAGTTAGCTAAGACAGACTGAAATCGGGTTTCCACATCCACGTTCAATCTGATGCCTTGAGACATCAACAAGTCCAGATTCAAATGTCAAGGACTCCCAAGCATCTCCCTCCTCACTGTATATTACTGTTCTCGCCACATTCCCTGTTGGTGGAATAGGACATCCCAAGGAGTGGTATTGCTTTGGACAAAGTTATTTTCACAAAAAATCCTCTCTTCCAGAAAATGTCAGGATATTGCTTCACTTGTTTGTAGAACAACTCTTCCAATTTCGGCATAAACCCAAAGATGTCAGAATAGAAGACTTTGCCAGGTCAACAGGGCTACGTGCACCTTTGTCATTTCCAGTTTGGTCCATGCAGGGTGGTTTGCCCTGTATCATTCCTTTATCAGCCTTGTAAGTGGTTTGATTCAACTAAATGGCTTACAGGGCCATTTCAGAGGATACTTAAGACTCAGCCCCAGTGGATCTGGAATTCAGTCAGCAATGAGAAGCAGAAACCCAAACTGAATCTCACCCATTCCAAAAAAATTAACATCAAGTTTTTGTCAGCAAAATCAGCACAGTCCAAGGATCAAACTCTAATGCACCTGATCGTGTCACTCAGTTCTACACTAGGGAATGCTTTTAACAAGTTATTTCAAGACAACCATCATTCATACAACTGATATTGCCAATAGCTAATTATTCTAAGCACAAACCAGCAATATTTCCTCTCCATAGCATCAATCCTGCCACAACAGAAAAGTTCAGCATAGCATCTCACATTTTACCGGCTATGAGATAGTTTAAAATTGGATTAATGCTTGGAGTTAAAAATTCAGAATCAAGACAAATTAGTAAATAAATTGCAAAACTCAAAAAGGAATCGACTAAAACTACTTTTTGAGGTCGAGACACCCAATACAACAGCCTGAGTACTTCCAAGTACAAGAAATGGCAATTCTTTTCTTGAGCACAAAGTTCTTTTTTCGTATTTCGATTAGCAGCTTTGGAACAGTGCTGTCCAATAGAAATCGCTAATTAGCTGGAGGCGGAACTACTATGAGATTTTCTTTTAGGAATATCCAATAACTTCAAAACAAAATCCTTCACATGCTGACCAAGACAAATTTAGTGCACTGTATATTTACTTAATGTGTACAACATTTAATGACTTTATAAAACAAGAATAAGGATTTAAAAAACTTGGGCATTTTAGCTTTTGTATTTTAATTTGACCAAAAAAAGCTACAGGATTCAGATTAGAAACCCATGGCAAGTCTCTGTTAGCCGTTTTTTATGCATGAGTTAGGAACAAGATTTCAAATTAGTCACATGCAGCTAATGTACTGGATAATATTTTATGAAACCATAAATTGCAACTTTCTCCCATCCATTCATTAGATATGCTTCTCAAAATATTAACTACAATACTATCCTTCAACATTGTAATGCAGATCCTCGATTGGTCAGTATTTGACAAATACAAATGAATTATTTCATGGAAAATTCTGCCCCTTTTCCTGAAATATAACATCTTTATTTTAACAACTATTTGCTGACTTTTCTCTCTTGTTCAAACAGTTGCTTGCAGCATAGGTGTTGGAGTTCATCACCTAAGAGATCGTATAGAGTTGATTCAATTGGATCAAACATCAGGAGATTATTGCACAGAGACATTCAAATCAGGGAACAATATTAGTGTCTTTCCAATACACTACCTTTACCAGCTCAACCAAATCATGGCCAACTAATGTAAACATCATTGGATACTGCCACCAATCTGCTCATCCAAAACTCAAACCTGCAAACCATGATGATCACAAGTTCCATATTCACATGCTGTTAAAATAAATTAATCTCAATTAGCTATCCTCCTTGAGAGTGCTACCACTGACTCCAAAGTAGCCATCCTACTTCAGCCAAAAGCTCTAAAGTATCCCAGATCTGACCATCAGTCCGTACTTATCTTCTGCAGATTGCATACACAGCAAATCAAATTTTGAACATGAACAATGGCAAGACAAGCAAAATAAAATCCAAACTAATCTCCAACAGGTCATGTTCAGAATAATAACTGTAATTATTAGTTGAAGGTACCACATTTTCAAATGCTACAATCTACACTACTTTTATAAAACATGCAACTTCCATCTATCACAGGAATTAGCAGAGCATATTCAGCCGAAATTACATTTTAAATTATTCTGGCAACAGCAAATTAACATTGTTTATGTGGAACAGTTGTTACGGAAAATATATTTTTACAATGATAATAGGTGAGTTTAAAGATAGATGAAGAAAACAACTTTGTTTGAGTCGTTCTCCAGTGTCAAAAACCTAAAATTGTGCTTACCATGGGTAAAATTTTTAACTTAAAGAACGTTTCAAAAAGCAAAGATTGCAATACCACTGTACTTCAGTGATTATTGCCTACGAATTGGTCCAAATGTATGTGGAGTTTTATTTTGGCTTTCAAGCAATTATAGGCCATGGAATCCAGCTTTTGCCATAATTAATTGAGTGGAAAACAATTAACTTATTTTGATTACTTCTGCAACTCATTTACCTGTGTAGGAGCAGAAAAAAACGAATGTGAAGTTCACTTGATTTTTTTGGAGGAATTGGGAGGATGGGGAAATGGCTTTTTAAAACCGAGTTCCATCATTACAGTACCTGCATTTCCTAACTTACATTTTATTTATTTTCAATATCAAGATCTCCTATTATACCTTTGAAATTTTTAATAACTAATTTTTTAGCCGTCCCCGGCTTGCTGTTGGCGAAGGTGGTGGATTTGGTCAGGCCGTTAGCATGCCCCGTGAGCACGGAACAGCCGCTGCTTTTCCTCTGCTCCTCCGCCATCATCACATCGAGTCCAACAAAGTCTAGCGAGTCCTCGAACTTGACTCTCTTCTGAAGCTGGTGGTTGCAGCAGGTGGAGGTGGAGGAGGTAGAGGAGGAAGACTTGGGGGCTGCGGAGGGGAAGAGCTGGGTTGGCTGAGGTGTTTGGTGCTGGTGGTGCTCGAACTCGCCGGCCTCGGCTAACTTTCGCTTCCTCGGACTAACATCAGCCTGTTGTCGCACCTCCTGCGGTGAATTTTGTGAAGAGAGGCCCGTTCGAAACATGAAAACTTGGAGCCGACGCCGTCCTATTGTTTTTTTAAACAAACTTGCGTGCTCACACACCCCCGGTCTCGAAAAAGAAAAAAAATCGGGGATGGGGGAAACCGGGAGGGAAAAAAACAGGATTAGTACCGACTCCAAAACCCTCCACTAAATTTCGGCCACTTGTTTTGTCAATAGAGTAAAATGGCGGCACTTCCGGTGACACTTTGCATGCCGGGAGGTGAACTGTCCGATGACGTCACTAGGGGCGGGCCTACTCATTCCCCTCCAATTTCCCACCTCCCTCATATTCTCTCACAAAATTCCCACACTCGAGGCATTATCGCTTAGAAATACTGCCCAATATTCATTCATGTTTTGGGGGAAGCACAGGCGTGTTTTTTTTAAATCTTTGCGGCATTGACCCTTCTCATTCAGCTTCTTTCCAACAAAGCACTGAAGGCATCACAAAAGCATTGAAATTTACACAAAAATTAAACAGAGAATTGCGGATGCTGGAAATCTGAAATAAAAAATGACTTTACTGGCGGAACTCAGCAGCATCTGCGGGGAGAAAGTAAAGTCAACGTTTCGTTTCCATCCCTGTAAAAGTGAACTGGGCAGGATAGTGATAAAATGGATTCTTGTCAAAATGGACACATCCTCAGTTTCATGAAATTATGTAGAATCTACATCATGGAAATAAACTGTTCAGCCCAACTGGTCTATGCCTTTGTTTGTATTTCATACCAATCTTCAGCTAGCTCTGTGAGGTTTGCAGATGTCGTAAACTATTTGTAGTCCGTTCAGTATTCTGCACAGTAAGGATCAATCGTTACTTTTTATGAAATCAGATCAACTGAAATTGAAAATACTTCATTATTACCAGTTATCGTGTGGTATGTACATTATTTTAGGCAAAACTTAGATTAGCGACTGACCAATTAACCAAGAATGATGATAATGAGAAGTTGCTGAATCACTGCCCACGAATGATGCCTCAGGTACGTCCTCCATCACACCCCAAAAGGTTGTTTACTTTTTCACCTTTGAACATACTAAGTTCTAATTCAAACCTTATATTTTGTATATAATAGAATATGCCCTGATACATAATGTTATAATGATTTACTGTCCCTTGTCAAAGCAGCAATTTTGTTTTCAAAACTGAAACCTGACTTTGGAGTGTGAAGAGGACGCCGCTGCAGGCTACACTATCACTGCAGATGCATGGGTTTGATACCAACATGAGTAAAGATCCAAGGAGCATCACTCAAACAACCAGTTGAGCTCATACTAGGAGAAAGAATCATACTTTGAAGGTGATTTCAAAAACTATATGTTGAGAACTATGAGGGCTCAATGATCAGCATCAATGAGTACATGAAGTCAAAAAAGATGACCAAATGGATACCTTCAGACTGTTTTTCATCAATAGCTTCAAATGGCCTAGTAAGTATGTATTATTAATGCCCTGATGACTCTCCGGTGCTTTATGTCTGGAGTGACATGCACAGATGTTCAAAGGGCTATAATTGTTACTAGAAGACCTGTATCATGTTGAATATATCTTGAATATTGATACTGAAGATGACTTTTGAATCTGCAGCGCCAATGAACATGATTGAGTTTTTGAAGGAATAACAAAGAGGATTGATGAGGGCAGAGCAGTGGATGTGATCTATATGGACTTCAGTAAGACGTTCGACAAGGTTCCCCATGGGAGGCTAGTTAGCAAGATTATATCTCATGGGATGCTGGGAGAACTAGCTATTTGGATACAGAACTGGCTCGAAGGTAGAAGACAGAGGATAGTGGTGGAGGGTTGTTTTTCAGACTGGAGACCTGTGAACAATGGATTGCCACAAGGATCGGTGCTGGGCCCACTACTTTTCATCATTTATGTAAATGATTTGGATGTGAACATAGGAGGTATAGTTCATAAGTTTGCAGATGACACCAAAATTGGAGGTGTAATAGACAGCAAAGAAGGTTATCTCAGAGTTACAACGGGATCTTGATCAGATGGGCCAATGGGCTGAGGAGTGGCAGATGGTGTTTAATTTAGATAACTGCAAGATGGTGTGTTTTGGAAAAGCAAATCAGAGCAAGACTTAAACATTTAATGATAAGGTCCTAGGGAGTGTTTCTGAACAGACACCCTGGAGTGCAGGTTCATAGTCCCTTGAAAGTAGAGTTGCATGTAGATACAATAGTTTTCCTTTATTGGTCAAAGCATTGAGTATACGAGTTGGAAGGTCATGTTGCAGCTGTACAGGACTTTGGTTAGGCCACTTTTGGAATATTGTATGCAATTCTGGTCTCCTTCCTATCAGGAGGATGTTGTGAAACTTGAAAGGGTTCAGAAAACATTTACAAGGATTTTGCCAGAGTTGGCAGATATGAGCACCACGGAGAGGCTGTTTTCCCTGGAGCATCAGAGGCTGAGGGGTGACCTTATAGAGGTTTATAAAATCATGAGGGGCATGGATAGGATAAACAGACAAAGTCTTTTCCCTGGGGTGGGGGAGTCTAGAAGTAGAGAGCAAAGGTTTAGGGTGAGAAGAGAAAGATATAAAAGGGACCTAAGGGTCAACATTTTCATGCAGAGGGTGGTCCGTGTATGGAATGAGCTGCCAGAGGAAGTGGTGGAGGCTGATACAATTACAACATTTAAAAGGCATCTGGATGGGTATGTGAATAGGAAGGGCTGAGAGGGTATGGGCCAAGTGCTGGCAAAAATACCTAGATTAGGATAGAATATCTGTTCAACATGCAAGAGTTGGACCAAAGGATCTGTTTCTGTGCTGTACTTCTCCATGACTCTATGACTCTATAACTGCCAACCTCATCCTCAAATATGGTGATCAGGGATTCATGAGGTGATACTTATCCAACATTGTTAATTTAACATCTTAGAGCTTGGCATTGGAGAACTGTGCTACAGATTGAGGAGCGTTTGTCTGTGATTTCCCATACAATCAAATGCTTTACTCACAGTAAGAGTATAACATGTACTGTAAGGGAAAGTCAAAGGAGCAAGCTATTTACCTTGACATTCCTTCAACTTATTTTGAATTTGTAAAAGAGCCCTGGAGTTTAAAGCTACTTCTTCAGAAAATTTGCATCACATTCTTTTCAGATCTTTAGTAGCTAATCCAAAGAAAAATGTTCCTCCTACATAATATTTCTGTTAGAAGGACACACTGATCTAATTCCCTGGGATTTGATGTTCCTTCCTTTGATCTCTCTGCTATGTTTTGATATATCTTGTTCTAATATGTGTTCCTCTGGTCTTCATACTATTTCAGACCAGAAATAGGTTACTGATAAATAACATGTATCAATCATTCTTCATGATGGTAAGGCTATCGAGCAACTTGCTCTGTGCTGGGCAGGTTCCGACGTGTTAGGAGAAGATGAAGAAATCACTGCTGAAGTCAGAGTAACATCACAACTTACCTCAAAGTCTAATTAGTTAATTCCTAACTCTACATGTTTGTTACCCAGATTGTCTGCTCTACAAGTTCTAAACTTTTAAAAGAACAGCATATTTTACAGGTTGTCAGTGCACCAAGTCTCTGTCTCATCTCTCGATCATCCCTTCGGGATCCCCCCCCCCCACACCCCGCCCCCGGCTTCCTACTCAGCATTTCCCTGATTAACACCATACTCAATCCCTATTCTCCTTCACAATTATCCCATACAGTTTCCAATTTGCTTTTGCTTCACCCTTTATGGCCAATTCAGGTCCTAACTTCTGTCCCTTGTCAAGTTTTCCAAAACCTGGATTAGTTAAAATATTGCAATCTGGCCTTAGACAGCCAGCAGGTCTTCATATTTAAACTGTCTGATTTTGGATGATTCTGATTAATCAAGGAATGTTAGCTCAAGCACAGGATGAACCTCTCGGTCTGCTTTTAAAGCAGCATAGAATCTTAACATCTACCTGGACAAAACCTCAATTAAACATACATGCTGAAATACTGCAC
Source organism: Chiloscyllium plagiosum (assembly GCF_004010195.1). NCBI lineage: Eukaryota > Metazoa > Chordata > Chondrichthyes > Orectolobiformes > Hemiscylliidae > Chiloscyllium > Chiloscyllium plagiosum. The sequence goes on from NC_057724.1 coordinate 45,593,698, forward strand.
TTTTATCAGCCTGCACTTGTATCAGCCTGGATAATGCACCCACAACTTTTTAACCCAATGGCAACAGTATGTTCAACTTAGTGAAATTAAGTCAAATATAAATATAAAGTCAAATAGGTGGCATGGTGGCACAGTAGTTAGCACTGCTGTCTCACAGCGCCAGAGATCTGGGTTCAATTCCTGCCTCGGGCAACTGTCTGTGTGGAGTTTGCACATTCTCCCTGTGGAAGTGGACAAATATTTGAAGGGGAAAAAGGAGTAGTCACTGTGGATGGGGCAAGGAAGTGAGACTGATTGGATAACTTTCAATATGTCAATATAGGCAAGATGTGCTATAAAAGTAAAGGATTGAGTTCCATGATAACTTATGAACATCATCAAAAAAATTGTATTTCAGGAGACTGTCATAAATTAGGGTCTGTTTAAAACTTAATATTTCTAGCATTATCTGTGTAGCATCAGATTTCAGGTGATAGCTGCTCAAGCTCTATTTTCTTTTTCCCAATATAAACAACCACTCACAAACAAGGTCAAAATGAAGGTACAATGAAGGCCACCAGGACCATCGAGGCAAGTATGTTCTGTGGAATTGCACCTGGCACCATAAGTATGTAATTACCAATGCAGTGCTTTGGAAAATAAATGCTTTGTTCCCAGCAAAAGAAATAAATCTATCATTCAGATGAAGGTGAGAAATAGAGCAATGGTTTTTCTAATGTTGTGAGCAGTTGTTCCTTGTCTAATGGCTACATGGATTCAAATGGGTGATTGACGCAGTGTAAATTACCACCCTGAAACAACAGGTCAGAGACAGAGGGAAGTTCTCATCAGACAGCAGTCCATATCAGACAGCAGTCCTCATCAGACAGTTGTCTTCTTCGGATGGACCAGATCAGATTGAGGAAAGAGCCAAAGAGTCCCCTAACACTTCGGCTAACGTGCAGGATGCTGACTTCACAACTTTTAACTAGATCCACATCTACTGTGCCAGCTGCTGTTCAGCCTCTGATATCAATTAATCATCCTCAATTGTGAAAGGTTGTATTTTTTTTGTGTCCAATAAACTAGTGTCCCGTGTCTAAGCCGTGCTTCTTTACAAATTGAATAAACTTTCTGAAAATTTCTTACAAATGTTTGATTGGCCAAATTAGGTAACTGTGACACCAAATTGCTACACAGATAATGCTAGAAATATTAAGTTTTAAACAGACCCTAATTTATGACAGTCTCCTGAAATACAATTTATTTGATGATGTTCATAAGTTATCATAGAACTCAATCCTTTACTTTTATAGTTCATTCTGACCATGGTGTGCCTCACTCAAATACGTAAAACATATTGCAAACAGGATTCTGGACAGAAAAATTAATCTTAAATTATGCATGAAGTTCTAGAAGTTCAAACTTCACCAAAATGAACTGCATTAAATAGGGAGTTTGAGGCTTGTCAAATTGATACCTGGAACTATAAAATATGGAAGTAAAATAACTGCGCGGAGGCCGGTGTTCCGTCACCAAGTCACCCTTTATTTACTCATGCACAGTACACTGGCTGTGGCCAGCCAGCTCAGAGTCAGTCCTCACCTGAGGAGATTCTAATCTCCTGGTTTGCAGGGCTTTCCTGATTAGCCCAGATTAACAACCCCAATCAAAAACCTCAGAGTTAACAAGGTTCACCTGGATCCAATCGCTACAGGAAGCAAGTTAAATTTGTTCCTGTAAATGGTTCTGTTTTGTGCTTTTGATGAAATGAGATTAGTGTAGCATATTTGAAAGTTTTTGGAATAGTAATGCATTTTGATAGAGAATGGAAATGTGGAACTTAATCTTAAATAAGGAATTTTGCTTGCAAGAAAGAAAAGGTAATGTTTGATGAAAATGGAACTGCAAAATTCATTTTCAATTATCTGAAAACTCTCAATGCTGTAAGGATTTCTTTATTTGCAGCTTGTGCTTTCCTTTATTCAATTATCATACTCCTATCTCTCAGCCAAAGCTTGGGGATTTGGGAGATCCTACACCTGACCTTGAGTACAAAATTGCAGTAATATTACACTGCTACCTGCCTTATTCACGTTGACATTAAAAGTCCTGGTGCACTATTTGAAGAAGAGTTACTATTCCTCCCTAAATCAGCAGTACTAAACACAGGTTACTTCATAGCTGATAATGGAATCAACAATAGAATACCTCATTGCTGATTATGGGTCTTCTGATCTAAAAACTAGTGATTCTATTTGCCTAATAGTCAACTGTATTTTAAAGTAGCTAATACCTATGAAGTAATTTTTAGATTCTATTTCAAGACATTTTTTCCCGACTAATATTCCTGACAACAAACCATACTGTCACTTTGGAAGGGAATCTGCTGCTACTTAAATTGGTGACACTAAAATGATGATGATTTAGACACAAAGCAAAAGTCATGGGTAAATATCTAAGCAACCATCAGAATTTTGATCACATTGTCCACTTGTCAGCAATTATTGTCAAAATTCTGTGCAACCAGAATTCCCCCACTGCAAAGCACTTCCATCTCCTTCTTCTACTCCTTCACCTTTTCTGAAAGAGAAATCATACTTAATTAATTAATTAGAGTTCTTTGAAGAAAAAGAAATGGTGGGCAGGAGAGGAATGTGGCTGTGAGACCTGCCCTTCATTTTGAGATTTATCAGTGTTCAATTGGATTTACTCACTTCCTAGGGACAGAAATTGCTGCTTTTCACAAGTTGTTGCATTGTTTTTGGAACTTTTGAAAGGAAGATCAAAAACAAAGATCCCTTAAAAACAAAGGAGAGAGAGTGTCAAGAGAATGACCACATGGTAAAGTTGGAATCTGAGAAACTGCATAAGGCTCAGAAATCAGCTTTTATGAAACAATAAGTACAGAGAGCGATGCATGTATGGAATGAGCTGCCAGAAGCGAGTACAATTACAAGATTTAAAAGGCATCTGGATGGATTTATGAATAGGAAGGGTTTAGAGGGAGATGCACCGAATACTGAACTAGGTTGGATTGAGATGTCTACTCAGTGTGGATGAGTTTGACCAAAGGATCTGTTTCTGGGCTGTATGACTCTGAATCTAAATAACATGAGCTGTGGATAAAAGGGCATTTCAATATCCAGAAGGTATTTGATTCAATGCCTTTTAAAGATTCTTAGGAAAAATATTAACTCATGACATAAAAAGTGGCACGTTGGCATACATAGAAGACTAGCTGATTAATGGAAAGCAGGCAGTAAGCATTGATGAGTAATTTTCTGGCTGAATGATTGAGTGATGCAACAAATGGAATCTCCCAGGAAAGTTTTGCTCAGCTTTCAATGTTTCACCATTTTATAAATAATTTGGACAGAGACTGAAGGTGTGGTTGCTAAATTTCCCAATGACACAAAGATAGTTATGAAGGTGAACAAAAGGAGGCTACAAAGGGATGGAGACAGTCTATGTGAGTGTGCAAAGATCTGGCAAATTGAGAATGATTTGAAAAATGTGAAATTGTTCATTTTGGTAGACAGATTTAAAAATAAGCACAGTTTCTAAGTGATGAGATTATGCAGAAGTTTGAGGTTCAGAAGGTACTAAGTGTCCTCATACTTCAATCACAAAAGTATAGAAAGTATGAATGAGGAAAGACAACAAAATGTTGTCATTTATTGCAAGAAGAATTGAATACAAAAGCAGGGAGGTTATGCTTTAGTTAAACAGGGTATTGATGAGACTATATCTGAAGTGGGGTGTACAATATTGGTCTCCTTATTTTGGAAGCAGTTTGATAGGTTTCCTGGACAAACAGCTGGAATAGGGAGGTTGTCTAAAGAGGTAAGGTTGAATAGGCTAGGGTTGTATCTGCTGGAGTTCAGAAGACTTTCAAGAAAGAGATGGATAGAGCTCTTAAAGGTAGTGGAATCAAGGGCTCTGGGAATAAAGCAGGAACAGGATACTGATTGTGCTTGATCACCCATGATCATAATGAATGATGGTGCTGGCTCAAAGGGCCGAATGGGCCAAATCTTGCCCCTATTATCTATTGTCTGTTGACTAACAGGTGACTTGATTGAATCATATAAAAATCTGAAGTCTTGACAGGTTGGGTGTGGAGAGGATGTTTCCTTTATAGGAGAATATAGAACTAAAAGAAACTGGGTCACCCATTTAAGACAGAGAGAATGAGAAATTGTCTGTGGCAGAATATTCATGAGTCTCAAAACTCTCTCACTGATAAAGTAGGGATTGTACAATTTTGAATATTTTTCAGGCAGAGATAAATAGTGTAATGATTGAAACGAAGTCAGCCAGTGGATCTTGTAGAATATGAGTTCCCTAATTGGGGCTGTTAATCTGGTCCAATCAGGGAGCCTTGACTGAAAGATATAAACAGGAGTTTTAGACATCCTGTTAACCATGAGAGCTGAATCAGTGTGAAGGACTCTCCAGATGTTATTAAAGGGTGACTTGGTGACAGGGTACTGGCCTCTGTGGAGTTATTTCAGGAGCAATGAGAGACAAGCACGCTCCTTAAGAAATTTGTTCACAACAATCATCTTTGAGTTGGGTAAGTATTTCAGGCATGATGCCGTTACTTGGGAAGCTTGACTCGTTTCATCCTGCCATCGAAAACTGGGCCCAATATGTGGAAAGAATGTGTTTTTTCAGGCATATGACATTGGGGCAGGTGACAAACAACAAGTAAATCTCCTGACAGTTTGTGGACCCACAGCTTTTTTGGTTATTAGGAGTCTAAATTTCCCTCAGGCACCTGATACTAAAATCTTTCAAGAGTTTATAGATTTAGTTGAAGAATATTCCAACACCAAGTCTCATCTAATTCTGAAACATTATTGGTTTTACTTGGCAATTCGAGAACCAAGGAAATCCATATCAAGATTTTTGACTAGGTTAAAATGACTGGCAGAGGTATAAGAGGTATAGTTAACCCTTAATAAGATGCTGAGAAACAGTTTGATACTTTGGATTAATGATGTAAATATGCAAAAGTGCCTCGGAGCTGAAGCTCTAATGGACTTCAAACTGCGGCTACAACTGGTTCTGTCATTGGAAAATGTGGCAAGTAGAGCATATGAGTTGCAGGGTATTTCAATGTAAGTGGAGACCATCACCAGTCCTACTAAGCTTGGGGAATACCATTTGAGTGAAGACAATTTCATAGCCTCAGGACATATCCTGAACAAAGAGACTAAAGGTCATAGAGACGTACAGCACGGAAACAGATCCTCCGTCCAACTCGACCATGCCAACCAGGTAACCTAACCTAATCTAGTCCTATTTGCCAGCACCTGGCCCACATCCCTTTAAACCTTTCCTATTCATATACCCATCCAAATGCCTTTTAAATGTTGTAATTATACCAGCCTCCACCACTTCCTCTGACAGCTTATTCCATACAAGCACCACCCTCTCCGTTAAAAAGTTGCCCCTTAGGTCCCTTTTAAATTTTTCCTCTCTCACCCTGAATGTATGCCATCTAGTTCTGGACTCCCCCACCCCAGGGAAAAGACCTTGTTTATTTACCCTATCTATGCCCCACATGATTTTATAAACTTCTATAAGTTCACTCCTCTGCCTCCGACGCTCAAGGGAAAACAGCCCCAGCCTATTCAGTCTCTCCTGATAGCTCAAATCCTCCAACTTTTCTGAACCCTTTCAAGTTTCACAACATCCTTCCGATAGGAGAGCGACAAAAATTGCACACAGTATTCCAAAAGTGGCCTAACCAATGTCCTGTACAGCAGCAGCATGACCTCCCAATCCTTATACTCAATACTCCAACCAATGAAGGAAAGCATACCAAATGCTTCTTCACTATCCTATCTACCTGAGACTTCACTTTCAAGGTCTCTTTGTCCAGCAATCCTCCCTCGGATCTTACTATTAAGTGTATAAGTCTTGCTCTGATTTGCTTGTACAAAATACAGCACCTCACATTTATCTAAGTTAAACTCCATCTGCCACTCCTCAGCCCATTGGCCCATCTGATCAAGATCCCATTGTACTTTGAGGTAACCTTCTTCGCTCTCCACTACACCTCCAATTTTGGTGTAATCGTCAAATTTACTAATTTTACTTCCTATGTTCACATCCAAATCATTTATATAAATGACAAAAAGCAGTGGACCCAGCATCAGTCCTTGTCGCTCCACCACCACCCTCTGTCTTCTACCTTCAAGCCAGGCAAAAGTGAGGATTGCAGATGCTGGAGATCAGTCTAGATTAGAGTGGTGCTGGAAAAGCACAGCAGGTCAGGCAGCAAACGAGGAGCAGGAAAATCGATGTTTCGGGCAAAAGCCCTTCATCAGGAATGAAGGCAGGGAGCCTCCAGGGTGGAGAGATAAATGGAAGGGGGGGGGGGGGGCTGGGGAGAAGGTAGCCAAGAGTACAATAGGTGGATGGAGGTGGGGATGGTCAGAGAGGCCAGCCCATAACAAAATCCCAAAACAAAGCCAAGCTTTGGCCAAATGGTTAAAATTTTCTTCAGGTTGGCAAGCCATTGTAGTTGCTGCTGGCATGTGGACTCAAGACAGAAAAAGAGGCCCACTTGGCCTAAATTGAGTAAGATAACTCATAGGCCAGTATCCAAGACCGTACAACATCTTGGAAAATCCACCTACATCTGGTTTGGAGCAGTTAAATTGCTTAGCATCATCCAAATTAGAACCAATCAAAATAAACATCTGGTTAAATGTCGCCTGGTTCTAATGGAATTCAATACCGGCATGGCCATTTCAGTGTTTGCAGAACAGGTGTTTAACAAAATTCACTCTGGACTCCAACCCTTAAGAACCTATACCGGGGACCGTTTACAGATTAAGGGAACAACTTTGATTTTGGTCTCTTATGAGAGGCAGTTGGCTCAGTTACCACTCATAGCAAAATGGTCACAGCCAAGCTTGATGGAGCAAAATTAGTTAAGAAAGATTTGCCTAGATTTCTTCAACATTTTTCAATTAGAAAATAGTTGACTGAGTGAAGACTTAATTAAATATCCAGAAGTTTTTCTGGAAGGTCTGGGGACTATCAAAGGAACCAAGGCCACCTTGCATGTTGACCAGGAAGCAATTCCATGATTCTGCAAGGCCCACCCAGTGCCATTTGCCTTTTGGGCAAAAGTGCAGGCAGAAATCAGAAGGTTGGAAAGCAAAGAAATCATCAAACCAGTCCAGTTTGTGAAATGGGCAGCACCGAATGTATCAATTATGAAGCCCAACGGGTCATTTTGCCTTTATGGAGATTTTAAACAAATGATAAACTGTTTTTCACAACAGGATAAATACCCAATGCTTCGCATACAGGATTTATACGCAAAGCTGGACATGAACCATGTGTACTTCTAATTGCAGCAAGATGAGGGTTCCTAGAAGTATTCTCCAATTAATACCCATCAGGACTTCTACCAATATACGATACTGTCATTTGGAGTATCATCAGCCTGTGCAATTTTCAGTGGATGATGGATAACATTTTACAAGGTCCACCCCAGGTTGCCATTTATCTAAGGGATGTGCGAATAACAAGGAAGACCAACAAGGAGCACTTAGAGAACTTGAATACAGTCCAAGGGAAAAATGTGTATTCCAGGCACCCCAAGTGACCTGCTTGGGCTACAGAATTGACAAGACCGGGTTACTCCCTTTATAAGGTAGAGTGAGGTAGGTCAAAGGTGCCCAGTCTTCCATGTCTGTATTGGAGCTTAGGTCTTTCCTTGGGCTGTTGAAGTATTATGGGACGTTCATACATAACCTGACCACCATCATAGCAGCTGTGCATCAACTCTTAAAAAGGGGTCAGCCTTGAAGGTGGTCGGAGAGCCAACCACTAGCTTTCAGGCAAGTGAAGAAACAGCTACCATCATCTAAGGTGTTGGCAAACTATGATCCCAAGTGAGATCTGGTATTGATAGGCAATGCCTCCCCTTATGGCATCAGGGTAGTATTACCTTATATGTGGCCCAATGGAGAAGAATGCCCAATGGCATATGCGATAATGACTTTAATGCAGAGCGTAGATACGTCCAGATAAAGACAGAAGGTTTGGTGCTCATATTTGGAGTCAAGAAATTTCACCAATACCTTTATGGATGTACATTTATAGTAATAAAGTATCACAAACCCTAGCTAGGTCTATTTTAAGAGGGCAAGGCAGTGGTGCCCATAGCTTCAGGCTGAATTCAGCAGTGGACTCTAATACTAAGTGCATATAAATACAAGTTGGAACACCATACTGGATAATTTGAGTCACTTCCCACTGGCAGATGCACCACTGATGGTGCCGTCACTATAAGACTCGTAATGATTTTAAACTTACTTTAGCACTAGGTCCAAAATAGCCTGCTCTCTTGTGGGCTCCATGACAAGCTGTTCCAAAAAGCCATCCTGTAAGCATTCCAAGAATTCCCTTTCTTTGGATCCACTGGCAACATTATTTACCCAGTCCACTTGCATATTGAAGTCCCCCATGATCACCATGACCTTGCCTTTCTGACATGCGTTTTCTATTTCCCAGTACATGTTGTGCCTCTGGTCCTGACCACTGTTAGGAGGTCTGTACATAACTGAGCTGAAAATGTGTTGCTGGAAAAGCGCAGCAGGTCAGGCAGCATCCAAGGAGCAGGAGAATCGATGTTTCGGACATGAGCCTCACATAACTCCCATTATGGTTTTTTTGCCTTTGTGGTTCCTCAATTCCACCCACACAGACTTCACATCATCTGATCCTATGTCATTCACTACCATAGATTTAATTTTGTTCTTGACTAACAAGGCCACCCCGCCCTATCTGCCCACCTCCCTGTGTTTTCGATAAGTTGTAAATCCTTGGATGTTTAACTGCCAGTCCTGAACCCCCTGCAACCATGTCTCTGTGATGCCTACCACATCATAATCATTCACGATGATCTGTGCCGTTAGTTCATCTACTTTGTTACGAATGCTACGAGCATTCAGGTAAAGTGCCTTAATGCTAACATTCTTATCATTAGAGATATTGGAAGTCATAAGATGTCCTAAGTTATCCTTCCTTTTTGTTGCATTCCTAATCTGCCTCAAGGTTAAATCCACCTGCATACATGCTATCCTCCTTTCACTTTCCCTTCCCCCCAACTCAGAAGTTTAAAGTCCTACTGACCACCCTATTTATCCTCTTCGCTAGAACATTGGTACCTGATCGGTTCAGGTGGAGACCGTCCCAATGACACAGACCCCCCCGTTTCCAAAACTGATGCCAATGCACCATGAAATGGAATCCCTCTTTCCCACACCAATCCCTTAGCCACGTGTTTACTTTCTAATTTTCTTATCCATATGTCAATTGGCACGTGGCTCGGGCAGTAATCCGGAGATTATGACCCTTGAGGACCTGTACTTTCAATTTCCTTCCTAATGCTTGATAATCCCCAAACAGGTCCTCCACCCTAGCTTTGCCTATGTTGTTAGTCCCAACGTGGATCACAACAACTGGATCCTCCCCCTCCCGCTCCAATATCCTTTCAAGCCGGTCGGAGATGTCCCACACCCTGGCACCGGGCAGGCAACACACCATGCGAGATTCCCAATCTGGCTTGCATAGGATACAATCTGTCCCCCTAATTATAGAATCCCCTTTCACAACTACTTGTCTTTTTGCTCCCCCCCTCTTGAATAGCCTTCTGCACCATGGTGCCATGGTCAGCTGGCTCATCCAGTCCAGAGCCCTTTTCCTCATCCATATAGGGAGCAAGAATCCATACCTGTTGGACAAGGTCAAGAGCTGAGACTCCTGCACTCCTGAACTCAAGTTCTCCCTGCCTGCCTCACTTACAGTCACACTCTGATGTCCCTGATCACTAAGTGAATGTGAATTACTTAATCTCCCAGGTGTGACTGCCTCCTGAAACAAAGCATCCAGGTAACTCTCCCCCTCCCGGATGTGCCGCAGTGTTTGAAGCTCAGATTCCAGATCATCAACTCTGAGCTGGAGTTCTTCCAGCAACCAACACTTGCTGCAGATGTGGTCACTGCCATTCACAATGGGATCAGCCAACTCCCACATCATACAGCTACAGCACACCACCTGACCAGCCATCTCTGCTTAGTTAATTACTTTATTACTTTGTATAGGTTTGAGTTAAAATACTTTCTGATACCTCTCTGCTATAGTCTTTTTCTAAAAAAACCAATTTTTAGATAAACCATAAAAAGTAAATTTTTAACCATTCACCAATAAAGAAATAGAAAATCCTGACCTTAAAAAACCAGAGTCCTATTTTTGGTTTGGGGAGGGGTGGTTGGGAGACACAACACGTGTAGTGTCTCGGGTTCAGCCACTGCCCAGATATATTACCGGCAGTCCCCTGGAGAGGAGGGTGGGTGGGAGACACTACAGTCGTAGAGTCTCGGGTTTAGCCGCCTTGCTGATATATATGGTCACTGCTTTCCTTCCCGGCTGCCCCTCTGGTCCACGTCACTTCCTCCGCTGCTCCCACTCCTTCTCCGCTGCTGCTCGCACTTAGAATCTTAAGGTAAGGGAACACTTAGGAAGCAGCGATCATAATATGGTAGAGTTCAGTCTGCAGTTTGAAAGAGAGAAGGCAAAATCAGATGTAATGGTGTTACAGTTAAACAAAGGTAATTATGAGGGCATGAGAGAGGAACTGACGAAAATCGTCTGGAAGCAGAGCCTAGCAGGGAAGACAGTAGAGCAAAGATGGCAGGAGCTTGTGGGTATAATTGAGGACACAGAGGTTCATCCCCAAGATAAGAAAGCTTATCTGGGGAGGGATGAGACAGCCATGGCTGACAAAGGAAGTCAGGAAATGTATCAAAGAAAAAGAGAGATCCTATAAAGTGGCCAAGAGCACTGGGAAATCAGAAGATTGGGAAGGCTACAAAAACAAACAGAGGATAACAAAGAGAGAAATAAGGAAGGAGAGGATCAAATATGAAGGTAGGCTAGCCAGTAATATTAGAAATGATAGTAAAAGTTTCTTTCAATACATAAGAAACAAACGACAGGCAAAAAATAGACATTGGGCCACTTCAAACTGATGCTGGAAGGCTAGTGATGGGAGATAAAGGTCTTAAAATTGACAAATCTCCTGGCCCCGATGGGCTACATCCTAGAGTTCTGAGGGAGGTGGCTGAGGAAATAGCGGAGGCGTTGGTTGAGATCTTTCAAAAGTCACTGGAGTCAGGGAAAGTCCCAGATGATTGGAAGACCGCTGTTGTAACCCCATCGTTCAAGAAAGGATCAAGACAAAAGATGGAAAATTATAGGCCAATTAGCCTAACCGCAGTTGTTGGTAAAATTCTAGAATCCATCGTTAAGGATGAGGTTTCTAAATTCTTGGAAAAGCAGAGTCAGATTAGAACAAGTCAACATGGATTTAGTAAGAGGAGGTCGTGCCTGACAAACGTTAGAATTCTTTGAAGAGGTGACAAGTAGGTTAGACCAGGGAAACCCAGTGGATGTGGTCTACCTAGACTTCCAAAACGCCTTTGATAAGGTGCCACACGGGAGGCTGCTGAGTAAGGTGAGGGCCCATGGTGTTTGAGGTGAGCTACTGGCATTTTAGGATTGGCTGTCTGACAGAAGGCAGAGAGTTGGGATATGAGGTTCTTTTTCGGAACGGCAGCCGGTGACAAGCGATGTCCCACAGGGTTCAGTGTTGGGGCTGCAGCTGTTCATGTTATATATTAATGATCTGGATGAAGGGACTGAGGGCATTCTAGGGAGGTTTGCCGATGATACGAAGATAGGTGGACAGGCAGGTAGTACTGAGGAAGTGGGGAGGCTGCAGAAGGATCTGGACAGTTTGGGAGAGTAGTCCAGGAAATGGCTGATGAAGTTCAATGTGAGCAAATGAGAGGTCTTGCACTTTGGAAAAAAGAATACAAGCACGGACTACTTTCTAAACGGTGAGAAAATTCATAAAGCCAAAGTACAAAGGGATCTGGGAGTGCTAGTCGAGGATTCTCCATTTAAAGATGTTATTTTGTACTTGAACAATATCAGAGCATAGAACCAGGAGAAGACCATTCAACCCATTGAGCCTGCCCTGCCGTTTATTATAGTCATGGCTGATCAAACATGCCTTTTATTCACCCTATCCCCGTAACTCAGTATGTCACTGAGGAGACTAGGACCCGTGCACCCAGCCTTAGAATTAGAGGGGGTAAATTCGGAACAGAAATGCGGAGACATTTCTTCAGCCAGAGAGTGGTGGGCCTGTGGAATTCATTGCCGTGGAGTGCAGTGGAGGCCGGGACTCTAAATGTCTTCAAGGCAGAGATTGATAAATTCTTGATGTCACAAGGAATTAAGGACTACGGGGAGAATGCGGGTAAGTGGAGTTGAAATGCCCATCAGCCATGATTAAATGGCAGAGTGGACTCGATGGGCCGAATGGCCTTACTTCCACTCCTGTGTCTTATGGTCTTATGGTATTAACTTTATTGACACACTTCCAGTCACAGCTTAAAATATCAGCCTTTGGATGCAAAAACATCTGGTCGTGACAAAACAGCTGGTGATGATGGGGAAAACCAAAGGACCGTCAAAACCAGAACTGAATCTCCTTGGACCCGGAGGGAGCAGATCACCAGAGGACAGCTTATTATGGGGAGTGATTGTCCCAAGGGAAGGACACTGCCAGGTCCTGGCTGAATGCCACCAGGGTCATCCAGGGGTTTCCAAAATGAAGATGTTGGTGAGACATATGTCTGGTGGCCAGGACTGGATGCAGACATAGCCGCATTGGTGACGCAGTGCCCAGAGTGCCATCAAGGATATAAATACTGCCAGCAGCACCCTCCCCCACATTTGTGGGAATATCTGGGTAGACCCTGGATTTGGTTACACATCAACAATGCAGGTCCTTTCATGGACTCAATGTGGACGTCCACTCAAAGAGTGGCTGCACATGCACAGATATCATTTGTCAAACACGATGATGTTGATAGAAAAACTGTGCACATCTTAGGCAATACACAGACTCCCAGAAATGTTGGTCACAGATAATGGGCCCTCTTTTACCAGCAGGGAATTTGAGTTTTTCCTGAAATCAAATGGTATTCTATATGTAAGGACAACTCCATACCATCCATCATCCAATGGTCTGGCAGAAAGGGCACTCTAAACTTTGAAGGGAGGCTGAAATAAACAGCCTACAATTTCACTAGATACCAAACTGTCCCGATTCCTATTTGATCATAGGACCACAACTCATACAACTACAGGGATAGCTCCAGCAGTGTTGCTCATGGGGAGAAGACTCTCCATCAAGTTAAATCTGATCTTCCTGGAACTGGGGGAGGGTGAGTGGCATCGGGAATGCCAGTGCCAGACACAACACTCCACTAAATGAGAGAGACAGTTTACTTCTGGGAAAAAGTTTGGTCTAGAGACCAAATAATGGCCCTGCATGGGTAAGAGGCATGGTTGACGCAAAGTCAGGTCTAGAGACGTGTAAAGTTCAGGTGGGTGCGACAGTCTTGAAGAAGCATGCGGACTATCTGAAAGCTACAAATTCACAAACAGTGCAGGATAAAAACGTGCCTGGGTCACCAATCTCCTTTCCGACTATTCTGGAATCCATGGGTTCTCCCTACCATCAAGCATTGAAGATACTTTGGAATCTGAGATGGACACAGTGGATGTTACTGCCTTGATGCCTTTGCCACCTGAAGAGAATAAATTTCTTCTGAGATGCTCTGGGTACTAGAAGTGGGCTACTGTATGTTACATGCTGTCCGTCTCAGAAAAATCAGTTAACATTTCAGGTCTGATGACCCTTCCTCTGGTTTTTCTTCACAGATGCGGCCAGATCTGCTGGGCTTTTCTAGCAGCTTCTGTTTGTGTTCCATATTATTCCAGTCATTTGGTTTGTCTCCAGCACCACTTTACTTTTAATTTTTTGTAATTATCTCTCTGCCTCATTTAATTGGATTATAGGTCTTCCCTTCGGTTGTTATTCAGCTATTGACACTTTACTCACACCATCTAACACCTGTGATCACCTGTAGAGAGTCATTATTTGACACTCCACTCACACCATTTGTCTGAACTTTTGACCTCTCTGCCCATAAATTCATTGTACTTCCCTCTCACTTCACCTGATGAAGGGACTATGCTCTGAAAGTTTGTGATTTTGAATAAACCCATTGGACTATAACTTGGTGTCATGTGATTTCTGACTTTGACTCAGAGGCAGAATTGGAGTAACCTAACCTGGTGCTAAAACGTCCAGGAGGAGCTACAAAAAAAGAGAACCAGCCTATGTCCTTGAACACAGAGGGGGAGGAATGCAGTGATTGTAACAAAGCCAACCTATGAGCCTTATAGAATATGAATTCCCTGATTTGTGGCTGTTATTCTGGTCCAATTAGTGAGCCCTAGCTGACAGATAAGAACAGGAGCATGAGACATCCTGCTCGCTCTGAGAGCTGCCTCTGAGGGAGCTGGATCAGTGTCAAGGACTCTCAACGTGTAAATAAAAGGTGACTTGCTGACAGGATACTGGCCTTTGTGGCATTATTTCACATCGGTTCTTGATTGGATTAAAAAGTTGTCTGGATGGGAGAGAATGCAGAGTCATCAAATCAACCATAACTTTATTGAATGGCAGAGTCAGCTCAACAGGCTGAAGGGCCTACTCTTGCTCTTAAATCATATGTTTGAATGGTCCACTCAAACTCCAGCTGTGACTGATATTTTCATAGAATCTCTACAGTGTGGAAACGGGTCCTTTAGCCCAACAAGTTCACACTGATCCTCTGAAGAGTAACCCACTCAGATTAATGCATCTAATCTACACATCCCTGAACATTATGGGAAATTTAGTATGGCCAATTCACCTAACCTGCACATCTTTGGATTCTGGGAGGAAACCCATACAGATACAGGTAGAATGTGCAAACTCCACACAGATGGTCGCCTGAGGTGGGAATCAAACCCAGGTCTCTGGAGCTGTGAGGCAACAGTGCTAACCACTGCGCGAGTGTGCCACCCAACTGGGGGTGGGGCGTTCACACAATTCACAAATCTAGCTGGCAGTTCAAACATGAAGAACATAGCGCCTCTTGTTTTCTCCTGCTACACAGTCAAATGACATCCAAGGCACAAAACTGAACACACCTCCTAACTCACAATTTCATAAAATGATACCACTTATAATGATGCCTTTTGGCTCAATGTGCCCATAAACAATTATCCTTTAGTCTTATTTCTCATCTCTTGAGGCCTAGCCCTGCAATTTTTCCATTTCAATTCTCCGTTGAAAAGTATAATTTCATCTAGTTTACCAACCTCTCTTGCATGCATTCCCAATCATAAACAACTTATTACATTAAATAAAGCTCCCCATGTTGTTTCTATTTCTCCACTGAATCACCTTACATCTGTATCTAATGGTTATTGACCCTTCTACTAATGCAAACTATTCAGCATTTTAGTAAATCAAAGCATTACAAGATTTTGAAAAGTTTTATTAAATCCCCCCTTAATCTACTCTTAGAAAAACAATCAGGTGCTCTCTCCTGTCCTTGTAACTGAAGTCATTCATTCCTGAACCTTTCCATGCAATCTCTCCCACACCATTTCTTATTTCTTAATATTCTTCCTAAAGCATGGTGTTCACAATTGGTCAGAATATCCCTATCATGCCTCACTCTTACTTCTTTATTTTTGTACTCTATACCTTTATGTGTGGAGGTGATGGTACAGTGCTTTTATCACTAGAACTATTAATCCACAGACGCTGGTAATATTCTGGGGACCTGGGTTCAAACCCTGCCATAGTGGATAGCAGAATTTGAATTCAAGAAACACCTGGAATTTGGAGCCTTAATGATGACCATAAAACCATTGTCAGAAAATCCTCTCTGGTTCTCAAATATCCTTTCGGGAAGGAAACTGGTATTTACCTGGTCTGGCCCAGACATGACTCCAGACTCAAAGCAATGTGATTAACACTTAACTGCTCACCAGGCAATTAGGGATGCAAATGAATAAAAAGAAATGAAGTCAAAAACCTTGTGTGCCTTTTTTTAACAACATTCCCAGTTTGTCCTACCAGATTTTAAAACATTTTAATGTCTAAACCCTGGTCTGTCTGTTTCTCCACCCTTGAAAATTGTGTACTTTGTTTCTTTTGTTACCTCTCAAAGTTTTCTACAAAAGCAACATGACCTCATGTTAAATTCTGCAGTTAAATTTCATGTTTCAGAGCATTTCTCCAGCCTGTCTATGTACTACTGAAGTCTAACTGTCTGCTCGTTGTTACTACGTTTCCAAGTTCCAGTATAACTTGAGTACGTCAAAAAAAGTGAACAGGTACTAACCCTGAAGAACTCCACTGCACACTTCATTAAAAAGCAACCATTCACCATTGTTATCTACACAGCTAGTGATTCTTCAATCCCACCAATTTTACTTGCAAATCTTCATCAAACCTGTTTTTAAAGTCTATGGAAATATTGCAAATCTGTTACTTGCCATTAATTGGAAATGATATTGTCACAAGGAATATATGTATATCATGTGGCAATGGAAACAGTTATGGTTTGAGCTTAACAATCAATTTAACAGCTTCAGATGACACAGTAGGAAAAGCTGTAATGACACTAGGAATGCATCTCAAAGTTCAGTCCATAGGCAATGGTCTGACTTGTATGGCCACAATCACAATTTGACCTATTATTTTTGTTTTTCTTGTGGAAAAAGTAGCTATATTTTTGCTGATTCATCCTCAAGCAGTAGAGGTCCAGATTTGGCCTGAAAGGTCGAAACCCGTGATTTCACAAGTCAGTTCCTGTACTAGGTTGCAGTCAACCAGGAGGTGTGCCGTTGAGAATTGAGGCTGTAACTAATTTGTATAATCCATGGGATTTCAAATAAGTACATGGGCTTTTTCCTGTGTCAATAAGAATGCTTTGTTGGCCATCAGATGTTCTTTGAGAAGGTATTTCCCTGTCTTTTTTTCAGTTTTTTCCTGTTTCCATCAATAGGGTCAGTACATGCAAGCACAGGAAGTCACTACAGCAATGTTGGTCTCACCATACATTCAATAATCCTTATAACCTCCTAGAGGTAGGCATCACCATGTTTGTGTGGGGGGTTCTTAGCCAGGTTCAGCAACTATTCTCTACTGCTCAGTAACCAAGGCTTTATTGTTTTGGTTTTCTACAACTGACAATTCTAGGTGCACCTCAGAAATCAACTCAGTCCCCCACGGATAACCAATAAAATGTTCGCACAGAGATCAGTCCTCACACCAACCCTTCTGCACCTCCTTGTGACAAAGTTACAGCTCTTCACATATTCTGACCACTTGGTCATGACTTTGTAGTGCAAAGAACTTCAGGATGCTATGACAAAACTCACTGAAAATCTATGATCTCCAGGAGCCTGCTCCTGAAAATGAAGACTTTAAGCAAACGTTGTTTGGACTGTCATTTTAGCCTTTCACTGAACAGCTTGAAGGCCAGGAAAGAACTTGCATGTCTAGTTTTGTGGCTGACTTCAATGATTTCATGGCAAAATGCTTTGGCATCATTCTTGACTGTACACTGACATACTGGTAAAAGCCCCAGAGCAGAGGGGACAAAGTGTATGTTGCCGTGCTATATGATTCTATGACTGTATGATCCTCCAATCAGAAATTGCCTGCTTCAAATCTGAAGCTCATTTTATACTATCACAAATAAAACTGTTCGGATCAGGAGCATTTTTAGGGTGGCAATTTGTAATTCATGAATTGTCAGGGGGATCATTGCTGGGCCCACAGTTATTTACAATTTATATCAATATTTTGGATGAGGGAAGTGAATGTATGATCACCAGGTTTACAAATGACACAAAAATAGGTGGGAAGGCAAGTGGTGTGGATGATACAGAGTGTATGGAGGGAAATGGACAGCATAATTGAGTTGGCACAAACATGGTTGGTGGAATATAACGAGAGAAAATGTGAGATTATACACTTTGAAAGAAAGAAGAGCTGAACATTATTTTAAATGGAGAAAGATGGCAGAATACTACAGCTCAGAGGGATTTGGGATTCTTGTACATAAATCATTAAAAGTTAGCATACAATTTCAGCAGGTAATAGGGAAGGCATATGGAATGTTGGCCTTTATTTCAAAGGAAATGGAGTATAAGAGCAGACAAGTTATAATGCATCAGTTACATTATACCTAGAACACCATGAACAGGTTTGGTCCCATTATTTAAGGAAAGATATATAGCCATTGGAAGCAGTCCAGACAATGTTCACTAGGTTCCTATGAATGGAGGCATTTTCTTACAAGAAGGTATTGAGTAGGTTGGGCCTGTACACATTAAATGTTTAGAAGAATAAGAAGCAACCTTATTTAAACGCAAATCATTCTTAGGGGTTTGACTGAGTAAATGCTGAGAGATGTACATCTCTATGACTCTATGTGAGACAGTGTAGGACCAGAGGCCATTATCTCAAAGTAAAGGGTTACCCATTTGTACCATAAATAATGAGGAACTTCTTTTCTCAAGGGACAGTAAATGTGTGGACAGTAGATCTGCTATGATCTCATTGAATGGAGCAGACTCAATAGGATGAAATATTTGATTCTGCTTCTACTGCTTATGGCCTTGTATTGAAATGGTAAGATGACAGATTGTTGTCACACATGAAGAATGTTTTTGGTTCATAAACTATTTTCACACATGGAAAATGGCATTTAGCTGAAGAATTTACGTAAAGTTCTCATGAATGGTGCAAAGGTGAGGAACACGGTGTGATAACTTTCATGAAGTTCAGTGTTTTGATTAGGAATACAGTCTTTCCCATGTCACATGTGAAGGATATGATGAGAGATACACATTTGAAGATTTGTGATTCAATAGTTATGGATTGCTCAGTGGTTAGCACAGCTGCCTCACAGCACCAGAGACCCAGGTTCGACTCCAACCTTGGTCGACTGTCTGTGTGGAGTTTGCATATTCTCCCTGTGTCTGTGTGGGTTTCCTCCCACAATCCAAAGATGTGCAGGTCAGGTGAATTGGTCCTGCTAAATTGTCCATAGTGTTAGGTGCATTAGTCAAAGGGAAAATGGGTCTTGGTGGGTTACTCTTCAGAGGGTCAGTATGGACTGATTGGGCCGAAGGGCCTGTTTCCACACTGTAGGGTATCTAAAGAGAAATCTGCATTATATTGTCATGAAGATTGGTGTTTAGAACAGGGATGCATCTTCTGTCGCACAAAACAAGAGCCAGACATGACAGGATTATCAAGAATAATGCACAGGAATATACACCAAATTAGAGCACACAAAAAGAATGATGCTTAGTGGAACTGAAATTTTAGTAATGCATAAGAAATCATGCTATGGCAAGAAGCAGATGTTAGATTCTTTTAATCTTGGCAGTCCAACGTTTTACATCTACTATTTCCATAGATTGGTCAAAGTTACAAAATCACACGACATCAGGTTATAATCCAACAGGTTTACTTGGAAGCACTAGCTTTCAGAGCGCTGCTCCTTTAAGGTGTGGTTGGTCAGCAGAGATAGAGCAGCATTGTCCAGGCAATTCTGAAAAACAGTTTAAAACTATTACGAGGGGAATAAAAAACAAAATTGTTTACCGACATTTATCCTTTTCATATGGTGATTCTGAAAAGAAGTATTTTGCTTTCTGTGTAAACGTAATAATTTGCTGTTCTGCCACCCTCTCTGGCTGTAACTGAAACACAAACAATAATCCATTTGACGGCAATTGCTGTGATTTGTTATGTATTTGCGACCTGCCGTAAGGCGGTGTACTTCCTGCTGGGCCTCGTGGAGTTGGGAGTTACTGAGGCTGCAGAATGTTTAAGAAGTGAGTGTTTTATTTCAATCGTTAACTTTAACTTTCTTCACAGAAATAATCGTTTTGTAATGTTTAGATGCCTCCTGTCTGTTGGTTTGGGCTCTAATTCGTTGCACTTGGCTTTAATGATCGTTTTCCCACCTGCGATAAATGTGTCATTCTCTTTCATGCGATTGACTCGAAATAACGTTCAGGATCTCAGCGCTGTCCTCTTCCTTTTGATTTTTGATGTAGGATTTTACTGATTTAAATATCTCTCTTTCCCGAAGAAAAAACACGGAGGCACGTCTATTCTGTGACAAGCTGTAACGGACAGCTTGTGTTTGACCGGATTACCTATTGAATAACTCGAGATCGTTATAAAACGAGGATTGGATCCCCATTTCGAACAGATTTACAGAAGCAAAATACCGCACCTGTCGCCTCCCAACCAGAAGTAGGAGTAGAAAATGTGAAATACTCAGTAGGTCCGTCAGGATCTGTTTTGAGAGCAACTAACCTTCCAAGTCGTTTCCAGTTTATCAGAAGAGTGTTTTTGAATGGCTCTTAACAAACGCTCTAATTTAAAGTACAGTGGGCCCAGTGAGCTCCAGTTAGTTACTTGCTGTCAGGCTTGGTAACACAACACTTATGTTAATATGGTACTGTGTGGACTTAGCCATGTGATTTTTTTTTAATCTGGTGACTGTGGACAGTATAAGGTTCAACTCTGATGTGTTCTTTGGTCAAAATGCCTGCTGATGCGTTTAACTCCGGCATGGTAGTTGAGGAAATGAACCCCAGCAAAGTTGACATCTTTGGAAAAACAGCAAGAACAGTTTTGAAACTGTGTGTATGTGGAGCCCAGAGTATTTGTGTGGAGTGTTTCTATTGTGTTTTAGAAGATGTTGACAATGATATTGATTCATTTATTTTCTATCTTAACAGATTTGATGAAAAGGAAAATGTTACAAATTGCATCCAACTGAAGACATCTGTTATAAAAGGCATTAAGAATCAGCTGGTTGAACAGTTTCCTGTAATTGAGCCATGGTTGAACCAAATCATGCCAAAGAAGGATCCTGTAAAAATAGTGAAATGGTATAATTTAATATTTGATTGCAAAGAAAATTCAGTTATTAAATGATATTGCTCTTCTGTCTTCAAGTGCCATTTCTGCTCAAGAGTTTGATCTGAGCAATTCATATTTGCAGTCACAGTGCAGATAGATTGTTTACATCACACCTACCCATTCTATTCCATTTCCATCATAAACTATGATTTAAATGCTTTATAATTTTACAGCATTTGGCTCATAGCCTTGTATGTTTTGACATTGCAAATGTACATCTAAATACTTAGGAGGGTTTATCATATTGTGAAGGTTTATCACTCTTGGAGATGGTGAGTTCCAGATTCTCACCTCCTCCTGAGTGAAAAAAAAATGCACTCTAAACTTTCTGTTCTTTACCATAGATCTACGCTTCTTGGACACTGATCCCTCCACCAAGGGGAACGTTCCTTCCTGTCTACCCCATCTCTGTACCTCAAATTTATACATCTCAATCATGTCCCCCCTCAATTTCCTCTGCTCCAAGGAAAACAACCTCTGTCTATCCGATCTCTGCATAACGAAAACTCTCCAGCCCAGGCAGCTAAATTTCCTCTGCACCCTCGCCAATGCAATTACATCCCTCCACAATGTAGATTTGGAACTGGACACAATACTCAAGCTGTGAACAAACAAATGTTTTATATAATTCCACCATAATCTCCCTACTCATAAACTCAATGCCTTGGCTAATAAAGGCAAGTATCCAACATGCTTTCTTAACCACTTTCTCTCCCTGTCATGCTATTTTAAGCAACTGGTGAACATGCACACCAAGATTTGTCTGTTCCTTATTGCTTCCCAGGATCCTACCGATCATCATGTATTTGTTTGTCCTGCACAAGTGTGTCACCTCACTGGATTGAATTCCATTTGCCAGTGATTAATCCAGGGGCCCAGCAAAAAAGAATGATATCACAGGGTAAACTGTAAATTCATTTGTTGGTGGTAACTGCTAATGTGATATCTATTATAGGTTATTTTAAGATTGAAGGTAAATAGGAGAAATATTTACAGGCAATGAACTAAAAGACCAATACAAAACTATAAAAAATCAAATTAAGAATGAAGGAATTACAGTAGAGATGCTGGGCAAATGATATGTTCTTACGGCAAGACATGTGGGCTAGTGCACCCCATTGTGATTTATGGTGAGTACATCTACAGTAAGTGTTGGTTGCTGAATGAACTGCAGCTCAGATCTGATGAGCTGGAGTCTGAGCTTTGAACATTGCGACTCTTTAGAGAGGGGGAGAGCTACCTGGATGCTATGTTTCAGGACGCAGTCGCACCGATCAGATTAACTACCTGAAATTTGGTCAGGGACAGGAGGGTGTGACTATGAGCAAGGCACGTAGAGGGATCCACGAAGTATTGCTGAAGGACCCTCAGCCTTTAAGCTGGTCTAACCTGGATTTTAGGTTAGGTTGATGATCCCACAGCAGGACGGGGAAGAAAATAGAAGGTTGTCCTAAATGTTCTTTTCCTTCAGCCCTCTGTAAAAGAGAACAGGATCACTCATCAATGGCAAAGACCACCTGCTAAAAGCAACAATCAATATCTGCTTCTCCCTCAGAAGCAAAGACCATAAGTCCTTCTCATGGTTTGTGAAACCTAATGCTCTAGAAGGCCATTTATCTAGGGAAAAAACTTTGAAGTGATCGTATAGTGACCACGCCAATATTTTTCCTTTTCACCACCATAAATTATAGCGGTCGGAGCGGTCTCCTTCCCAGAATGTGGGCAGCACCAGGAGGGATTCCTTTTTGGCAGATTGGCAGTGCCAGGTTTCTTAGCTGAAATGGAGGTCCTCAGAGGAGGAAGGAGCAACAACATAAGCTAGAATGAACACTGTCTGCTTCAGCATGGTGGGCCCAGCATTGAATTTGAGCCCAGTTTGGGATCTGGCAGCTTCAGCAAACTAATGGCGGCGATGATGTTTATGGAGGCAAGATGGTGCCAAAGAATTGTGACATGTTTCCAGCATTGGCAGCGCAGCTCCAGGCCTTGGTTGGGCCTGGGTACCTGACAGAGGTGATGACATTCTGACTGTGGCGAGCGTGTGGGGACTCAGGGCACCTGAGTGTTCGCAGACTGAAGGATAGATTTTGTGGCTTTATTTTTCTGGCAGTGAGGACTTGTGGGGGGGGGGGGGTGATCTGGACGTTTCTTTTATTTCTGTTTCTGTTTTTAAACCTGTCTTTTGTCTACTAAATTGGCACCGGAAAATGGCGATTTTTGTACACTTTCCCTGTACTCTGGTATTCTTGTACTCGAGTACACGTGACAATAAAATTTAAATCTAAATCTTTCATTGCGGTGTTTTGCTTATTGTAGAATGGCTGCCTTCATGAGAAAAATCATTCCACTTCTAAAAATGACTTATTAGATTTGTGTTGTATTGAGGTAAGTTCAAAAATAGGGTGTGAAGTAATTCATTTATTTAAAAATCATAAGTGATTATGAAAAAAGGCACTTTTTTCAGATTATTAACTTTTTTCCTGATACAAAATGATGTACAAACTACAGAATCTTTTGAATAATCTGATTGTCTTTTGTTTTTAATGGAATTATGATTTTTGTGAGTTGAGCCTGATTTTTGTTCTTTCTATTTTGTTTTCAGCCATGAACATATAGAGATCCTGACTGTTAATGGAGAATTGCTATTTTTCAGACAAAGGGAGGGACCTTTCTACCCCACCTTACGATTACTTCATAAATGTAGGTTTACTGCCCTTAGTATATTTGGAGGACTTGTAAACCCCTGAATGTCTCCTTGGGGAAATGTGGCAATGTTCCTCAAGTTTTTGAAGTAAAAGCCAGAGTTGTATGTTTATTGTGAAATAATAGGTACTACTTTTTAAAATGTTTTTATAAAATTGTTTTAAGAAGAGCAGTCCTTTCTGCAAAGAATTGTGAACAGTGATGTTACTGTTTAATCAGGCAATAAAATAGCCCCTGATCATACATGTGCAAAGAATGTCATTACTGCTTGGCAGATGACAAGGTGTAGTCAACAATGTAGTGGATCTACCATCTGTGCATCACACCTGATATTTTGTTCTCAGATCAGTACTTCTCATTTAATTGCACTAGTGTATGCAGATCAAAAATAATATTTATAGTGAACATCATGCCTGACTAAGTATAAAATCAACCTGCAAAGATATTGTGAAGTCTTAGTTTTCTAGATTTAGAAAATGTGCAATTATCCATTTTGGCAGGAAGAATAAGAAAAGTATATTATCTAAATTGTGAGAGATGCAGAGAAATCGGAGTGTGCCAGTGCATGAATCATTAAAGGTTAGTATGCAGATACTGCAAGCTTTTAGGAAAACTCATAGAATGTTACTGTTTTATGTGAGGGGCTTCAAATACAAAAGTTAGGAAGGTTACAAGGCATTGGTGAAATTGCATCTGAAGTACCGCATACAGTTCTGGTCTTTTTTAAGGAAGGGTGTTAATGAAAGCAGTTCAGAGAGGTGAATGAATATCTGGAATGAGTAAGTTGTGTTAGGCAAGATTGGAGAGGGTAGGTTTGTACCATTGCATGCTAAAGGAATATAAGGTGTCTTAATTGACACTTTGAAGGAGAACCTCGGACAAGGGATCACTATTTCAAACACAGCATTACCCATTTAAGACTGAGATCAGAATTTCTTCCTTGCAGAAGGTCATGAGTCTTAGGAGTTTTGTGCAGGTTTAAAGCCCCAAAGAGTGGTAGAAGCAAAGCCCTTGAATATTTTTAACGCAGAGATATAACCTTTCAACCTCTTGCTGATCAAGGATTTTAAGGGTAGCTGGGAATACAGAGTAATCAGATTGATCATATCATTGAAGAGTAGACCATGCTTCAGGGCCGTGGTTATACTCCTACTCCTGATATTTATGACTTTATGCCAAAAGTATGTAGCTGTCAATTTTATTATGTAAAGTTTGTGTGTTAATATGTTCTTCAAAGCGATGTGGTTGGATGGAGATAAATAATAATCTGAATGAATTAATACAGTTGAATCAATTTTTTTGGAAGTCTTGCATAGTTATTCGATCAGGAGATAGTAAACCTCAGTCAGACTATTGAACAAGCAGCTTATTGTGGTCACATGAGCATTAGAGTCAGCTAGATTATCCATATTGGACGGATATTCAGCATTTCATCGAACCAGTGAGCTTGTGACTTGTTTGAAATCTGGGACTGAATGACTGCACAAAAGACCAGCTGTGATACCATGTGCAGCTGTTATGGAGGCACAAAATGAGCAACTATTACTTTAAAAGGAACTCAAGAGTGCAGTGAAAGAAGCTGCAAGATCTGAGCTCGCCACACATATTTACTACTTCTATTGAATATGACAAAAAATACTCAGGCTCTGAATGATCAGTAAGGAGGATATATTTTGACTTTAGTATGCTTCTGGCTGATGAAAGGACATCAGTTATTCAGGGAAACAGTTCCTAAATTCATGATATCTTTGGATTTGGGGCCAAAGGTCAAACCAGATATCTTGTTTGGAGAAATAACTGGAGAGGAGAGAAGTAAGAAGAAATTTGCTTAAAAAGCATCGTGGAGGATTTCAATATGCAGTGCACTGGGAAAATCAGGTTGGTAGTGGAACTCAATAAAGAATACATGGAATATTTACAAGAGTTTTTTGGAGCAGCTTGTAGTAGAGTCAACTAGAGAACAGGTAATTCTGGATGTGATGGTGTTTAATGAAGCAGACTTGAATAGGCAGCTAAGATGAAAGAATTCCTTGAAAGCAGAGTTGCAGGTAGACAGGACAGAGAAAAAAGCATTTGGTATGCTTGCCTTTCTTGGACAGTGCATTGAGTACAGGAGTTGGGAGGTCATGGTTTGGCCACTTTGGGAGTATTGCATGCAATTTTGGTCTCCCTACTACAAGAAGTATGTTGTGAAACTTGAAAGGGTTCAGAAAAGATTTACAAAGATGTTGCCAAGATTGGAGGGTTTGAGCTATAGGGAGAGGCTGAATAGGCTAGGACTATTTTCCCCGGAGTGTCAGAGGCGGAGGGGTGACCTTTTATAGAGGTTTAGGAAATCACGAGGGACATGGATAGCGTGAATACACCAGGTCTTTTCCCGAGGTTGGGGGAATCTGAAACTAAAAGGCATATGTTTAAGGTGAGAGGGGGAAGATTTAAGTGTGAACTAAATGGCAACTTTTTCATATATAGGGTGGCGTGTGTGTGGAAAGAGCTATTGGTGGCGGCTTACAATTACGCACGGTGGCACAGTGGTTAGCACTGCTGCCTCACAGCGCTAGAGACCCGGATTCAATTCCCGTCTCAGGCGACTGACTGTGTGGAGTCTCCCTGTGTCTGCGTGGGTTTCCTCCGGATGCTCCGGTTTCCTCCCACAGAAAATATGCAGGTTAGGTGAATTGGCCATGCTAAATTGCCCTTAGTGTTAGGTGAAGGGGTAAATGTAGGGAATGGGTCTGGGTGGGTTGCGCTTTGGCGGGTTGGTGTGGACTTGTTTGGCCAAAGGGCCTGTTTCCACACTGTAAGTAATCTAATCTAATCTAAAAAAAAATTTAAAAAACATCCTGATGGGTATATGAATAGGAAGGGTTTAGAGTGATATGGGCTATGTGCTGGCAAATGGGACTAGATTAATTTAGGATATCTGGTCAGCATGGACGAGTTATACTGAAGAGTCTGTTTCCATCCTGTTCATCTCTAAGACTCTATTAAAGTAGTCAATTATAAGTACCATATTGGCTTCTCCATCTGGAAGTAATTTGATCATTATCAACATTTATTGAAGAGGAGAGAACACAAATGTTGAAGAATTAGTATTTATTCTGAATGGGAAATTAGAATTGTTTTCTCCAGAATACTAATAATCTGCTTCACATTTCAATATACTTGCAAACTAATGTCTGTTCACTGAAATCTATAAAAAACTTAAATTCAGTGTTGATGAAGTATTTTAAATTTCATTTATTAAACCACATTAAAAAAGGTAACTGCAGTCAGGTAACCCTTTGCATTTTTGAGTTTCGAATTATAAGACTGTAAGACTATCCTACATTTTATGGTCTTAGAATTCTAGACTTCAAAATGCACATAACAAAAAATAATGAAGTACACGGATGCTCGAAATCCAAAACAAAAACAGAAATTGTTGGGAAAAATACTCAGCAGGTTTGGCAGCATCTGTGGAAAGAAATGAGAGTTAATGTTCCAGGTCCAGTGACTCTTCCTCAGAACTGATGGTAACAAGGAAAAAGTTGATATTTATGCAGATGAGGAGGTCACAAGAGAAAGAAAGAGCGAGAGCCTGAAGAGAGAGAAAAACAGACAGACAAAGGGGTGGGTCAAGGTCTGCCTGGGGGAACGAAGAGCTGCTAATTTGAGCTATTAGTAGTTGACAATAGACTATGTATGGTCACAACCAGTGTAATGTCAGGGTCTGGTGTGTGGGGTTTGGGGCAAAAACATGTTGTCTTTGGATATCTGCATACCAAATTCCTTTCCATTGGATACTTCAAAGGTGAGGGAGTTGTTAAGAAATTTGAAGAAAAATGTAATTCCTTAAAGGATTCAGGCTGCCCCTTGCCCTGAATTTCTGACTAGACCATGCTCTTTAGTTGGGTGTATCCACGTGCATCATTGTAGACATTGCTGCACTTATCTATCTAAACACACCAGATATGGTAAGTCTCCATCTGGGTTAGGGTGGTGGGCAGTCCCATTATGCAGACTCCAGACCCTAAAAGCACACCAATGAATCCTAGTTCGAAGGGCTTATGCTTGAAACGAGGATTCATTTGCTGTTGCTCCACGGATGCTGCCTGACCTGCTGTGCTTTTCTAGCAGCACACTCTCAAATCCTAGTTCAAAGCCTTTTTCCCCAGCTATTCTGCTGTAGTTCTTAAGAGAGCCTTGGGAAGTGGCCCTGTCAACAGGAATAATACAATCTAATGAAAAGCTCATTTTATCTGCTGACGTTTGAGATAATTTGGATGGCTGTCACAAATCTCTTCTGCGGCTCATCAATACTTTAGTCAACGATCAATTGAGGTTAAGTACTCCTGCTTTGATTTATAGTTTAAATACATACCCTTCCTACACGGGTTAATATTTTATGAATTGGACAAAGCTAATGCAAATTAAAAGAAATGTTTGCTTTAATTGCCAGTTTGTTGCTTCTTCCGTGATCAAAAGCGTGACAGAGCTTTGTTGCATACTAAACAATGGCTCTATTCTTTTGGTCAGATCTCTCATATCACATCAGTTGGTTTTTCTCTGCACATCCTCTGTGGCTGTAATACCATATTTTGCATTTTGTTCGATTATCCTGATGTACTTCTGTCAGTATGATTTGCCCGGATAGCCTGCAAAACCGTTTCACTGTATCTCAGTACATGTGACAATAATTAATCAAATCAAACCAGGTGCAATCATCCAAGTTGGTATGCCTCTCAAAAATGTGATTTCCCCCCCAAAAAAACCTCAAACTGTAACACGATACACTAAACTTACATTTTCAAAGTGGTTCCTCCTGACTGCTGGCCTGAAACACCTGGAAAGCAATACACATGTGAATGGTGGATGTGAGCAGGGTAAGCCTGAGCTGTAATGCTCCCACTATTCCACGGTAACATCGACCAGGCACACTTGATGTCTAAAGGAATGAAAATGTCCAGTTAGACAATTTCCTAAAATCATTTGGATAGGAGAAGACAAATGTAAAAGAACTATCCTTAATTTGACTGTAGGATTTTACATTTACTGTGTTTATTTGGAATGGGTTTGTAGCAGACCTTTAGTATTATTTTAATTATAATTTATGTACAAACATGACTTGAGGTATGTATTTTGTAATGAAAATGTTTTACTTAAAATAATTTACATAACTTTAATGTTCATTATCTCACAATTCTTTGTCACAGATCCTTCCATCTTGCCACATCAACAGGTTGACAAAGGGGCTATCAAGTTTGTGCTTAGTGGCGCCAATATTATGTGTCCTGGACTAACTTCCCCCGGAGCAAAGCTTCATCCAGCCGACACTGACACGATAGTTGTATCCTCAGTGTGACTCACTTGCCTGCTTGAAACCAAATTCTATGAATAAGTATTTTTATTTACAGGAGTTCTAGTTCATAAGGGTGTGTTGTGCATTGATTTGTTTTATAATCTCATCAGTGCAATTGGTCGTTTAATGCATTTATATAGTAGTCCTTGAAGGTGTGATAAATATGATCAGAATTCTTGTTGTTTGAAAATGATTGTTCGGCACGTTTTTAAGGGCTCCTAACTTGTTTGTTTTTTTCCCCTACCCTTACAAGGGCAGTCAGTCCTCCATTACTGTTACAGTTTCTCTGGGACAAAAAAAAATCAAGAAAGGACAGAATTTTGACCACCGAATTAGTTAGCCAACAAAAACTTTTATTTATATCTTAACCTTGAGAGTGAGTGTTGACTAACTATTTGGTGGTCAGAACATAGCAGACAATTCTTTCTTTCTTCACTTTTTTTTCTATCGCAGAGAAAGTGTAGTTAACTTTACTAGCTACAACTACTGTCCTGACTGAAATCAAATAAGCTTAAATTTAAAACAAAATATTCTAGGCATGTGGGTTAGGCCAGCATTTATTGCCTATCCCTAACCAAGTGGCCTGACAGGTTCAGTCAGTCACACCGGATTTTATAGATTGGATATATCTGGGCAACTTTGTACAATATTGGGAAGATGCCAGAATCACAGGTATATTGGAACAGCTTAGCTAAGGTGCAGCTAAATCTGGAGTACGAGTCTTGAATATTTATAGCTGGCATGTTGTCAGGGCCTTTTCAGTATCCAGAGCCTTCAGCCATTTCCTCAAATCACAGAGTGAATCAAAATGGCTAGAGACAGACATTTATAATCCTGGAGATCTCAGGAAGCTGAGCTGGATCATCTATTTGGCACCTCTCCCTGAAGATCAATGCATATGCTTCAGCCTTTTACTTTGCACTGATGTGCTGGACTCCCACATTGTTGAGAGTGGAAATATATATGGTGACTCCTCCTCTTCTACTTGTTAATTGTTTAATTGTCCACCATCATTTAAGACTAATCAGTTACCATATACACTTGTTTAAAAAGATCAATCACATGTATAAGTCGACCCCTTATTTTTCGTCAAAAAGTTTGTATTTTCCATATACCTTGTGTATAAACCGACCCTAGTTCTTCACAGTTACTGATGAACATTTATGAGTCAGTGTGCCTGCCCGTTGCGCTCCACTCTGCCTTTCCAGTCTGCTAGCTGTACCTCCCCATTCCGGGTCTTCTATTTGGCCAACCGTCATGCTCCACTGTAGGTTTTAAGAATGACTGTAATCTGCGGAGTCAGTTTCTGTGGTTTCAGTTACCCGCGGTTTACCACAGCACAAACATATTACATGGAACATTCCAGAACTAGGGACCAGGGGGCTGCCTGGAAGGTAAATTTCCCGTTTTAAATTACCATATGGATATTGACTTGTTTGTGATTGTCTTTCTTTCGCTCGTACTTCAAATACACAAGTACACAAACGACTATCAAGACTTGAGTACAAATTTCTTTTTTCACCATATGTCCGATACTCAATCACAGTAGATAGTACCTGTATAGTATGAAAGTATGAGATTTGTTTTAGCACTTTGTACAAGCTGGGCCCATTTTACTTTGTTTAACTTTGCTAATGTCCAAGAAACACAAGCAATACATAAAGTACAAGAGATTTGAGAGCAGCATACCATCCTATGACTGATTTAATTGCAAGTCTTTCTACCGAATAATATCTGCCTCAACTATCAAAACAATGCCTAGGATTACCTTACATCTCACGTTAGTTCAAAGAATTCAGTATGGTTTACATTATGCCACTTATACACAGAACAGCTTCAGGTATGCTTCTGTGGTAGGTCTTGGAAAATATCCCCTGTGGGAATGGGGGTCTACTGTACCATTCTACCATACCAGGCAGAATGATTTTGTAGATAAATATTCAGTATTGGCCATAATACCTTTTTTGTTTTGTTGTTTGTTACTTTGTATAGAGAGCTGGCTTTTTGTTGTCCATTTTTGACTCATGCCACCCTGAATTTCATCACCTCGAAAACAGTACCTCATATATAAGTTGACTCTCTAATTTCAGCTTAATAGTCTTCAAAACCCGACCTATACTCGAGTATGTCCAGTAGTTGTGGAATCACTTATCTCTCGCTGTCATTTGCTGCTCTCTCCCTTTTGATGTGCAAGTAATCCATGTTGTTGCTCCACCATGCTGATAGCTCATTTCATGTATGCCTGGTGCTACTCCCGGTGTACTCTCCCACACCCTCATTTGATTGAGGGTAGATCCTCTGGTTTGATGGCAATGGTATGTGAGGGATATGCTGGGTTATGTGGTGACTGAATACAAGTTCTGCCATGCTGATGGCCCACAGTGTCTCAGAATGCCCCACTTTTAGCTGTTAGATCTGACATGCCTGTGACAGGTGAGATGAAGTTGACTACATTTTCCCCCTCATTATTTCTCTCACCAGCTGCTGCAGAATCAATTCAGCAGCTGTGTCTTTTAGGACTTAGCCAGTCCAGTCATTAGTGATGCTGCCGAGCCAGTTAGTAATGGATATTGAAGTCCTCTGCTCAGAGAACATTTTGTACCCTTTTGTGCCTCCATGCTTTTCCAAGTGTTGTTCAACATGGGAGAGTGTTGATTCATCATCTGAGAGAGGGGTAGTAGTGTTTATCAGCAAATGGTTTCCTTGCCCTTGTTCGACAGTTCGATGTCAGTGTTGGGAAGTCCTAGGACAACTCCCTTCTTACTGTACACCGTTGTACTACAGCCACCTCTGATTATACATTTGTCCTACCACTTGGATACGGGCATGCCCAGTGAAGGTTTGGAGATGCTGGTGTTAGACGGGAGTGTACAAAATTAAAAATCACACAACACCAGGTTATAGTCCAACAGGTTATAGACACAGAATTCTGTGTCTTACAATCTTATATTCCACAACCAGCTGATGAAGGAGCAGCGCTCTGAAAGCTAGTGCTTCCAAATAGACCTGTTGGACTATAACCTGGTGTTGTGTGATTTTTAACTTTGTATTCCCAGTGAAGGTGATGGTGGAATCTGGGACATAATAATCTTCAGGAAATCCTATTTGATAAACACTGTCAGACTGTGATTTGGCATGTCTGTCAGACTGCGCTCCCAATTTTGGTGATGGCACAGAGGACTTTGCAAGATTGGACATGGCTGGCTTTTCCATTTTTGATCCCAATCTTAAGGTCAAAGACAGATGGTCTGTATGTTTATATTTTTAGCAGTTTGATACAACCAAATGGTTTGCAAGGCCATTTCAGGGGGCAGTTAGTAGTCAGTCACGTATTCCTGTGGGTCTGGAGTCAAATGTCAGCCAGACCAGATAAGGACATTACTGAACTGGATAGTGATACTGATTCGGGCTTCTTTTAGTTTCATAGTTCAGAAGATGTATAAATAGTGCTTTGTAATCCTAATTATGCAAATTATTTTTATTAAAAAGAAAAATTAGTACTCAACGCTAAAACAAAATCAACATTAGTCAAAACATCTTGCCTCTGAATGTACCTTTCAACTCTTCCTGTTATAAGTTCTATCCTACTGCTGATGCGATAGGTGTAATTACACCTTACCTTTGATGTTTGCTAAAATATGGCTGCATTCAGCTTTATTTTGTCCTCCCTGGCCAGGCCACATGTTCCTCACAGTTTGATAACTAATCCCTTGGGAAAGTTTACAGTCTTAATGTATTCCTTTATCTGAACTATAGAAATTAATATTAAACAACAGATTTCATATAGTTATATTTGAAGATTTGATTTCTATATGAAAAGTATTCATTTTTTGTTAGTTACTGTTCAAATGCAAGTACTTGGCTTTATTTTTTAATTGCTGCAACTTTCCTTAACTAACTGATCATAAGGCTATTACAGCAGAGGGCAAGCAACATGCCCTTTCTGTGGGAGTTATGAAGATGCCAGCAGATAAAATGTAAGTATGTCTTAACTTGCTTTGCTGTTTTATTTGTTTAAGAAAAACTGAGTTGTGTAGTCATCCTGGAATCGAGCTGAAGCTGATGGTCATGAAAGCAAAACACATTTGAAAGTCTTGTTCCAGTTCCTGGTAGTAATGGGCCCATAAAATAAGTGTCCTCAATTTCAAGTATATTACAATCTCACTCAGACTGTGAAATCAGTGTGGTACACAATGAAGGGTTTTTCTGTTCTGTTTTGAGACATGGGGAGAATCTTTTAAAAAAAATACAGATAGGTTAGGATCAGTTATGAAGTTATTGCTATTTTACAATAGATTAAAGAAATACATTGTTTTGCATATCCAAGTCCTTATTGATTTTGTGTTATTTCCACAGAGAACAAGTCAATAAAGGTATTGGAATCGAAAACATGCATTACTTAAATGATGGTCTCTGGCACATGAAGACATATAAATAACACATACCAGCGATGTGGGAACTGTTGGAAGAAACATGGATAGACCAACTGCAACACAGACATTTGTAATGTTGGATTTTGAGTTTTTTTTATTTTGCTTCAAATAAACCCAACACTTCAGAGAAAACGACACCTTTTTGTTCATCGGTTCTGGATAAATTCCTCCCTATTGAAACCTGTTCCAATTACAGAAGAACTTGTATTTACTTCTCTGCACAACAAAAACATGAAAATTTATTGACAACCTGACTTTCGTTAAATCATGAATCACTGCAGCAGTCTTGAGCTTGTATAGTGGTTTGTACAACATTGTTGCATGGTTAATTTCTCTTTGTTCAATAAATATCCAAGATTGCACAATGTTTATCTTACTTATAGAAACTTACAGATCATCACTTTATGTAATTTCACAATTGGAAGGCCTTGTAAACATCTGTAGACTTCACTGGTTATTCCCCTATGTTTGCTGTAAATACCTTACTCCAGGCACACTGATGTGCTATTCTATATTTCATATAGTGTTTTAATGTATTTGGGGGAAAACCTATCAAGTCTACTGGATTAGATCAAAAAACAATAGAGTAAACATAACTTGGCTATGCAATAGTTTGGAGCTGAAAATGTGTTGCTGGAAAAGCGCAGCAGGTCAGGCAGCATCCAAGGAACAGGAGAATCGATGTTTCGGGCATAAGCCCTTAGTTTGTTAAAATACTGGGTAGAAAGTGGCAATTTTTTTTCTTTCAGGGGATTGTGAATCACTGCCCTAGAGAAGTACTTTGAATTGCAGCCGTACATTTGCTATCGATAGAGCCACAATAGTGTCAGACCTACAAAGTTGTCCCTGCAATGATCCAGCAGCTCTCACTGTCACTTCCTGCTTTGGTTTTAAAATAATGTGATGAACTAATACTGAATCTAGAGTTTTCTTAATCAGAATCATCAAACAATCTCATATTTTTCCACTCTATTCTTGTTTGAGTTCCATTGAAGTCTGTTCTCTTAAGTAACTTGTGCTTACAGCATGTTTTATTTGTGGGATTTTTGCATTCTTTTAACAGTGAAAATCACTTACTGTCTAACATTAAACAATAACTTGTCTTTACATAACATTTTGAACATAGTAAAGTGTCATCTGACAAAATGACAGTTGTATAGGGGATCTGACCAAAAAGCTTTGGCAAAGCAGCACATACAAAGTAGTGCCTTTTTGACCAAAGTGGTGGTGTCGAGTTTCAGGGAAAAATAACGATGTGGACATCTTGAGTCATGGACACTGGCGTTGGAACAATTAAAATAGTCTGGAACAAAAGCAGCACAGAAATGTGTGCAAGGGCACAAAGGAATCCAAGCCGATGTGAGTATGCCACTACTGTCTCAGACTCCATTAGCAAATGCCTGGAGGACTGCATACCAAAGAAGTCAGTCCAAGTTTTCATCAACCTTGGAGGAATCTGGAAATCTACTCCGTACTGAAAGTCAAATGTGTTCAAGGAGGATGACCAAGAAAGCCGCTATGACCTCCATAAAGCCATCAGGGATGCCAAGAGGCAGTACTGAACCAGGTTAGAGGCCCATATCTAGCAGATTTTCACTATCTATAGCCAGGCCGAAACAACATTATGTAATGCAAAATGAAGCAGATCAAAATAGCAGATAAAGACACATCCCTCCCTGACACATTCAATGCTTCCTACAGTCAGTTTGAGCAGATATCATTGGCGCGGTGATCCCTGTTCCAACAGACCAGATGCACCTGTTCCCTTGGTCACTGCTGCAGACGTCAGATCAGCCTTCCTGGGAGTCAACCCAAGGAAAACAACAGGCACAGACGGTGTGTCTGGTTGAACTCTCAGATCCTGTGCAACTCAGGAAATTTGGCATATCCATAGCACCCTCACCAACTTCCACAGATTCACAGTCTAGATGCATAACATCCTTGTGTGGAAATTACTCTGCCAGGATCGTAGGAAACTGGAGAGAGTGGTGTGCACAGCCCAGGCCATCATGGGAGCCAACCTTCCATCCATAGATTCCATTTACATGGCTCGCTGCTGCAGAAAGGCTGTCAACATCTTCAAAGACCCTTTGCACCGCAGTAATGATCTCTTCCATCAGGCAGAAGATCCAGAAGCCTGAGTCATAGAGTCATAGAAGTGTACAGCATAGAAACAAACCCTTCAGTCCAACCTGTCCACGCCGACCAGATATCCCAACCCAATCTAGTCCCACGTGCCAGCAACCGGCCCATATCCCTCCAAACCCTTTCTATTCATATACCCATCCAAATGTAGGTTCAAAGACAGTTTCTTTCCATCTGTTAAAAGACTATTGAATAGACTCTCTAGCGTCAAATAATGCTGATCTTGTTAACATTGATCTCTCTTGTACGTGCTGTGCAATGTTACCTGTATGCCTCCATCTAAATCATTGTTTTGTACATCCTTGCTCACTATGATCTGCCTGTACTGCTCATAAACAAAGCTTTTCACTATGCTTTGGTACACTTGGCAGTCAATCAAACACATTTAAAATATATGTGTTGCCTAATCAGATTCAATGCACATTGGAAGCTCAAAGTTAGAACGAACAGAGTTGTTGTCTCTGGTTTGTTACCCGTGCCACGTGATAGAGAGTCGAGGAATAGGGAGAGAGAACAGTTAAATGCGTGGCTACAGGGATGGTGCAGGAGGGAGGGAGTCCGGTATCTGGATAACTGGGGTTCTTTCTGGGGAAGGTGGGACCATTTAAACAGGATGGTCTACACCTGAACCTAAGGGGCACCAGTATCCTTGTTGGGAGGTTTGCTAGTGCTCTTGGGGGGGGTTTAAACTAACTCTGCAGGGACATGGGAACC
>NC_057724.1:45632571-45656756 GCF_004010195.1 Chiloscyllium plagiosum
ATCTTTGAAAGTTGCCTCCCAGGTAAATAGTGCGGTGAAGAAGTCATATGGCGTACTGGCTTTTATTGGTAGAGGAATTGAGTTCCGGAGTTCTGAGGTCATGTTGCAGTTGTATAAGACTCTGGTGCGGCCTCGTCTGGAGTATTGTGTGCAGTTTTGGTTGCCATACTATAGGAAGGATGTGGAGGCACTGGAACGTGTGCAGAGGAGGTTTACCAGGATGTTGCCTGATATTGTAGAAAGATCGTATGAGGAAAGGCTGAGGCACTTGGGGTTGTTTTCATTGGAGAAAAGAAGGTTTAGGGGTGACTTGATAGAGGTGTACAAGATGATTATGGGTTTAGATAGGGTCGACAGTGAGAATCTTTTTCCTCGTATGGAGTCAGCTATTACAAGTGGGCATAGCTTTAAATTAAGGGGGGGGGGGGTAGTTATAGGACAGATGTTAGGGGTAGGTTCTTTACTCAGCGAGTCGTGAGTTCATGGAATGCCCTGCCAGTAGCAGTGGTGGACTCTCCCTCATTATGGGCATTTAAGCGGGCATTGGATAGGCATATGGAGGATAGTGGGCTAATGTAGGTTAGGTGGGCTTGGATCGGCGCAACATCGAGGGCCGAAGGGCCTGTACTGCGCTGTATTCTTCTATGTTCTATCAGTAAGCACAATTGTAATGGGCAATTAGGAGTTATGAGTGAGAAGACTTTTGGATTATCTGCATGATGTATCAGATTGAATTATGAAATTGCTGAAGTACCATGCTATTCCATAAGATTTAGAAGCTGAAGTTATCCATTTGGCCCATGTGGCCTGTTCACCATTCAATGATATAGCTCATCTGGTAATACTCAACCATGTTTTTTGACTTTTCCTCCAAAATTCTTGATTCTCTAAGAGATCAGAAAATATTTGTGTCAGCCTTGAATTTTCTTAAAGAATTCCATGATTACTGTCCTCAGAAGAAATTCCTCCGTATCGCTGTCTTGAATGGTTGACTCCAACTTGACTTCAATAATGTCTTCTTCAAAAGTATTTTAATCAATTCAGTCAGACATTATTACACACCTTTTGAACAGGAAAGGTTTGAAGGCAGGGCTCCTCACTTAAAATTAAGAATACTGCTGCTGCATACAAGAGCCACTCCCTCTTCTCCCCACCATTATCTAAAGTGATTATTTGAGGACTATATTTTCTGGAAGAGTCCAGTAAATGAAGGGATTTGAATATTGTGGGATGTGCAGGAAAGGCTACTGGTAAGTTCCTTAAACAACCAGAGAGACAAAAGGCAAATTAGGGAAAATAAAGTCAGGTGTTTATAACCTAAGCAATACCTCAGAGAAGTGTTTTTCAGTAAGGATTGTTTTGCTGGAGGTAACTTATGTTCAATGAAAAGAAGATCCTACAATGTAATTTGACATCAAAAAGGGAAACATTAAAGCATTTTCTTTATGCACATTAATGATTTCTTATAAGGTGATAATGGAATGCGAAATATTATTGATAAGGGCAACGTGGAATATCAGATTGGAAGTCAGGCCTCAAAGTACTGGTTAAGACAAAGCAGACCAGTCTGGAGTAACAAAAACAGAAATTGGTGGAGAACCTCAACAGGTCTGGCAGCATATGTGGAGAGAAAACAAAATTAACATTTTGAGTCCAGTGATACTTCTTCAGAACTGAGAATGTCAAGTTTGGAATAATTTTGAATCAACAGTTCTCTCAAACAATGTTACTGCTATCCTGGTTAATTGTTGTAGGACATCACAAAGCTTTAATAATCTTTTCGTAATTTGTTCATGGAATGCACGTATCACTGGCTAAGCCACCATTTATTATCCATTCCTAATAGTGCTGGAGAAGGCATTAGTGATCTGCCGCCTTGACCTGAGAAATGGTTTGCCCTTGAACTGAACTTCTCGTTCTTCTAAGCGGAGGTCCAAAACCATCTGGAGGTGCTGCATTTTGGGAAAGCAAATCTTAGCAGGACTTATACACTTAATGGTAAGGTCTGAGGGAGTGTTGCTGAACAAAGAGACCTTGGAGTGCAGGTTCATAGATCCTTGAAAATGGAATCGCAGGTAGATAAGATAGTGAAGGCGGCATTTGGTATGCTTTTCTTTATTGGTCAGAGTATTGAGTACAGGAGTTGGGAGGTCATGTTGCAGCTGTACAGGACATTGGTTAGGCCACTGTTGGAATATTACATATAATTCTGGTCTCCTTCCTATCAGAAAAATGTTGTGAAACTTGAAAGGGTTCAAAAAAGATTTACAAGGATGTTGCCAGGTTTGGAGAATTTGAGCTATGGGGAGAGGCTAAACAGGCTGGGGCTGATTTCCCTGGAGCATCGGAGGCTGAGGGGTGACCTTATAGAAGTTTACAAAATTATATGGGGCATGGATAAAATAAATAGACAAAATCTTTTCCGGAAGGATATAAAAGAGAACTAAGGGGCAACTTTTTCATGCAAAGGGTGGTACATGTATGGAATGAGCTGCCAGAGGAAGTGGTGGAGGCTGGTACAATTGCATCATTTATGAGGCATTTGGATGGGTATATGAATAGGAAGGGTTTGGAGGGATATGGGCCAGGTGCTGGCAGGTGGGACTAGATTAGGTTGGGATATCCGGTCAGCATGGACGGATTGAACCAAAGGGTCTGTTTCCATGCTGTACATCTCTATGACTCTGTGACATACAGCTTGATATTTTTTGTGTAATAAACTTAATTTCTGTTGTTAAAGAACATTTTCAAAGGTCATGTGAATATGTTTCATTGAATAAACACCATGTTAACCAAATACAAAACTGAGGCACATGATCTATCAAGCCAAATTCCATTCTGGGTTTTGACTTGAAAGTATTACTAATCAGTTGGGATGATAATAGTTGTAGTTAGTTTTTCCCACAGAAATTAAAGCTCTCAAAGAAAAATTCAGCTGAAGACTTCCCCTCTGTGATATAACAATTTGATTTTAAAAAAGGAAACACATTGCTAACTTCAAATAATGCTGATGGTGTAACAGTGATCCCTGTAACCCAAGGTTCTAACACCAGAAAACAAGCATAAAAGGTTGTGATGGCCTAGTGGTATTATTGCTTGGCTATTAATTGAGAGAGGAGAAAGTGAGGGCTGCAGATGCTGGAGATCAGAGCTGAAAATGTGTTGCTGGAAAAGCGCAGCAGGTCAGGCAGCATCCAAGGAACAGGAGAATCGACATATGCCCGAAACGTAGATGATGGAATTTGAATTTAATAAACGTGGAATTAGGAGTCTACTGACCATGAAACCATTGTTAGTCATCATAAAAACCCATCTGATTCATGAATACTCTTTATGGAAAAAAACTGTCAAACTTACTTGGTCTGGTTAACATCAACTCCAGGCCAACAGCAATATGGTTGATTCTTAACTGCCTCTGATAAATTAGGGATGGACAAGAAACACTGGCCAAGCTAGTGACATCCATATCCTGTTCATGGACTTTTAAACATGCTAAGTTAAACACCAAATTTAATGAGAGGCTTTTATGACAGAATAAAAAAGACTAGTTGGAATATTATCTTTTGTGGCATGCACAAAAGGGTGCAACCTCTTTATCAAAACATAACTTGACTGCTGGCTTATATAGTGTAAGATTTAAACTTACATTCTTGTCTTAACAGAACAATATGAATGAATGTGAAGTTGGCTGTGTCAGAAAACAGACATGGTTAATGTTTGTTGGACTGAGCATTAGGGTTCCCTGGGAGATAAATGAGATTAGATTAGATTAGATTCCCTACAGTGTGGAAACAGTCCCTTTGGCCCAACAAATCCACACCGACCCTCGGAAGAGTAACCCACCCAGACCCATTACCCTCCCACTAACGTAGCTAACAATATGGGCAATTTAGCATGGCCAATTCACCTGAAATGCACATCTTTGGACTGTGGGAGGAAACTGAGCACCCAGAGGAAACCCATGCAGACACTGGGAGAATGTCTGTGTGGAGTTTGCTCAGTCACCCAAGGCTGGAATCGAACCTGGGACCCTGGTGCTGTGAGGCAGCAGTGCTAACCAATGAGCCACCATGCTGCCCCTCCACTGTAACTCTCTGAAGAGCTTCCCACCTAGATCCAATCTTATCCCTGCATTTCCCATGGCTAATCCACCTAATCTACGTATCTCTGGACTGTTCGCTAAAGACAAGATTTGACAGAGTTCAAAATTACAGCCTATTTGAGAACGAGAGAACACCAATTTAGAGTGCCTACTAAAAAATCCAGCAACAATGCAATAAAAAAACAAAATATTTACATAATGTGGGAAGTGGAAGTAGCCAAGTGGTTCTTACAGAGATCCTGCATCAAAAAAAGTGTGAGCAGCCTCTTTAGGTGCTATTGATTGAAATTTATGAAAGGTTTGTTAGTTAACTTGTCAGTCATCATTAACTGGCATAATTTCCCAAACTTACTAATTAATCAACATCCTGCTTTGAAACAATAGAAAGGTGTTTTACTTGTAAATGCTTGCAAATTATCCTGAAGCATGCAAGATGTAAGACTTCAACAAAATGTGCTTTTTCAGGATACTTACTTTTCATACTATCAAATGACAAAAGATTAATTTTTTAAATCACAAGTCACTTGCAAATTTCAGATTCTAACAAAACTTGGCATGTATAAAACAATGTATCATTGCTTCAATATGATCTTGTGATTCATTTCAAAATAACCTATACAATGTGGCAATGTATTGGATTTAGACCTGTAAAAGTCTCCATAAGAATTTAAAATTTCTATACATATAATATTAGCAACTCAGGCTGGTACTGGTGCACTTAATTGCTCAGTAAACAAATTATTTCAACAAAAGAGAAATAATTTTTGTTTTTTTTGGTCTTTTGTCTTCTCCCCAGGGTGGGGAATTTCAAAAATTTTAAGGTGAGGGGGGATAAAGGATTTAAAAAGACATGGGGTGATTTTTTTGTTTTCTTACACAGTGTGGTTCATGTGTGGAATGAACTTCCAGAGGAAGTGGTAGATGCAGATACAAAGACATTTAGTTAAGTACATAAATATGAAATGTTTGGAGGGATATGGACCACGCAGGCAGGTGGGACTAGTTTCGTTCGGGATTATGATCAGCATGGACTGGTTGGACCAAAGGGTCTATTTTCATGCTGTATGACTCTATCCAATTTTGGATAGGGTATGGTGAGTGTACGGATCAAAGTTTAGCATTCAGACATTAAAAAAATCATTTAAAAAATTCTCATATTAGATTTATTATTTCCAATATGACTCAATCTTTACACAATTAAATTATTTAATAGAAAACAAGAAGGTTTTCTCAATACAAATATGTAAGAACATAAAAAACAGGGCAAGAAAGGACCATTAGACTCCCAAGTCTTATTTCAAATGTTGATAATAATTTACAGGAAAACACATCACATTATGTCAAAATCTGATACTCAAATCAAATGACTCCCACCAATACCAACACAAGTGTAAAGCTGCAGTCATAGTACTTCACTCTTGCTGTACAGATCAAGATGCTCTCTCTAGACATACCCCATAGTCAGACAGGCAAATACATTTTTATATGACTGCCTACATACAGTTTGAAAATTCAACATGCACTTTGCAGAAATCAGAGTAACAGATGAAAAATATTAAGAGATTACATTAATAGTATAATAATGTGGCCCACAGTCCAAAGTCCAATATTTACAAACACACTGCATTCAACAATTGCACACCAACTCATATGCAGATTGGCTATAATTACCTTCATGTCATACTTGGCAAATATCTGCTTATGACAAACTGTTCCTCAAAATCATGGAAAGAAAAGTAGCTGCTATACCACATTAGAATTATGTTTGAATCTCAGTTAATCCATAAATAAGGTAGATAAGAAATATTCAATTGATATATTCATAATATGCTAAAGTGCTTAAATCTCAATAACATTTGCTTCCCCTTTTATAGTCAGACTTAATATAAACATTTAAATTAAAAATCGGTATACACTTCCTTTCTATAAACCCTACTGCACAATTTCATCCAAAACTTTTCCATCATAAATTTCTCTGCCCATATATATATAATGAAAACTGATATAAACTTGGCATACTGTAATTACACCCTCCTCCCTGCCAGTAATGGCGAAGTGCCTCAGTTTTATATCTCCAGCTGCAGCATGCAATGCTGATAAACTGGTATGTTCCACTCAAACATTTGTTTCCAAATTTCCAAGTTTGCTTTTTAACAATGAATAAAGATAATATAAATTGGACAAATTGGATGACTTCAAACTGAGGTCACATTCATAACTTGAAAGGAAAAAGTCCACTCTCTTATCCTGTTCCATTTGTGGACTGCATAACACTATGAGGGTCATGAATAAAGTATTAGAAGTATCTTAGATATGGGTACATCCGGTACCACAGTTTCTTTTTCTAACACTAGGCTGGATTTCCTGAACTATACAAATATATTATCTTCGATCGTGGCCTGGGTTCTTCAAGATCATTGGTGCTATGCTGAATTAATGATCTCTACTTGACTTCTCGTAGTTCCTTCGAGACTATCCTTATCACCACTGGACCACTTTTTAGGAGAAGCAAAAAGAAATTCAGGGGAGGAAAGTGGGAGATAGAAGATGTGGGAAGAGATAAAATATGAGATAGGAAGGTAGGTGGAGAGCGGCGGCTGAGTGAACAATAGCAGAGAAAGATGACAAATAGGTAGTGCTTTAACTTGTTTTATATGTGATTGTGCCTTGGGACTCTTTTTAATGCATAGTAAAATAAAACAATGAACTGTGGATGCTGGAGTAACAAAAATAGAAATTTGTGGAGAAGCTCAGCAGGTCCAGCAGCATCTGTGGAGAGAAAGTAGAGTTGATGTTTCAAGTCTGGCGACTTTTCAACAGAATGCTGCCAGACCTGCTGAGTTTTTCCAGTGATTTCGGTTTAAATGTATTATGTTTATTTTGGGGACTTCAATATTCACACCTGTCTGCTTCACCCTCCACTCTGACCCATCACCCCCCCCCCAACTTCATCTACCTTCATCGCCTTCCAAGCTACATTTCCCCCATCCCCACCCCACCCCCTCCGATTTATCTCTCAGCCCCTTGTTCCT
This sequence comes from Chiloscyllium plagiosum, assembly GCF_004010195.1. Lineage (NCBI taxonomy): Eukaryota > Metazoa > Chordata > Chondrichthyes > Orectolobiformes > Hemiscylliidae > Chiloscyllium > Chiloscyllium plagiosum. Next base: position 45,639,706 of record NC_057724.1, read on the forward strand.
CCACTCCCCACATTGTGATGAAGGGCTTATGCTCTCCTGCTCCTCAGATGCTGCCTGACCTGCTGTGCTTTTCCAGCGCCACACTATTTGACTGCAGTATTTGTGTTTAATGACTGTGTGAATAGGAGTTTGCATTTCTATGTGGTAATTTGCGGTTTGCCTCAGACACATGTAGAGTCCTCAGCTCAATAAGGTTGAATATCCTGATTATCTAACCTGAGGGGAAACTACATAATCACATCTGTAGTTACAAAGAAGAGTCATTAAATGTACATGGTATGTTTAAATAGCTGATACCTCAATAAAATGTGCAGGTTAGAACATTATTGGAGGCACAGAAATGATCTCAACCTTCATTCATTTGAACTTGAGCAATCAAGCAGAGGAAAATTATAATACAGAAACTAAGAAAGTTGTGAACAGATACTATTTCATAACTACATTGTCAAGTATTCTTATCTTTGCTGGTGATACTTGCATTTTCAGTAAATTTCTGTATCTAATGGGATGAATATTGTACCTGGGCAATGAACTGGGGAATTTTCCCGTTTTATTTCCACTAACTTCACAGCAAATGCAGTGAAATTCCATCTTTGGTTATTAAAAAAAAATCCCTTACTCAGAAAAACACCGAATTATACAAATATAATAATGTTACCCTACATCACCCCCACACTCCCCCTTCACCAAGAACAAGTGATGCTTTCAAAGCTACTGCTCAGTTGCTCCCCAAAGAGGATTGGTCCCAATAGGCACATCCTGAGATCAAAGAGGTACATTCCTAAGTGAATTTTCTACATTACATTCCTGAAGTATCTTCAGATATTTTGCTAGTAATACAGATGTTATATAAATGCTAAGTGTTTTAGTTTGTCAGATATTTGTAAATGTACAGTTATCTCTCTTAAATAATGAATGTTGTCAGGTCAGAAAAAATCTACAGAAAGTTACTTTTTTCCATACTTTTACATTCTAGAACATCATTCAGCTTAATAATTGTTACTTCATAGAATTGCAGCAAGTGCAATGCATAGTGTGTGATAAAATGTGATAATGATGGCTTGATAGACATGTGACAGAACCACACCAGTTGCAAAATCTAAGCACGAAAATCAAAGTCCTGAGGCATGAATCAAATTATTGATCATCACAAGAAAATTACATTTGAAAATGGTAATTAATGTACACAGATCAATTGACAGTTTAAATTGATGAAGCAAGTTTGCAGATTTGAGCTTTAAATTGCACTTTACATTATGCAAACACCAATCAAAACTCGTGATTAAACTCTATTTGTCCTCAGCATTTTTTTTACAAAACCATAATAGGTTGTAATTTCAAGGTACAGGCCAGATAAATCTTAAAAAAAAACTTGAGTCACATTATACAAGACCCAGTATATATAAAATGGGTACAACATCCAAACATAAATAACAGAATGACAGATCGACATACATGAATGACTGAAAGTTTTCTTGAACTTCCACAGTTCAAATTCAGTCAGTATGGTTCTTGCATGATACTCAGAATTCATCACCTCAACTAGCAGGGGCATGCCTATAACCATCAGCACTAATCCTAACTTTTGTTAGGCACAATAAAAACTCAGGTCTGAGATGATCAATGATTGTACAACTGGGTGCTTTTTCAAAGCTCTCAAGCACTTTATAAAAATGTTCAATGTTTGCCAAAATGTTTCACTGAATTCAAGCATCATCTATTCTGCCATTAAGTAACTCAAACTGGTTTACATTAACCCTGCTGTTTAAGCAAATCTTAAATGGTGTATAATCATTAACGTTTCTGCAAAGTTGCTAGTTAATTCATTTTAGGCTTGACATTGAAGGCACATTTTCAGTTGGAAACAGTAAAAGATTTTACAAAACTAGAAGAGCATTCTAAACAACAGATGTGTTTCCTTTTCAAATTTCATATCCTGCAATGTCTCTATAGAAGAAAAAGCATTTAATCATTGTCTGAATTTAAAGGTGGCATGAAAATCAGTGCATCATTAAATATATGCCCATAAGGTCGTAGTCTGTAAACACCATACATGAGAACATGCATATGGTTAGGTGAATGTCCATGAAAAGTAATAGCTACATCAGAACAACATCCTTCCACAACTTCACTCGGATGATTGGACATTGCCTCCACAACAAGGGTGTTTATATTTTTTGAATTAAACAGTTCTTTTCCTTCATTATCTTCTGCATTATCAGCAACAATTCCTGTGTACTTCAGACATACTGCAAGTTCCTTTTCTTCAGACATCTTCCACAGCAAACTCCCCTTTTCTGGGCATTTCATAGGATCATCAAGAACCCGATAGAGTCTTTCTAATGCTTCTATACTTAGGACCACGCCTGAAGAAAATTCCACATATTCCAATTCACCAGACTTAATTGAATGACCAATATAGAAAGGCTGTTCTGGATCTTTATTTAGTAAAAAGAACTTAAGATTTTCAATAATTGCAAACGTAGATGATTTTGCCAAGAAAAACCAATTATACTCATCTTTGAAGTTCTCATATGCGTGCTTAAAGGCTCTTCTGGTTTGGATCCATTGATCTTCCGTTGCAAGGCTGACTGATTCAAAGACTTTTATGGTTTCCGGGCTGTAAAAGACAGCTTTATCACAATGTTTGCTCCACGTTTCTATCACAGAGGCCCAATAGCCAATTTCTTTGGGTGTAACCATGATCAAGCAAAGAACACGGATAGTGAGACTTAGCTCCATACGCTTCGTCTCGGGCAGCTTCAGGAGTTCTTCCTTGTCGGGAGCTTTGAGGTGGCGGTGTTCGTGGCTTCGCAATCCCAATTCTCCGCTTATCTTCGTGTTATTAAAAAGGGTGAAGACCAAACAAACTATTCCACCCAATATCACACCCTTCATGAAAGAATTGCCTTCTTTTATCATCTTTGCCTTTAATTGTGAAGGAAAAAGAAAGATAAAGTCAGTAGAAGAACCCTTGTCGACATATATATTTTAAGTTGTATCTAAATGTAAAGAAACCTTTGGTTTAAAGAGCCAGACGGAGGTGAAAGCAGCCCCAGGCTCCCGGGGAGAACGAGTGCCGAAGAAAATGAAGTGATCGAGATAACGCTGGGTCCATCACCAGGACAGGACACTGTCTCCCCTCCCCACCACTCACACACCCATCAGTTACTGCAGCACCAGCCCCTGACACTCACCTCCGCCTCAACCCCTGAAACCAACCGAAAACACCACAGCAACCTTACACGTGTCTACTTCCGGGCCAGGCCGGAATCGGATACTTCCGCCAGCACCAAAGATGGCCGCTACCACATTTGGGGAGGAGCCGGCCTTATTTGTTATAGGCAAAACCTCAGGACGGGAAGAGATCAAATTGTTTGATTGTTACTCTTGCTGGTAAGCAGCGAGAAACGAAATGTCTTGTGAATTTCTAACTGGGGTTGCCGCATTCCCTCTCGCACTGCAGTCATATGCCGGGTAACAATATCTCAGTTTATCCCCGGTAACCAGATTTTCATGAGACAAAGCTGTGACAGATAAAAAGCCTTGGGAAGGCGGGGCATTGTGATGATTGACATTTGGGGGAAACAATGACAGGATTCCAGGACAGGGCAGTGGAAAGTGGGTTTGATTTAAATTGACAGGAACACCAGGCAGGAACATAGCTGCCAAATGCTGCTTTCTGTTCTCCTGTCACATTGTCCAGACAGTGATTATGGATGGACCCCAGCATAAGAGGAAAGGAGATTTCCCCCCTTTTGTCCAGTCTCTTCTGACTTACATCCATGATTCCTCTGACACTTCATGCCAGTTTCAGAATTTCCCGTTTGCGGGCTCCAGCGAGTGCAATCCCTTTATATATGAGAATGGTTTCAGGCCTTTCTGCTTCTTCCTGGAACAAAGGCCTGAACCGTTCCCATTCACCATCAGCCTCGTCTGAATGGCCAAGCTCATCCTTATCCTGAACAACTTCTGTTTTAGCTCCTCTCACTTTCTTCAGGTCAGAGGGGTAGCCATGGGTACCCGCAGGGGCCCCAATGATCCCTGTCTCTTAGTGGGGCATGTGGAACATTCCTTGTTTCAGTCACATTCCGGCCCTCATATACACCTGTTTCTGTGGTACATCAACGATATCGGTGCTGCTTCCTGTTTTCAACCAGAATTGGAAAGGTTTATCAATTTTTCCTCCAATTTCCATCCTGCTCTCAACTTCACCTGGTCCATCTGACTCCTCCCTTCATTTCCTTGATATCTATTTACATTTCTGGGGATAGACCAGCCACCAATATCCTACTACTGACCCACTGACTCCCACAGTTACCTTGACTAGATATCCTCACATCCCGTTTCCTGCAGACTATTCCAATTTCTCAGTTCCTTCAACTCTGTCGCATCTTGCCAATGATGCCAACTTCGACAAGGGGTCCTCTGAGATGTCCACCTTCTCCCTCAACCCAGGATTTCCTAGCACTGTAGGTGACAGAGCCCTCAGCTGAGTCCAACCCATCTCCTGCATTTCAGTCCTCACCCCCTCTCTTCCCCCCCCACTACAGCAATAAGGTTCCCTTTGCTCTTGCCTACCATGCCACCAGCATCCACGTCCAGAAGATCATTAGCCACCATTTCCTTTGGGAAGCCAACACTAGACACATATTCCCTTCCCCTCCCTTGTCAGCCTTCCACAAAGACCATTCCCTCTGACACATCCTAATCCATTTCACCTTCACTCCCAACACTTCTTTCCCCTGCCAACAGCTACATGGCACCTTCCCCTGCAACCACAGGTGTAACACCTGTCTGTTTACTTCCTCCTCCTCAGTATCCTCAGCACCAAATACACCATACAGGTGAAGCAATGCTTTACCTGGACTTCACTCAATCTAGTCTACTGCATTTGCTTCTCATATGTGGTCTCCTCGACATTTGGGAAAACAAAGTGTAGACTAAGTGACCACTTTGCAGAACACATACAATCTGTATGCAAAAAGAGCTCTCAGATGCCTGCCACTTCAACACACTACCCTATTCCCTGACCAACATCTCTGTCTCTGGCTTGCTCCAGTGAACTGCTTTTCAGTGCTAGGGAGAGAGGAGGTAAATGGGCAAGTGTTACAACATCTGCGGTTGCAGGGGAAGGTGCGGTGGGGCTGATGAGGATGATAGGAATGAAGGAAGAGTAGATTAGGGTGTCCCAGAGGGAATGGCCTCTGCAGAAGGCAGACAAGGGAAAGGAGTGGAATATGCATCTGGTGGTGGCATCTTGCTGAAAGTGGCAGAAATAGTAGCTAATGATCTTCTGGATGTGGATGCTGTTGGAATGTAGGTAAGGACAAGGGGAACCCTATTGCTGTTGTGAGAGGGAAGAGAGGGGTGAGGCTGAAGTGCAGAAGATAGGTTGGACCCAGTTGAGGGGCCTGTCAATAACTGTGCTGGGGATTCTTCAGTTGAGGAAGAAGGTGGACATTTCAGAAGCTCCCTTGTTGAAGTTATAGAGTCATAGAGATGTCCAGCATGGAAACAGACCCTTTGGTCCATTCTGTCCATGCCAGCACTTGGCCCATATCTCTCTAAACCCTTCCTATTCATATACCCATCCAGATGCCTTCTAAGTGTTGTAATTGTACCAGTCTCCACCACTTCCTCTGGCAGCTCATTCCATACATGCACGACCCTCTGGGTGAAAAGGTTGCCCCTTAGGTCACTTTTATATCTTTCCCCTCTCACCCTAAACCTAAGCCCTCTAGTTCTGGACTCCCCCAATCCAGAGAAAAGACCTTGTCTATTTACCCTATCCATACCCCTCATGATTTTATAAACCTCCATAAGGTCACTCCTCAGCCTCTGACACTCCAGGGAAAACAGCTCGAACCTATTCAGCCCCTCCCTATAGCTCAAATCCTCCAACCCTGGCAACACCCTTGTAAATTTTTTCTGAATCCTTTCAAGTTTCACAACATCCTTCCAATAGGAGGGAGACCAGAATTTCACACAATATTCCAAAAGTGGCCTAACCAAAATCCTGTACAGCCGCAACATGACCTCCAAACTCTTGTACTCAATGCTCTAGCCAATAAAGAAAAGCATATTAAATGCCTTCTTCACTATCCTATCTATTGGCATCATCAGAACAGATACACTGGAGATGGAGGAACTTGGAGAATGGTACAGAGTTTTTGGGGGTGTATAGTCAAGGTAACTGTGAGAATTGATCGGATTAGAGTGGTTACTGGTGGCCAGCCTATCACCAGAAATGGAAACAGAGATATCGAGGAAGGGAGTAATCAGAGATGGACCAGGTGAAAGTGACTAATAGCAATCATGTGCTTGGAATTTCCAATATTTCAAATGCAATCAGACACTTAAACAAATACAAACCATGTTGGAGAAACACAGCAGGTCTGGCAGCATCTGTAGAGAGAAACAGAATGAACGTTTCAAGTCCAGTAACCCTTCTCTAGAATATTCTGATGAACAATAACAGGACTTAAAATGTTAACTCTGGTTTATCTCTTCAGATGCTGCCAGACCTGCTGAAAATTTCTTTAGAACTCTCTGTTTGTGATTCAGATTTTCAACATTTGTAGCTCTTTGTGTTTATTTTAGCAGTCAAATGCTTGTTGCTTATGTCAATTGAAACAAAAAGGACCAAACTGAGTCACTGGGTTTAGTACGAACTGTTCAAAATTGTAGTCTATTTTAACTCTCCTTTACTCACAAACCCTCACACAACACACCCACAGATACATGGATATCCCACTCATAAGTAATCAAAAGGGTGAAAGAATATTGTGACCAAACTGACATAATTGTTTCAGCTTGCATCATTTTTGTTGACTTTAGGAATAATTTTAGGGTGTAGTTGTATTGTGAGGGTATTGTATTATTATATTCTCCATATTCAAAATCACACTATACCCAATGATAACACATAAATCTCAAATGTTGCAGCAGATTGTACTGCAGAATCAAAATGGTCACCACAACAATAAAACACAAGTTCCAGCCTCTGATGAATTAGGAGACCATTGATGTTTTGAGACATTTGAGAAGTTGAAACAAAACTTACATGCATACATACATACTATTGAAGAGATAGGAGTCAGTTACATCATTTTATAGGCAGGAGAGAAAGGGTGCAATTTGATTATTAGAAGAGAGCTAAGCAGAGATGATAATAGAAAACCAGTCAAAGTTTTTGAAAAATTTTGCATAATACTACAGCCAATGTAAAATTCTCAGATCTACTGATATGATTTGAAGACCTGAAGCTGGAATCAGGTGAATCTGTTCACAGTTTACTAATGAGATTGAAAAGTGCAGTCCCAGAAAATGTAAATCCAAGAAAACATAATAAATGCAGCCCAATCAGCTCTTGTAGAGCTCGGTACAGCCTGAACTACAAATTTAAAAATCACACAACACCAGGTTATAGTCCAACAGGTTTAATTGGACTATAACCGCTCCTTCATCAGGTGATTGTGGAGGCGCTCCGAAAGCTAGTGTGCTTCCAATTAAACCTGTTGGACTATAACCTGGTATTGTGTGATTTTTAAATTTGTACACCCCAGTCCAACACCAGCATCTCCAAATCATGAAGTACAAATGGATTTGATTGGAAGGGACAAGCTCACAATACTGTGGGCTGTAGGAACTGCCAGAGCAGATTCAGTCATGCATAGATAGATGAAGAGACCAAGTATCAAATGGCCATCTTTTGGACAATGGCAGCAGGGTTTTTGCAATGAAACAGCAAAGAAAGAACGTACACCAGACAGACAGAAAGATGTGCTAGATTTGTGAATGGTCAAATGAGTTCACAAACAGAAAGAAATATCTCAAATATCAAACAGTTGAATTTGAGGAAAGCCAAATGAGTGATTTAATTGTATAGAACAAATAAAAAGGATAAATGAGTTAACAAGGAGAGAACAATGTGACAAATGAGACGTAAAAATGAGAACAACCAACATGGTGGCTCTGTGGTTAGCACTGCTGCCTCACAGCACCAGGGTCCCAGGTTCGATTCCAGCCTTGGGTGACTGACTGTGTGGAGTTTGCATGTTCTCCTCGTGTCTGCAAGGATTTCCTCTGGGTGCTCCAGTTTCCTCCCACAATCCAAAGATGTGCAGGTCAGGTGAATTAGCCATGCTAAATTGCCCATAGTATTAGGTGCATTAGTCAGAGGGAAATGGGTCTGGGTTGGTTACTCTTCGGAGGGTCAGTATGAATTGGTTGGGCCGAAGGGCCTGTTTCCACACTGTAGGGAATCTAATCATTCCTTGGAAGATGGCAAAGAGTTTGAGGACACAATAGTCACAGGAATCATACAACTGCATGAATGCGATGAGGCAGTTCCCAGAGAAAAGAAATTCACATGATAATTCAGATCAGGAAGAAGGTGAGAAATAAGTCCACAATCTGTAACTGAAGCTTGTTATCGGAACACAGAATATCATCCATTCAGGGTACATTAGAATTTTTTTCTATAAATTAAAAGAAAATAGTTGCCCAAGGAAAGGTGCTGTAGAACTGAGTGACATAATGCTATAGGAGGAACCCAAGTCAAAAGAAAATACAAAGGGAAAGATATTAACTGTATGTTCTTTGTCACTGAACCAGGTGCTTTTGATATCCTGGGGTTGAGCACTTGTGAAGAGCTGCAGCTGATCTGAGGAAATGATGAGATCAAAGACCTAGGTACAAAGAGCCAGTGCCTTGTAAACGTAACACTGTGGGGTCTCAGCAAAATTAGAGAAGAGACCAGCAAAGATAAAGAGTTACAAATGCTCTCTCAGCAAGCGATCTAGGGATAGCATGATAAACGACAGTAGCAGAGCCAGCAATAAAGCACCAAGGGTGTATCAGAGATGACATTTCTTAGAAAATGATGCTCTGCCAGCCGATCCATATTAATCATACTCAATGATGTCAGGAGAGCTTCTTCAGAAATTATGTGAAGGCCACATGGGAATAGAGAAGTGTGAGCTCAGAACAAAACATCAATAGAATTATGTCTGCATGCATTGTATGCCCGAAGTACAAAAATATAGAAAAGAAAGAAGAGATGATAGTTATGAAGTACCATTCAGACTATGGAATGCTGTATCAACTGACTTATTCATGCACAATCAAGATTGGTTACTCATTGTCACAGTCACCTTATTTGAAAGGTGAAATATTTGAGATAGAACATAGAACAGTACAACACAGTACAGGCCTTTCAGCCCACAATGTTGTGCTGATCATTTACCTTAATCTAAGATCAATCTAACCTACATGTCCCTCAATTTACTGCCATCTATGTGTTTGTCCAGCAGAGGGTAGTGTGCATTTGAAACAAGGTGCCAGAGGAAGTGGTGAGATAGGTTAAATTACAGTTAAAAGGCTTCATGATGGGAACATGAATAGGAAGGGTTTAGAGGGATATGGGCCAAATATTGGCAAATGGGACTTGATCAGTTTAGGATATCTGATTGGCATGGACGAATTGGACTGAAGGGTCTGTTTCCATGCTGTATATCTTTATGACTATGACTCTATGAGTGCCACAGGGATCAGTGCTGGGGCCACAATTATCCACAATATGCATTTATGACTTGGCTAAAATAAACAATTGTACCTTAGTCAAATTTGTAGATTACACAAAGTTAGTTGTAAAGGCAAGTAATCCAGATGACACAGTGTCTGCAGTGGATATAGACAGGTTAAGAGAATGGGCAAAATCTTGGCAGATGAAATATCATATGGGAAAAATGTGAGCATATGCACTTTGACAAGAAGACTAGAGGAGTTGAATATTATTTAAAAGAAGACGGAATATAAAAGGCTGCAGAACAGAAGGATTTGGTAGTCCTCATGCATAAATCACAAAAGATAGCATAGAAGCTGAGCAGGTAATAAGAAAGGCAACTGGTATCTTGGCTTTTATTTCAAAGTGAAAGGAGGATAAAAAGAGGGAGATTTTGCTATAACTATACAAGGTAGCAATCATACCACAACTGGAATACTGTGAGCATTGTCATTCTGAGAAGATTTGCTCGGCTGATATCTAGAGTGTAGAGTGACTATCTTATGAGGAGAGGTTGAGTAGGTTGAGCCTGCACTCATTGGGATTTAGAAGAATGAAAGGTGACCTTCATGAACCATATAACACTTGATAGGGTAGATGCTGAAAAGTTGGGAGAGTTAAGGATCAGACGGCATAATCTCAGAATAAGGGGTCACTCATTTTGAGACAGAGATGAGGAAAAATTTCTCTCAGAAGTTGGGCATCTGTAGAATTCTTTACCACAGAGGGCTGTTGAAATTGGGTTGTTACATTTATTCAAGGTCGAGGCATTCAAGAACAGATTATTAATCAGTAAGGCAATGAATTGTTATGGAGAAAACACAGGAAAGAGGAGTTGAGGATTATCACTTGAGTTATCATCTCAGTGAATGGCAGAGCTAACTCAATACATTAAACAGTCTACATCTTATGGTCTATTGATGTAAAGGCACAATATGTTTTGAGTAAGTGGGATGCTATATTATTATATGATTTATAAAAAGTGAGGAACAAATTATTTTGTGAATATATATCCCAGGACATCAGATTCACTGCCATGCTGCACGTGCTGAACAATAATGTTCTTTTCAGTCAACCAGTCAAATGGAGAACATCAAGAAATATACTTGATAAAAAGAGGAAGACTTTGCTATAAATATAACTATACAAACTTATGGAAGACGCAAAGACATATAAAAGATGAGATGCAATTTCATTGAAATTGATTGACAGGTAACTTTGCTCTTCTCTAATTTATCTTACCAGGAAATTTAAAAGGAGTCCTGTCTCTGTTTCTGTCTTATACTTCGTTCTGTCTTCTTCCTAATCTTTCAAATGTATTGCAAATCTAATAGTCATATTTTTGAAATTTTTATCTTGCGTTCATCAGGAAAGACACAAAAATGCCAACATTCAAAGGCAGCAGCAATTTATATTACATGAGGAAAGACGATTGATTGGTGAGCAATATGATCCTGATTGGTTCTTTCTCAATTGCAACACCTTGACCAATGAAGTGGAGGTGCCAGTGTTGGACTGGGGTGGACAAAGTCAAAAATGACACAACACTGGATTATAGTCCAACAGGTTTATTTGAAACCACAAGCTTTTGGAGCCCTTACTGCTTCTTCAGGCAGCGGGGAATCTACAAGCTTGCAGTTTTAAATAAACCTATTAGACTATAATCCAGTATTGTGTGATTTTTGACTTTCATCAATGAATACTGTCTTCCAGATTTTTGTTTTATCTTTAAAAAGGTGTAATTCCTGGACATGTTCCTTCTGCCAGCAGAGGGCAGGTCCCGGTGTGTGCTTATATCTAGGAATCATAAATGAGACACATTGTGAGCCTGATTGAATCTTAAATTGTCCCTGTAATTCTTAGCACATTCAATATTGTTTGGCATTACGCCTTTTCTGAATCACACTAAGTAACACGCGTTGGAAGTGATTATTGAATTCTGCTACCTTGGGTTCAGTGACTGAATCTGTTTTTTGATATATATGTATGGAAAGATCATAAGACATAGGAGCAGAAACTAGGCCATTTGGCCCATCGAGTCTGCTCTGCCATTCAATCATGACTAATAGATTTTTCAACCCCATTTTCCCACAGTTTCCTGTCACCTTTGATCTCCTTGGCAATCAAGAACTTCTCTATTTCTGTTTTAAATATACTCAATGGCTTAGCCTCCACAGCCTTCTTTGGCAATGAATTCCATAGATTCACCACTCTCTGGCTAAAGAAGTTTCTCCTTATCTCCGTTCTAAAGGAGCGCCCCTTTAGTCTTGGGTTATGCCCTCAGGCACTCATTTCTTCTGCCAATGCAAATATCTGACCAATGTCCACTCTGTAAGTTTCAATCAGATTCCAACCCCCCGCCATGCTTCTAAACTCCATTGAGTATAAACCCACAGTTCTCAAATGTTCCTCATATATTAAGCCTTTCATTCCTGGGATCATTCTCGTGAACTGCCTCTGGACTCAATCCAGCACCACCACAGCCGTCCTGAGGTACGGGGCCCAAACTTGCTCACAATACTCTCAATGTAGACTAACCAGAGCTTTATAAAGTCCCTGAAGTACATCTCTGCTTTTATATTCTCATCCTCTCCATATGAGTTACATTTGCATTTCTAACTATTGACTCAACCTGCAAGTTTATCTTAAGAGAAACCTGGACTAGGACTCTCCAGTCCCTTTGCACTTCAGACTTCTGAATTTTCTCCCCATTTAGAAAATATTCTATGCCTCTATTCTTCCTACCAAAGTGCATGACCTCACGCATTCCCACATTGTTTTTCATTTGTCACTTCTTTGCCCATTCTCCTAACCTGTTTAAATCTTTCTGCAGTATCTCTCGCTCCTCAATACTACCTGCTCCTCCACGTAGCTTGTATCATCTGCAAACTTAGCTAGAATGTGCTCAGTTCCTTCATCTTCTATCCATGCTAGTATCTTACCTCTAACACCGTGAGTCCTTACCTTACTCAGCAGTGTCCTGTGTGGCACCTTAAAGGCCTTCTGGAAGTCCAAATAGATAACATCCATTGGCTCTCTTTGGTCTAACATATTCGTTACCTCCTCAAAGGAGGCATACATTTGGACAAAACATTCGGGATTGGTCACGTGTATGCATAATTCCAAGTAAGGCATGTACTTGGCACACAGACCTGTGTATAAAAGGCCTGAAGAAATATCTTTGTTCAACAACACTTCAAAGAGTAACGTTGTAAGAAGGTATCCTTCGTCAGGAGGCGTGATGAAGACATTGAGCAGTTTTAGCCTGGCCAGCTGCAAACTCTCCTGGGTAATAACATTTGGGTTTAGTTACAGAAATTTGAGTAGTGAAAGACAGTGTTTGAGATATCTCTAATTGTTAAATGTGTGTGTTATTTGTTTAAGTGCTTAATAAATGAATCATGGTTTTATAGAGCTCTAAGTGTCTCCGCTGTATCTTTGTCTATGTGTGAAGTGTTGTTTCTCAGAGATGGGCAACAGTGAAATTGTAAAAGGACCACAAGTCGTGTTGTGCAAGCCAGAGTTGTGTTTCTTTGTATAGAAATCAATGAAAAAACACTAAGCCATTGACAGAGATGATAGAGGTTGTAATCAATATTTTAAACCAAAGGATGTGCTTGAATTTTGATCTTTTCTTGGCTTTGTTCAGTATTATCTGTGATTCTGGCCAAAGGTTGCAAGCATTTTAGCTCCACTATCTGAGCCACTGGGGGAAAAAAAAAGAGAAATGTCAATGGTCGAAAGCATAAGAAAAAGCTTACGATGCATACAGGAGAAGCCTGACCAGTGATGCACTACACATTTATTGGGACACAAGTCATGAACTGAATCAAATTTCTGACAATTCAAACTGTGCAGTTAGTCACTGGGTTGACAGAAAGTACGGACCAGCTTTCTGGACTTAGCAAAAAGTACTATTAATTATAAATGATTAAATACTAGCTACAGGTAAACAGTTATGAACTGTTGACATATAACTACTAATTAAAACTCTCATCCCCTTATAAACCCCCTCTTGCACACATACACACGGATACAGAGACAAACACAAACAGATGGGTGTTAAGAAAAACTGGGAAAATCAGTGAAGCAGACTCTGTTCACCACACCTGCTGAGATTCTTCTTGGTCTTCCTTAACAGGATTGCTGGTTCACTGATTAAACGTCTCTGACATTGATTGAAAGATTGATGATCTTGAGAACAGGGGCAGGAGGAAGAATCTTCATGTTGTTGGTCTGCCTGAGGGAAGGAAGGTGAGCAGCCAGTGGAATCTTTTGAGAAGTGGTTACTGGAATTCCTTAGCTTGGAGGCTGAAAAGGGAAGAATAAAGATTGAAAGAGCTCACCAGGTTACGGCACGGAGGCCAGGAATGGACCAATGCCCTTGCCCTATTCTGGTGCGATTCCATCATTATAAAGACAAACAGAGATTCATGGAAGCTTCCGCGGCCCAGAGAAAGGATCCAAGGACTTTGGTTTGCGAGGGCTCCAGTGTCATGTTTTTTCAAAACTTCTCAGCGGCGGTGATCCAGTGAAGGAAATCCTACGATGGCATCAAGAAAAGACAGAGAGCTCAGGATCCAGTAGTCTCTAAGATACCTAGCAGTGCTTCGGCTTACCTTTAATGGATCCGTATACTTATTTGACTCACCAGAGAAAGCGGGGATCTTTATGGACACACTAACTTAAACCAGATGATTGAATAGGTACAGATAATAGCGTTGTTTGGGTTTGTCCTTCTTAAGGGAGGTCTTGTTGGGGTCTCCTTTTTGTTGGTAATACATTGCGTTAAATTATGTTTGGGATGGACAGAGTATTTACCTTTAGTTTCTAAGTTAAGCTATATCAGGGGATTGGTGGCATATTTACCTTTGTTTATTTTGCTGTACCTTTCTTTATTTTCCTTTTCTGCTGGTGTTCGTGGTCAAAAGGATGGGTGGGATGGCCAGTAGGCATTTGGGGTGTGTAGGTGACCCTTTGTGCAGGGTGTAAATTCCCCTAATCAGTGCCATTAGTATTTTATATGTGGTTTTTGTTTTTTTGGTTTTTGATGGTGCTTTATATGTGGTTTTTGTTTTTTTGGTTTTTGATGTACATAGTTTTTGAAAGTGTTATGGGTTTGTTAGTTGTAGCTGTTTTAGTTTATGTTGTTTCTCTGTTCTGTGGATTTTCTTTCATTGAAGCTCAGTGATTTGTAATTCAAGTTCTTCCTCTCTGGAGTCTAAATGTTGTTAAAGAATGTTACGGCTAAGGACATTTTTAAATGATGTACCTGGAACATTAAGGGAAGTCACTCACTGGTCAAGAGGAAAAAGGTACTCTCCAGTCTTAAAAAGGAAAGGGTGGATGTTGCCTTATTACAGGAGACACGCCTAGATGATAGAGAACATTTGAAATTGCAACAAAATGGGTACAAACGGGTTTATTTTTCATCTTTGAATACTCGAAGCAGGGAAGTGGCCATACCTGTTAGGAAGAATCTCCCATTTAAGTTGATACAGTGTATTAAAGACACATACGGGAGATTCGTAATCCTTAAAGCCTTGATAAATGGGGAAAAGTACAGTATCTTAAATGTTTGCTGTCCCCAGGTCCACCCTCTCAATTTTCTGGTAGATGCATTCTCTAAACTGATTAGCCTTGCATCTCAGCATATTATCATGGGGGGAATTTTAATTATCTAATAGATCCTATGGTAGACGGATTGCCCAAAGGGCCCCCGATATTTTCTTTATGATCTAAGCAACTAAGGAATTTGTGTGTTGAACTAGGGCTGGTGGACGTCTGGAGGCATTTCTACCCTACAGGCAGGGATTTTATGTTTTTCCAATCCACACAAATGTCATGCCAGGATTGATCTCTTTTTGACTCCTGCAGCACACTTGGGCTCAGTGGTGTCCTGTACAATTGGCAATATTACTATTTCTGATCATGCCCCAGTGTACCTAATGATCAAGAGTAAGAACACTATAGTACGTTTGGGGCACTGGCGACTGGATCCATTCATCCTTAAGGATACCAAGTTTATCGAGTACTTTTGCAATGAATTCAGGGCTTTCTTAGTCATTAATTCAGGCTTGGCCGTTAATTCATCCATTCTCTGGGAAACTGCTAAAGTCAATGCCGGGGCTTAGTTATTTCCAATTCTGCCAATAAGGAACGGCATAATGGTGAGCAGCAATGTTTGCTTAAAGCACGGTTGAAGGCAGCCGAGAAGGCATACCTTGATAGGCCCTCGCTGGCTAAATTACAGAGGATCACAGTGCTTCAGTCCACACTGAACCCCATGCTTTCACAGACAGCTAAGAAGGAGCTTACTTTTGCAAACCAAAAATTGTTTGAGCAAGATGATAAAGCGGACAAGTACTTAGTGTATCTTGCCAGGAAAAAGAGTGCCCCTCAAGACATCACCTCAATCAGGGAAGGTACTGGAAACCTAATCTACGATTCTAAATGCTGCGTTAACACTTTTCGGAGATGTTACTCCGAATTATACCAGTCTGAAAGTTGTGAGGATAGGCGGGCTAGGATGGAGTCCTGTTTCAAGAATTTGGATGTCCTGGTGTAACCTCCGAACAAGAGTCTTTCCTTAATGCCCCATTATCAGTGCAAGAGGCGCAGAAGGCTGTGAGGCAACTCCAGAGCGGAAAGATGTCTGGTCCTGATGGACTTTCCAGTGAATTTTATAAGGAATTTATAAACATACTGTCAAGACCGATGCTTAGCATGTTCAATAATTCACACAGTCATGGCCTCCTCCCGCCATCTTTAAGAGAGGTTAATATCTTGCATATCCTTAAAAAAGGGAAGGTCCCGGAGGATTGTGGTTCCGAAAGGCCCATCTCACTTTGAATGTCGATTTCAAAATCTTGTCTAAGACTCTTGCATTAAGGCTAGAAACTGTACTGCCTTTCATTATTAAGGAGGACCAGGTGGACTTGATAAAGGGCTGTAGATTATCTGGAGGTTACTCACTGTGATCCAAGCATGTCAACAACGATCAGTACAGGGATTAGTGATTTCTCTAGACGCAGAGAAGGCATTTGAACGGGCTGAGCAGCCATACCTTTTTTATTCTTGAGAGCAGTTTGACTTGAGTGAAGTCTTTATCAGGTGGTAAAGATTCGTAATAGTGATTCTCTGGCCACCGTTCTCACCAATGGTGTGTGGTCAAGCAATTTTTAAATCTTTAGGGACAGTCGACAGGGCTGACATCTATTGCTGTTGCTTTTCACATTGGTGATTGAACCGCTGGTGGAAGTCATACGTAGGGATCCCACTATATCTGCTCCAGAAGTGGGGACAAAGTCACATTGTATGCAGATGATGTTCTTATCTTTTTGTCAAACCCAACAGTTTCGTTACCACATCTGATACAATGCATTAATTCGTTTGGCTTTTTTTCTGGTTAGAGTTGAAAATGTGTTGCTGGAAAAGCGCAGCAAGTCAGGCAGCATCCAGGGAACAGGAGAATCGACGTTTC
>NC_057724.1:45658229-45773911 GCF_004010195.1 Chiloscyllium plagiosum
TTTGGGAGGAGGCGGTGGATGAGAGATCCCCTGAGGTGATGAGGTTATGGATGGTCTGGGAGATGATGGTTTGGTGGTGGGAGGTGGGGTCATGGTCAAGGGAGCAGTAGGAGGAGGTGTCCGCGAGCTGGCGTTTAGCCTCAGCGGTGTAAAGGTTGGTGCGCCAAACTATTACCGCGCCTCCCTTGTCTGCCGGTTTGATAGTGAGGTTGGGGTTGCAACGGAGGGAGTGGAGGGCTGCGCGTTCCGAGGGTGAGAGGTTACAAGATCAACTTCACGAAATCGGAGGCCATGCCTATGGGTGGTCTCTCGAAAGTGCCTGGTTATGAGAATGAATCTCGATTTCCCTTTAAATTGTCACGGGGAGGGAGGGTCTTTTCTCAGGTATATTCATTACTCCCGTTTTTGAAGCCAATTTTGCCCATTTATTTGACAGAATCAAACAAGACCTTTGAAGATTGGAGGCGCTTCCGATTTCTTGGTTAGGTTAGATAGCCCTCATTAAAATGAACAGTCTCTCCTGCCTGTTGTACCCTGTGTGAATGCTCCCTTTGATGTTTACTCAGCAAACATTCAGGAGACTGAACCACTGGTTCAGTTCTTTCATCTGGCATTACAAGTGACCCCTTATTAATTAAATTACAGCTACCCCACAGATTTGGAAGAGTGGACTTCCTGGATATTAAAAACTATCAATTAAGCTTGTTTTTATCTTACGTGAGTGACTGGACCCGTGGGGACCCTCTCTCACTATGGTTAAACATTAAAGCTTCTCAGGCAGGGTACCCCCTTACGAGCTTACTGTTCTTGGACCAAATGAGGACAGTTAAGGAATATTGCTGTAACCCAATACAGTGGAAACTCGATTATCCAAACATGATGGGTGGGCACTATTTCGTTTGGATAATCGATTATTCGGAAAATCAATTAAATGCCTTTCCTCTGGAGCTCGGAGTTTTAAAGTCTGCTCCCTGTTCTGGAGACTGCAGCAGGACACAGCGCGCGAGAACCGCAGCACAAAGAGCGTGATCCCCCCCGCCCCTCTCTCCGGGGTATCCGCACTGCACACCAACAAGACTGCTGCTGCTGCAGCTACCTTTGTGGGGTAAGTCTGCAAATAGCACACAGACACACATACTGTGTACGCCCCTCTGTAGAACTCCAGGGAATGTGTGGGGAGAGAGAGAGGGCAGGAGGTCATCATTTGGAGACGGTGCCTGTTTAATCACTGTAAACAAAAGGTGCATCACGGCTGGAAACACGTCTTTGATGTAATGTTTCTATTGGGACCTCGAGATCTCCTTCGGATAATCTGATTTTCGGATAATTGGCATTTGGATAATTGAGTTTCCTCTGTTGTTATTAATACTGTTAAAGCATGGAGGGCAATGCAGCAGAGTAAAGGCAATATTGCCAAAATTTCTTACACTCATAGTTCGTTGGCCGTGTTTTCAACCAGGAATGATGGACTCAGGGTTTAAACTATGGGCAGCTACGGGTGTGTCTGACCTGGGTGACCTATTTCAGGGGGACACATTGATGTCTTTTGACCAGATAGCTCAGAAATACGAGTTGCCCGGTAGGGACCTCTCCCGTATTTTTCAAATTAGGGATTCATTCAAAAAAAAGCTACACTTTTAACTGATTCCTATAGATCTGACACAGAGAAGAGGGTGCTTAATGCTAAGAATACATTTTCTGTCAGCTATCTCTATCACCTGTTGGGAGAGGGCCCCTCAGATGAGACCAAGCAACTTTGTAAGGTATGAGAGACGGAACTAGCATTGAGACCTCCTCTGTGACATGGGAGGATGTCTGGGGAAATGCAAGAAGGATTTCAATTTGCAATAAGACCTATGCCTTGTAATTGAAGATTCTCCACAAGGTCCACTTGGCTCTGGACTGTCTCTCTAAATTTAAAGTGGGTGTACCTCCAACATGAGTATGGGTACTCTCAAGCATACTCTGGTCCTGCCACAAGCTCCGGACATACCGGAGTGCTGTGGTAGGCTGTGGGGACAGAGGTGGAGATGGACCCAGTATCTCTTCTTCTTGGCCTGACTAGTGTACTTCCTTTAGACACGCACAAAAAAAATAGCTTTTCAGTATCCTCATTTTTTGTGCAAGAAAGAATATTCTGCTAGGGAGGTGTCTGAAAATCCCACAGGGTTGTCAGGCTGGCGTTAGCTAATCTTTGGATTTTCTCAGAAGTATGGTGCACTATAAAACTGAGAATTATTATATGACATGGCAGCCCTTTTTGGATTACCGGGACACAGATTGGTCTGCCACACTAATAAGGCCTTTTATACAGCCAGAAAGATTGTGTTTACCAAATCTAATATCCAGAGAGAAAGAATTATAAATATATAAAGATGTATAAATTTATGCTCTCGGTGGTTGATGGTTTCTTTCACTGACCTGTATTATTATTATTACTTTTTGTTAGTTGTAAGTTATTTCATTATTTATGTATTTAGTGGGTTCTTTTCTTTTTTAATTATATATTATATATGCATTTATACACAAGTGTAGATCCGTGCGCTTTCTTTGTACTATTTTGAATTATCTTGTTTTGTGTTTGCTGTAATATTTTTAAAAATCTTTTTCCATCTGCTATTCCTCGGTCTATTGGCCCATTTGATCAAGATCCCGTTGTACTCTGAGGCAACCTTCTTCGCTGTCCACTACACCTCAATTTTGGTGTCCTCTGCAAATTTACTAACTATAGTTCCTATGTTCACATCCAAATCATTTATATAAATGACGAAAAGCAGTGGACCCCCAGCAGTGATCCTTGTGGCACTCCACTGGTCACAGGCCTCCTGTCTGAAAAGCAACCCTCCGCCACCACCCTGTCTTCTACCTTTGAGCCACTTCTGTAGCCAAATGGCTAGTTCTCCCTTTTTTCCATGAGATCTAACTTTGCTAACCTTATTGAACACCTTACTGAAGTCCATATAGATCACGACCACTGCTCTGCCCTCATCAATCCTCTTCACTACTTCTTCAAAACATTCAATCAAGTTAGTCAGACATGATTTCCCATGCACAAAGCCACATTAACTATCCCTAATTAGTCCTTGTCTATCCAAATATATGTAAATCCTGTCCCTCGAGGTTCTCTCCAACAACGTGCTCACCACTGATGTCAGGCTCACTGGTCTGTAGTTCCCTGGCTTTTCCTTATGACCTTTCTTAAATAGTGGCACTACAATAACCAAGCTACCATCTTCTGGCACCTCCCCTGTGGCTATTGATGACCCAAATATCTCAGCAAGGAGTCCAGCAATCACTTCCCTAACTTCTCACAGAGTTCTCGGATACCCCTGATCCGGTCCTGGGGATTTATCCACCTTTTATGCATTACTAGGACTTCACTAAGGCAGTCATTTTCTAATTGAAAAATGTTGAGCCAATCTAGGTGAATCTTTCTCAACCAATTCCACTCCAATAGGCTTGGGTCCAAGCCTCTTCCTGCCATCAGTGGTAACTGCACCAACTGCTTCTCACAGGAGACCAGAACCGAAGACGTACCCTTAATCTTTAACAGTTCCCCAATGTATGCTCTCAGTCTGGCTGAGGTCTTGTACAAAAGTAAAGTTGGAGTCGCAAGTAACCAACTTGTTATAGACAGATTCTGCAACCCCAGATACATCTGCGCTGGTATTTACCTCCATGGGAAAAGGGAGGCTATTTAACCAAACATTAATTTTAATCGATTTGAATGTTGCGAAGCAATTTAATTGTTCCAACCCATATGTAGAGGGACTTTCCAGGGTGTGCACTCTCCTGGGTACTGGCCAATGTGTTTTCTTACTCAAGTCAGGCTTTGTAGGATTCCTTTGCTGTCTCAGTTCCGCATACTGGCAGCAACTACAATGGCTTGACAGCCCAGATCCTAAGAAGTTTTTAGTCACTTGGCTTTGTTGTGGGGTTCCGCTGTGGGCTAGCCTGGGGTTCCTCTGCTCAGGATATGCCCTGTGTGAGGCTCTGTGATTGCCTACCCTTAAGTGATGTTTCCCAAGCTCAAATGGACAGGTGAGGGTATCCACTTCCATTGGGATGCCTGTAGCTCTCATACTCCATTTGCTGCATTTCTAACGACAAAGCCAGTTGTAGTGCCTGTTTAAAGTCCAATTGAACTTCAGCTAGCAGGAACTTCTGCATGGTTATGCCATTAATCCCACATAACAAATGGTGTGTCAGCATCTCATTCAGGGTTAACCCAAAATCACCTGCTTTTGCCAGTTGTCTTAACCTCAAATATCCTGATATGGATTCCCCTAGTTCTCTAACAGCCAAATAAACCTGATAGCATCTCAGAATTAGAATTGGTTAAGCCCTAAATACTGTGGGTCTGCAAGCATTCAGAAGGATTACTTATTGTTTTTCATCTGCCCCAGTGTGATTTGCCTGGTAAAAATATTACATTCTTTCCACTTATTGGACACAGTCGTTGACAGCAGGATCAAACAAGTCAAGCTTCTCAAATTAAGGCATGATGCTACAAATGGTTACCCTAACTCCAAGATGAGTATGGTGAGCAAATGTTCTTAGGTACATATTGTTTTCTCCTGTCACCACTTAAATAACAGCAGAGATCAGTATGACATCACCAAGTCACCCTTTATTTAAATGTGCACAGTACACGAGCTCTGGTCAGCCAGATTAGAATCAGTCCCCTACACTGAGGAGATACTAAATCCCCTGTTAATATATTTTTTTTCCTTTTTTAATTCAATTTCCATCACCAGGAAGAAAGGAAACACCCAAGTGGCCAGTGACAAACAGTGCCCTTCTCAGAGGGCATTGCTGTATGATCAAAGAGTGAAGGGGAGGGCAGGGATTAAATCACAATAGAGATGGAGAGGGAAATAATACACTCCATTCCCTGTGGTGCCCACCTTTCCCTGAAAAGCTCAAGGGTGTTGGTGGACACCATGTTCTCCTTCTCCAGGGATAGCCAGGTTCTGATATGCCCACAGAAGAGGGGCAGGCAATCAGCCATAAGGGGCCGGGGCCGGGGCCGTCCTCTGACCTATCCTCCTTCCTCTGCACAGGGTGCCCAAAGATCAGGGCTGTAGATCCCCTGATAATATTTTTTTTTATTAAACAAATTACAAAACAGTTTACAAAAAACATTGACAGCTGTACACAAAAGACAGCAGTTTTACAAGGGAGAGGAGCAGCAAAGCTAGGCCCCGAACCCTACCGTTCAACCATTTTAGATCCCCTGTTAATATTGGTCAGCCAGGGCTGTCCTGATTGGCCAAGGTCAACAACTCCAATCAAGTATCCCATGGTTAATGAGATCCACCTGGTTTCACTCACTGCAGGCATCATGCAGTCAGACTCTGAAATTATGGAATTCAAAATGGAGTGCCTAAGTTGAAAATGAGCTTTGTTGAAAATGTCCTTTGAGCTTGTGTTATGCTTTGTTGGAATGTTACAGCAGGCCCATGATTGAAATGTTAGCATGAGAGCAAGGTGGTTACTGAAATGGTAAGCAACTGGAAGGTAGGGTCAATCTGAGAGACAAGAGTGGAGGTGTCTTGCAAAGTTTGGCCTTGCCATTGTAGAGGAAACTGCACTGTGAGTAGCAAATGCTGTGGACTAGATTGAAAGAAGTCCAAGTAAAACACTGTTTCACCTCAAAGATTGTTTGAGGCCATGTATGTTGTGGAGAAAGGAAGTGAGTGGGCAAATGTTACAGCATCTGCATTTGGAAAGCAAGGTGCCATGGGGGAAATAAGGAAGTGTCATATGTGATTGAAGAATGGACCAGAGTATCATGGATGGAAGGGGCTTTGTGGAATGCTGACAGTGGCTGTGGAGGTAAGCTGTGCCTGGTGATGGCATCTGCTGGAGTTGGTGGAAATGTTAGAGGATGATCCTCTGAATGCAGAGATTAGTGGGGTGGAAAGTGAGGACAAGGGAAACCCTATTGTTGTTCTGGGCAGGAGGGAAGGGGTGAGGACATAAGTATGGGAGATGGGCTAGACTTGACTGCGAGTCCTCAACCACAATGGGGGTAGGAAGTCCTTGTGTGAGGAAAAAAAAAGATCATGTTGGAGGCACATCAGGTCAGATATGAAAGAGACTGAGAAACTGGGTGAATGGAATGGAATCCTTGCAGATGCAGGATGTGATGGTCTAGTTGATGTAACAGTGTTATTAGTTAGTTTGTAATAGATGGATTATCCCTAGAAATGGGAACAGAAAGGTAAAGGAAGGGTCAGAAATTGACCAGGTGAAGATGAGAGGATATAAATAAGAAGCAGAACTGATTAATTTTCCTAATTTTGGACAAAAGCAGGAAGCAGCAGTGATGACACCATCCATATAATGGAGAAATAGTGTGGGTGAGGGCCCAAGTACTAGTTTTAATACATTCCCCCTTAACCCCACCTCACCATGGCTAGATCATGTTTGTGTCTTGTTTATTTTGCTTTCAACAGATTTCCATATCTGCAGTATTTTGTTTTTGTATAAGTAAGCACATTATATTTTGGAACATATCTTGAATAGTATGTGCAGTTTTGTTCTTTTATATTTAAACAAATGATGTAAATGCATTGAAGACAGGGAGGTTTACTAGATTGGTAACTGGAATATGTTGGTTGACTTTGAGTTCACGTTAGACAAGCTAATCTTGTTACCTCGAGTTGCGAAAAATGAAGGCTGACTTGATTGAAGTGTATCAGATACCTTGTATAAGTGAAGGGTAACGTTCCCTTGACACATTTGTTACATCTGAAAAAGGTGCGTTTATGCCTATTCTGTGCTTTCTGTTAGTCAGCCAATCTTCTCTCCACGTCAATATAGTATTCCTTACATGGTAGCTTTTGTTTCTCATAATAATAACTAATAATAATAACCTTTTGTGGCACTTCATCAACTACCTTCTGGAAATCTATGTAAAGTACACTCACCAGTTCTCTTTAACCACAGCACATTTAATTCCTCAAACAATGCCAATAGATTGGTCAAAAATCAACAAACTAGAAGGATGGAGTGGAATAGTTTATCACAGCTACAATCACACAGGATGCCATTTATTCCTTCAACTAATGTATCTGCTATATGCCTCTCTCAATAATCTTTCCCTCTTTTGGCATAAAGTGCTTTCATATCATGATTATTTTTTATTACGTAGCAAGGTGTGTTTTTCGCTAATACCTTCTCCAGAAAAATTCCCTCCCTTAAATGTTGACATAAATTAAAGTCTGAATGCTGCATATGCAGGTCATCACAGTCACTGAGGAATAACAAGGATGCACAACCTTATTTTCAGGTTTATAGCACTTATACTAGTAACTGTCATGGACTTGAGGAACATGTTTTGAACTTCAGTATTCAAAATCTAAAATATTGATTATTATTCTTAACTGTCATTGCTTCTGAAACATTAGCTGATACCTTCATTACTTTGGTCTTGCTATATTTACACTGCTCTCATTGCTGGCTTCTTAAATACACTCTGCAAGATCTCAGATACTCTAATACATTGGATGCAATCATATACGAGTCTAAACTACATAGACGATAGTGAGGTTTGTGGCAAAATCAGAAGAGAATTCCAACAATGCCGATCTTGATATCGGGAACATCTTGCTACATCTCTTATGCTTTTCATTGCTTGGGAGTGTGAGTTGCTAATTCAAGGGGTTTATCGCTTGTTAAATACCTTGTTGACAGACCAAGTCAGCTCATTAGTATTCAGCTTTCTGTCTTGCCTAACAAGCTGGTTATTGAGATAACTTGAAATGGCAAAAAAGTGGGTAGTTGGCGAATTCACCTGCTCCAAAGGACCATCAGGCTAGATACAAGGTGCTTACTTTTCAGGGCACATTGCATGGTCACCAGCCATATACAACCCACATCCATGGATATTGAGATCAGCTATGTAGCAACCTCTAAGAACTCACATAGCACATCTCCAATCCATGTATAGGATGTTTCTGCACTTCAGTGCTGCATTGGCAACTATCATTGAAATGCTGCAACAAGGCAACTGTCTCGTCAGAGGCATGCACCCAGGTTTTAATGTCATAGAGATGCATAGCCTGGAAGCAGACTCTTCAGTCCAAATCATCCATGTTGACCAGATATCCTAAACTGATTTACTCCCATTTGAAACATTTGGCCCATGTGACCCTAATCCCTTCCTATTCATATACGTATCCAGATGTCTTTTAAATGTTGTCATTGTACCAGCCTTCACCACTTCCTCTGGCAGCTCAGTTTATACATGCACCAATCTGTGTGCAAAAACATCCCTTTTAAATCTTTCCCCTCACCTTTTGGACTACCTTATCCTGGGGAAAAGACTTGGCCATTCACCCTACCCAAGCTCTTCATGATTTTTTAAACCTCTGTAAAATCATCCCTCAACCTCCAACACTCCAGGGAAAATAGCTCCAGCCTATTCAACCTCTCCCTATAGCTCAAGCCCTCCAACCCTGACAATATTCTTCTAAATCTTTTCTGAACTCTTTCAAGTTTCACAACATCCTTTCTATAGCAGGGAGACCAGAGTTGCATGCAGTATTCCAAAAGTATCTAACCCATGTCCTGTACAGCCACAACATGATCTCCCAACTCCTGAGCTCAATGTACGGACCAATCAAGGCAAGCATACCAAACGGCTTCTTCACTATCCTGTCTTCCTGCTACTCCACTTTCAAAACTTTGCACCCGCACTGCAAGGTCTCTTTGTTCAGCAACACTCCCCAGGACCTTAACATTAAGTATAAGTTCTGCCCTGGTTTGCCTTTCCAAAGTGCAGCATCTCACACTTACCTAAATTGAATTCCTATGGGCTGGATCAGGCTGCATCTCCAGGCTCTTTGCTCATGATTATCATGCTAACTTATTCTGAGCAGACTTGGATGCTCAGCGTCCTTGCCTTGCATTGTCTTGCCCCTTCAGCAAGAGATACCAAGCTCATATTACTTTACTCTTGCCTTGCCATTTAGCATAGATACAAAGCAAGGTTGTTAGCAGGCCTCAGTCAAGTCATGAAGGATAGCCTTCATTTGGGCCTCTTGATGGTAACTCAAAGGCAGCTTCTAATATCATTCCAGGGTCAGTCAGCCACTCAGTGTTCAGTAAGGATGCTCTCCACATAAGGGGTGAGGATTGAATGTCAGAAATAATTTGTTTTGTCTTTCTGCCTAATGGGGAGTTGTTTTCCTCCCCATATGAAAGAAAGTTAAAAATCACACAACACCAGGTTATGGTCCAACAGGTTTAATTGGAAGCACTAGCTTTTGGAGTGCTGCTCCTTCATCAGGTGGTTGTGGAGTACACAATTGTAAGACGTAGAATTTATAGCAAAAGTTTACAGTATGATGTAACTGAAATTATGCATTGAAAAATACCTTGATTGTTTGTTAAGTCTCTCATCTGTTAGAATGTCTGGGCTGACACCAATTGTTAAAGTTCACTTGAGAATGTAACTTTTAAAGAAAGTTTTGCGATTTACATATGAAAGAAGTGAAACTTACATGGTCATTCTAACAGATGAGAGACTTAACAAACAAGGTCTTTTTCAATATATAATTTCAGTTGCATGACACTGTAAACTTTTTTGCTATAAATTCTGTTTCTTACAATCTTATATTCCACAACCACCTGACGAAGGAGCGGCTCTCCGAAAGCTGGTGCTTCCAATTAAACTTGTTGGACTATAACCTGGTGTGTGTGATTTTTAACTTTGTACACCCGTCCAACACTGGCATCTCCAAAATACGAAAGAAAGGCATGTATTAAAGGAGATTAATATGATTGCCATAGCTGTTACATTTGGTGCAAGCGGGGAAATGTCCCAAGCACATGAGTAAGCAGCACAGAGGTCATGTAAGTTTTAGTGGTGTCAAGGGTTGAGGTGAGAAAGATTTTGACGGAAATAGCGAGAATGGTAGTGGTGGGAGGTGGGTGGAGCAATAGAGATAGCATGAGTGTAAGGTAGCAGAGAGAAGACTTATTGGCAGATCATTGACTTACTCACAGAAAAACATGACTTAGAGGTACTGGTGCTATATGTCATGGGCTGCCAGCCCTGCATATTGTGCTGCCTTACTGCTTCTAGGAGATAGTGAGGATTGCAGATGCTGTAGAGTCAGAGTAGATAGTGTGGTGCTGAGAAAAGCACATCAGGTCAGTCAGCGAAATGGTTTGGGGAACACTCTGGTTCGTATGCACCAACTAATCCCATCCAGTGGTCATCCATTGCAACACTCCCCTCCCACTCCCCCCAATGACATATCCATTCTAAGTCTCCTCCACTGCCTAAACAAGGCCAACCACAAACTGGAAGAACAACTACTCATCTTCCACCTTGGGTGCCTCCAATCACACGGCTTCAACATTGAATTCACCAGTTCTGAAATCTCCCTAACCCCCACCTCATCCCAGATCCAACCCTCCAACTCGGCATTGCCGTCCTGACCTGACCTACCTTTCCATCTTCCTTCCCACCCATCCCACTGGCCTATGATAATCACCTCTTACCTGCATCCACTATCGTCATACCACCTCCCTTTCCACCAGCCCCACCTCGCTTCCTCTATTTATTTCTCAGCTCCCTTCTCCCTCCACAGTCTTGATGAAGGGTCCTACCTGAAATGTCGACTCTTCTGCTCCTCAGGTGCTGCCTGATCTGCTGTGCTTTTTCTAGCGCCACACTTTATCTACTCTTCATACTGCTTCAGCAACATTGTCAGCCTTTTAGCAAATGTGAAGATCCCTGCACCTGTGAACTGGAATTGATTACCACTCCACTCAATGTAAAGACCCCTGCACCGCTCCACAGGAGACACGACCTGATTAGGAGCCTGCTGCCACCATTGCAGAGGGAAGACACTGGGTAGCCCCACAGGTTAGCCATCCCTTTCTGTCCCTGCAGCTTCTCTTCTAGGAAAAAGAAATGCCTTCTTTTAAGAAGTTGAAAGAACTTAGCTGAGAAGTTAAGTCATCCCTTGATTGTGGGTGGAGTGTTGCAAAAGAGTCAATAATCTCTTTGCACTGTTAAATTAAGTCCTGCATACCACACCTGCTTTGGGGTTTACAAACTGTAATGTGAGATGGTTCATGAAATGAGACAGTGGCAAGGTGACACGATAGAAGAACCAAGAGCATGGCTTCAACATGGTGAGTACTGCACATCTACCTTCTTGTTGACTGTTGCAGGGGTGATGTTTTGCAAGATCAACCCGTGCTTGATTTGGAATAAAATCAAATGGATGTCAGAATGGAATAAAGTGAAAGCCAAAAACATTAATGCTCTAACATTTTTCATTTTATAACATTATGAACTATATAAATTTCATTTAAAGAAACATACATATCAAAATTAGCGACAATTCTTCATGTTAAAATCCTTTGCAATTCCTCTGATCACCATCTGAAGCATTGAATAACTTGTTCCAATCATATCATTGTAAAAGATCTTTGTATGAATCTTCTTCATCATGTTATTTCAGAGTCCTCCTTCAACAAGTGTTATTAATGCCATTAATCACATTTGGTATTTTATACTTTAGAAATGATTTTTTAACAATATTGGGGTGAAGTATATTCCGTGCAGCTACAACCCATCAACACAATGTGGCCAGTGAGGGTGTTCACATATTTCTGCCAAAAGAGAATGCCTTCTTGTTTTTTTGATATTCAATTGTTCAGTATCTTTTGGACATTATACTTGAAAGGTTTACTGAAACACACATTCACAGACTGAATAACACTTGGAAGATCATTAGAAATAACTGCCATCAGCAACTACTTAAGAGATTTGGTAGCACAGTGGCAATATCAACAGATGCTCAGGCAAAGGGATGTAGGTTCAAACTCCAGTGTGGCAGCTCATGGTATGTAAGTGTAATCATGAAATTATGATTGCTTGACATTAAAAACTGGTTCACAGATGTCATAGTCATACAGCACAGAAACAAACCCTTCGATTCAACTTGTCTGTGCCAACCAGGCATCCGAAACTGACTACATCTCATTTGCCAACATTTGGCCCATATCCCTCTTCCTATTCACATATGCCTCCAAATGCCTTGTATTTGTATCTGCCTCCACCAGCTGTAGGAAAATATTACTCCTCAAGACCTTTTTAAAATCTTTCCCTGGTGCCTTAAACCTATGCCCTGTAGTTTTGGACTCTCCCACCCTTGAAAAAAGACCTTGGCTATTCACCCTATTCATGTCTCTCATGATTTTATAAATGTCTATAAGGTCACCCCTCAGCCTCTGAAAAAAGCCCCAGCCTATTCAGCCTCTCCCTTTAATTCAAACCCTCCAGTCCTGGGAACATCCTGGAAAATGTTTACTGCACCCTCTCAAGTTTAACCTTCCTTCCTATAGAGGGTGAACAGAACTGTACGTAGTATTCTAAAAGTAGTCTCACCAATGTCCTGTACAGGTACATCATGATGGCTCCTCTCTTATACTCAGTTTTAATCAATGAAAGCAAGTGTGCCAAATGCCCAAGTTACCACCCTGTCTACCCATGACTCCACTTTCAAGGAACTATGCACATGCGCCCCGGGTCTCTCTTTTTGGCAACACTCGCCAGGGCCCTCCTATTAACTGTGCAGGTAATCCTGCACTGGTCTACCGTACCAAGGTACAAAACCTCACATTTACCTAAATTAAACTCCACCTACCACTCTTCAGCCCATTGGCCCATTTAAGTAAGATTCCATTGTACTCTGAAATGATCATCTTCATTGTCCACTACATCATTCGTTTGGTTTCATCTGCAAACTTATTAACCATGCCTCCTATGTTAATTTTGATGTGGAGATGCCGGGGTTGAGCTGTGGTGGACAAGGTCAGAAATCAGACACCAGGTTATAGTCCCAACAGATTCATTTGAAAATTACAAGTTGTCAGAACATTGCCCCTTTGTAAGCTGAAGACTTTGCCACTGGGCCCAATTTGCTAACACTGCTGAACTCACACTCATCCTGCAACCAGGAGTCCCTGGCTCCACTGCCAGGCCAGGCCAGCACTGAGCCTGCTTCAGCTGCAAATGTTGTCTTGTCGGCGCCACCACCTTGAAGAGTCTGCTGCCTCCAATGAGGCCGTCCTATTCTCTGGAGGAGCTTTGCTGCCACTGGTCCTGAAAGGAAAGCTCGATCATCATTTAAAAATACAAACTCTCGTTTGTGGTATTATAATTGTAAGTTTTTGCATGTTCCCAAATACCTTTATATCTTTTATCAAATAAGTTAGCTACAATTGTATACAGAATCCCAAGTGTAGTCTAATTAAGAATTCATACAAGTATGGCATAATTTCTTGATTTTTTTTTAGTTCAATCCCAACAGAAAAAAAATTCAGGTTAGGGGTTGGGTCCCCTGTACATTCCACGTCAAGCATGCAGCCTGAGGGTTAAACACTAAACTGATTATGCTCAGGAGTGCAGTACAATTCAACTTTTCTCCACACAGCAAGTTCCCCACTGATGTACCTCAACACAGTTTCACAATTCTTGATATCCTGCATATAAATGCTACACCTGGCATACAGGGGAGGAGCTCTACTCCTCATTCTTCTATGGCTACCTTTTGTTTTACAAAGGACAGTACAGGACAGGAACAGGCTCTGCAGCCCATCAAGACTGCACCGACAGATGATGCCTTTCTAAACTGTAAACTTTTGCCTCTATTCCTGCCTATTCATGAATCTGCCAAGATACCTCTTAAGCACTGCTCGTGTATTTACTTCTACCATCTACCTGGTAGCACATTCCAGGCACTTAACACTCTCTGTGGGGGAAAAGAAAACTTACCTCTCACATCTCCTTTTAAACTTTCCCTTTTTTACCTTAAACCCATGTCCCTTAGTAATGGGAATTAGATTAGATTAAATACAGTGTGGAAACAGGCCCTGCGGCCCAACAAGTCCACACCGACCCACCAAAGTGCAACCCACCCAGACCCATTCCCCTACATTTACCCCTTTATCTAACACTATGGGCAATTTAGCATAGCCAATTCACCTAACCTGCACATTTTTGGATTGTGGGAGGAAACCCACACAGACACAGGGAGAACGTGCAAACTTCACACAGAGAGTCGCCTGAGGCGGGAATTGAACCTGGGTCTCTGGGGCTGTGAGGCAGCAGTGCTAACCACTGTGCCACCGTACCGCCCATAAATTCCTACCCTGGGGAAAAAAAGAGACCATCTATCCATTCTATTCAAGCCTCCAGTAACTTTGTAAACTTCTATCAGATAGTCTCTCAGCCTCTGACATCCAACAGAAAACAAACCAGGTTTGGCCAATCCTTACTCGTAGCAGAGACAACATCCTGGTAAACCTTTTCTGTACCCTTTCCAAAGCTTTCACGTTATTCTGGTAGTATGATGACCAGAACTGTAAACATTATTTGAAATGTGGCCTAACTAAAGTTCTACACAGTTGAAGCAGGACTTGGCAAATTTCATATGCTATGTCTTGACTGATAAGGGCTTACCATATTCCTTCTTGACCAGCTTATCACTTGCATTATGAGTTTCGGGGAACTATGAACACCTAGATCCCTCTGTATGTTAATGCTTCTCAGCGTTCTGCCATTTACTGTATGTTCCTTCTTGCATTAGGCATACCAAAATGCATCACCTCACATTTGTCAGGATTAAATTTCATCTGCCATTTATCTGTGCCATCCTCCAGCCTGTCTACATGCTGCTGTATCCTCTCGTAATCCCCCTCACGATCTGCAGCTCCACCAGTGTTTGCTGCATACTTAATCAGATCACCTTCAATCTCCTCCAAATCATATCTATATATTGCAAAAAATTGGGGTTCCAGCACTGATCCCTGTGGAACACCATTGGTCACAGATCTCCAGTCAGGAACAGACCCTTCCAGCACTACTCTTTGTTGACTACGACCAAGTTAATTCTGTATCCACCTTATCGTCGATCCCACATAACTTAAACTACTGTATTACCCTGCTACTACAGTCCTTGTCAAAAGCCTTGCTAAAGTCCCACATCCACTGCCCTGCCCTCACAGAATAACTACTGAGACAGAGGCCATTCAGCCCATCGAGTCTGCACGACCTTCCAAAGAGAATTCCACCCAGACCCCTCCCTGTTGCCCCGCATTAACCCAGCCCGTGTATCCCGAGACACTATGGATAGTTTAGCATAGCAAAGCATAGCCAATCCACTGAACCTGCACAGCTTTGGACTGTGGGAGGAAACTGGATCACCCAGTCGAAACCCATGCAGAAACGAGGAGAATGTGTAGACTCTGCATAGTCAGTCACCCAAGGCTGGAATCAAAGTTGAATCCCTGGCGCTGTGAGGCAGACATGCTAACCACAGGAGCCACGATGCAGCCCTCAATCATCATTATCACTTCCTCAAAATGCTCAATCAAGTTTGAGAGACATAACCGTCCTGCAAAAAGTTATGTTACTTATTGCTAATAAAATCATACTTTTCCAAATATGAATAAATCCTGACCTTAAAAATCCTATCCAATAATTTCCCCTACGACTTTTGTAAAGCTGACTAGCCTTTACTTTTCTGGATTAGCCTTCCTTAAACAAACAACATTGACAACTTTCCAATTTACTGTGATCTCTCCTGTGACGAAAGAGGATACAACGGCTCCAGCATTTTCTTCCCTCGCCTTCCACAGTATTCGTTGGGGAATTGTCTACCTTGATGAGAAGTTTCTTCTCTCACAGGATAGTGGATCTGTTGAAATCTTTACCACAGAGGACTCCAGAGGCTGGATTGATAATATATTGAAGGCTGGGATAGATTTTTAATCAGTAAGGAAATCAGGGGAAAAGGCAGGAAAGTGGAGTTGAGCATCGACGTAAGCCATCATCTCATAAAATAGCAGAACAAGCTTATGAGCTGGATAGCTTATTCCTGCTCCTACATCCTACTGTTTAATAGGAAAGAATGGGCAGAAATTAACTAAAAAATCAGTACTCAGTCAATCTTCTCGTTTCGATGCAGAGATTTTCGGGTCTCTACGTCAAGGCATTACTTGTATAATAAAAATGTTGCTCAGCAAAACCTTGAGCAAAACACGAAAGGTACTTTTTGAGAAAAAAGTGCTTTAAGTATACCTTTTATTACTCTATACAGGACATATCCGTAGTTCTTCATTCGTAAAACAATAGGTGACCAACATTCTCCTTGGCCTACTCTTTGTTGAAAAATAGTAAACCCTCCCTCACGAGAAATAACAAAATATTAGCAATTGTAAAACTATGAATTATTTTGATTCGACTAAATCTCAATGTTGTAATCTCCAAAATCCTCAAAACTCACATTCAATCCAGGGAGTACGGAACCAATTTTTAACTATGTTTGATTGTGCTTTTTGTTTGTGCCTATACTTTCAACCTGAGTTTAAAAAGCGTCCTGTATAATAATTCTTGTAGTCTCCGCCCGCACCCGGAACAACACAGACGCTGAGCACATGCTGACCTTCCGCTCATACGAACATGATAGCGCTAGGCCCGGTGAATGATTGACGACTATGATGACCAATGGGCAGTAAGATATTGGCGCTTTCCATTGTGACGCCTCAAACTGTCGTCATGAATCCGACAGAATTCACCAGTCAGCTATCGAGAACTCGGAGGTACCACCCCAGTCACAGTTTCCAGGCTTGGTTGAAGTGCAGGGACTTTTTTTTTCCGGCGCCTTTCCCTCGCGGTTTTGGTTTGTTCTTCAGTCGCAGTGACCTGAGATTGTGAGGTAAAAAAAGAACAAATTTAACAACAAAAAATTCTTCGATTTTAGTCAAAATTAGTCAACGCACATTTTATAACCGCGTGTAAAAGCCTTGTAAAATACGCATCAAAAGTAGGGTCCTTCAGGAAGGAAAAATCGAGCGGGCGGCGGCGGCAATTTATTTTTCCATTTTCTTTAACCTTTTGAGTTTAGATTTTATTTTGTCGTTGAAGCTCAGAATCATGCAAGACCACATCCAGAAATCCGGCGGCAGGAACCGCAACGACAACAACAGCCCGCGTAAGAGGGATTACCGCCAGGATCCGGGCTCCGGGCCCGGCGGTGCTGCCGCCAACAACCACCATCACCAGGCGGCCTCCCGACATGGCGGCGACCGAGCCGAGTCCGCCGGCATCACCGTCGACATGACCAATTTCCGCAAACCCGGCGAGAAAACCTACACGCAGCGCTGCCGCCTGTTCGTCGGCAACCTGCCCAACGACGTGAGCGACGATGAGTTCAAGAAAATGTTCGAAAAGTACGGAGAGCCGTCCGAGATCTTCATCAACAAGGATAAAGGGTTCGGCTTCATCAGGCTGGTGAGTGGCCTCTCTCCGGGTCTTTGTTCTCTGCCCCTCCCCACCCAAGCGCGCACTCACTCACACACACCATTTCTTGCATTTAACCAGCTATTCTTGTCGGATTCCTACCACAGATCTTATGCGTATCGCAGATCTTGCAATGAGTTTAATGTTATTTTAACCTTTTTTTTAAAATTTCCCTTTCAAAAGAACTGGTCGGCTCCTGAGAGTTTGATGTTGTCCAGTCCCAAAATGTATGGTACTGGTGACCGTTCTTTTTCTTACCGTTTTCCACGTTTGAAACTGGTTTAAGTCCTTCCCCCTAGCCAAGGGAGAGTCAGTCGGTTTCTTTTTCCCCGCACAGGATGCTTATTTTGAGCAGTGTAATTTAAGGGTGGAGGAATTATGAATTTGGTTAATTGCTGTTGCAAATCTGGGTTTTTTTCGATTTTCAAAATGGAGATTTCATGCAGTATATGTTTTCAATAACTGGAAAATTGGACACGTTGGCAATTGTTTTCAATTACGTTTCTCTTTACAAGTTTCCTTGGAATCTTTAAGCTGTTAATTTGAGGGTTGGAGTTTGTCAAGTTGAAGAGTGTGGTGGTGGAAAAGTAGAACCGGTCAGGCAGCATCTAAGGAGCAGGCGAGTCAACATTTGGAGCATAAGCTCTTCATCAGGAATGAGGGGTAGGCCAAAAGGGGCTGAGAGAAAAATGGGAGGCGGGGGTGCGGCTGGGGGAAAGATCGCTGGGATTGCGATAGGTAGATGAAAGATGGGGATGAAGGTGATAGGTTGGAGAATAGTGTAGCGTGGATAGGTGGAAGAAAGATGAACAGGTAAGACCGCTCAAGAGGGTGGTGCCAAGTTGGAAGGTTGGATCTGGGATAAGGTGTCCGGGGGGGGCAAGAGAAGGATTTGAGGAAACTGGTGAAATGAACATTATTCTGTGGTTGGAGGGCCCCAAGGCGGAAGATGAGGTATTCTTCCTCCAGGCGTCTGGTGGCTAGAGTTTGGTGGTGGAGAAGGCCCAGGACTTGTGTGTCCTTGGCGCAATAGGAGTGGGGGTTAGTGTTCGCCCGTATTGTGACGGGGTTGCTTCGTGCATGTGTCCCAGAGGTGTTCTCTGAAATGTTTAGCAAGTTGGCGTCCAGTTTCCACAATGTAGTGGAGAGCCTATCGAGAGCAGCTGATGCAGCAGATGAGATGTGTGGAAGTACAGGTAAATATCTAGTGGATGTGAAAGATCTTTTGGGACCTTGGATGGAGGTGTGGGCACAGGTTTTGCACTTGTGGTGGCAGGGGAATGTGCTGGGAGTGGAGGGTGGGTTGGTTGGTGGGTGGGGTGGACCTAACAAGGGACTTGCGGAGGGTATGGTCTCTGGAGCGCAGATAGGGGTGGGCAGGAAATATATCCCTGGTGGTGGGGTCTGTTTGTAGGTGGTAGAAATGGCAGAGGATGATGAGCACAGTAGATGAAGTGTGTGCATTTGGTTGCTCTTGATGTGGTCTCCTGTATGTTGGGGAGTCTGGATGCCAACTTGTGGAATGTTTCAGAGAACATCTGGAACACATGCATTCAGGATCCACTGCTCTCAATGTTATCTCCTTTACATTGGGGAGACTGCCAATTTACTGAATGTTTCACAGAACATCTAGGCCAAACACACTAAGCAACCTCACCACCCTGTTGGCGAACACTTTTTAACTCCTCCCCGCCAAGGACATGCAAGTTCAGGGCTGCCTCCACACCAAATTCTAGCCACCTGACGTCTGGAGGAATAATATCTCATCTTCTGCCTTAGGACTCTCTAATCATACGGGATCAACGTGGATTTCACCAGTTTTCTTATCCCAGCCCCCCAAATCCCAATCCAACCTTCCAACACAGCAGTGCTCTCTTGAACTGTCCTACCTGTCCATCTACCATCCCACCTATAGCTCCACCCTCCTCTTTGACTTACCACCATTACCCCTGATGAAGAGCTTATGCTTGAAATGTCAACTCTTCTGCTCCTTGGATGCCGCCTGATCGGCTGTGCCTTTCCAGTACAACGTTCTTTGGCGTTGATCTCCAGCATCTGCGGTCCTCATTTTCTCATAGTTTGTCAAGCGTTAAACCGTCAGCCAATTTATCTATTTCCTGTCTCGAAATTGGAACTTCAACCAAAATCATTCTGATTCTTTGGGGGCTGTTGTTCATTTTCTATGCAGTGCACTTATCTAACAAAGTTAGCTTATATGTGAACTGTATTGGAACGCTAAATGCATATTTTGTTCTGAAAAGAGGGTTTTTATCTCCAAAATTGACTACCTCAGCATATTGGACCACTATTAACAAATGCACATTGCCAACGATAAACAAAAATCTGGACTACGTGTATTGGCACTTTAGCCCTTAATTCAGTGCTTTGCTAGGTTTTTTAATGGATGAACTCTTTATTGGGACCTTGTATAGTAACATTGTGGATCATAACCATCTGAATTCTAATTTACGGTTTTAACACTTCTTGAATCTTCACTTTTTAACCAATACAAGTTGTTCAAGGGTGGCATTTAAGTTATAGTGTATTGTGAGTTGGCTAAAAATAATTAGCTCTACTGTCTCCACCCCCCTCCACCCCCCCCCCCCCAGCATTCCTGATGAAGGATTTATGTCCGATACGTAGACTTTCCTGCTCCTTGGATGCTGCCTGACTTGCTGTGCTTTTCCAGTGCCACGTTTGTTTTTTATCTGATCTCCAGCATCTGCAATCCTCTCTTTCTACTATTTTGTTTTGGCCAACCGTCTTGCTATATGCTTTATATATTGTTGAAATGACATCTTTAATATATAATTTAAATAACTTTACAAGTTGTCTTGGATAAACTGTAATTAGGCATCTTCCAAAAGAAATACTGGAGAAGCATGGCAGATTTAGCAGCATCTGCAGAGAGAAAAATAGTTAGCATTTTGAGTCCAGTCACCCTTCGTCAGCATTAAAGATAGCTAGGGAGGAGCAGCACATTAAGGTATGTGGAGAGGGTGTCCAAAGAGATAGAATGAGAAAGGACGAAAGGAGATTGCAAAAGTGAA
Source organism: Chiloscyllium plagiosum (assembly GCF_004010195.1). Taxonomy (NCBI): domain Eukaryota; kingdom Metazoa; phylum Chordata; class Chondrichthyes; order Orectolobiformes; family Hemiscylliidae; genus Chiloscyllium; species Chiloscyllium plagiosum. Next base: position 45,678,615 of record NC_057724.1, read on the forward strand.
GCTGAGAGAGCAATAATTAATTGCTAGGTGTGGTGCAAATGAGAAATCTAAACAGTTGAAAATATGTTGCCTGTGCTCTGTACAGTCCTGAAAAGTAAGACTTAGGATGGCAAGGTAATGAAGAAGGTGTTCATGTTTTGAAATTGTTAAACTCAATTGAAGGTTGTAAAACTACCTAGCAGAATTCTTTTGCTTTAAAGCCAATTTTTTACTCCCTTCTTTACCTAGAAATGTGCATGTTAAGGCTTGGCATTGGATATTTGTATTCCAGAAATCTGTGGTCTCAATCCAATATAACTCTGTGCTTGGGCTAGAAGTGATATTGTAGATGACAATGTTGGGGGTGGGGGCGAATGGTAATGAGCAAGTTTTTGGATGACATGAGGGTTGGTTGGGTGTTTGATAGTGCAGAAGAAGTCTTTGGTTACAGGATTGGCCAGATTAGTGACCGATGGAATTCAACCTTGATAAGTGTGAGGTGATGTACTTTTGAAGAATGACAGAAGGATCCAATAAGTGGCAGGATACTCTGATTCTGACTCTTGGGGTGCTTGTCCACAAATTCTTGAAGGTGGGTAAATAGGGTAGTTTAGGCATTTGTGATGTTTGTCTTTGTCAGTCTAGGTTAAAATGTCTTTTGTTTTTCATATTTAGGAGACCAAAAAAATCAGTTGAGTGAAATAGAACTGCATGTTCAGAGCTTTATTCTATAGATATTGCGGTATTACATTTGATTATCTGCTATAAAGTTCACTCAGTATTGTCCCCACTTATTCCTGAAAGCAGAGCAATTCATGAGATGAAGTTTGCTGCCTTTGCTACTCGCTCGCGGTAAGTGTGCAGCTGATATTCTCCACCTGAGGGGCTACTTCCTAACATGTAGAGGTAATGTGGTGTTATGAATTGAGTGCTGATTAAATGCCAGGGATAAAGCTCGTGTGTCTTGAAGACTGGCAAACTCGAGATTTGCAGTGGACTCCACACAGTGTTCAATCAGTCTGTGCTTGCAAAATTCTAAGTAGTGCCTCACGCCAGAACTGATTCCATTGTTGGACAGTACTTCCTAAACAATCAGACTGTGTGCAAGGCATTACAATGGAAAAAAGATTCTTTTCAGGTTCGCAGTGCTTTTCATTTGCTTGGGCAAGATTGAACACAGCAGTACTGACTATCTGCAATGTATTTATTTTAATGCAGGGAGGTAAGGCAGATGAGCTTAGTTCCTGGTACTAACCCAGACTCTATGCCATTCCAGAAACTTAGTTTAGAGAAACACAGGACTGACAGCCCAATGTTTCAGGTGTGATGGAGAGGGATAGAAAAAGGAAAGGGGGGGGAGTGGGGTTGCATTACTGATTAAGAAGAATATTAGGAATGTGACAAAGAGAGGACATCTTGGAGGGCGCATCTAGCAAGGCAGTACGGACAGAACGGTGCAGTCACAATGATGGGTTTATATTTAGCCAGCAGGAAATATAGGAACAGCTATGTAAACATAGCATGGAAAGATGTAAAAACACAGTTGCTGTAATGGGTGATTTTAATTTGCTCAGTGTTGACTGGAACTTCTTTATATCCTATCTAAGACCTTGGCATAAAGAAGTTCCAGTCAATCATGGGTCCCAAATTTAAATTGGCCAGATTCACCCCCCCCCCACCCCCAGTACAAGGTCTAATACGCCCTGTCCCAAGCTGGATTTTCTTTTTCAAGAAACCCTCCTGGATGCACCATACCAATTATGTCCTATCTAAGACCCTGGCATAATTTGTACGGTGCATCCAGGAGGGTTTCTTGGGGGAAAAAAAAGTCCAGCTTGGACAGGGTGTATTAGACCTTGTACTGGCCAATTTAAATGTGGGCAAATTTGGGACCCGTGATTATAATTCTGCATGTTTTAAGAAGTTATGCATAAGGGTAAGACTGGTCTTATGGTGAAAATGCTAAATTGGGGAATGCTAATTCCAAAATGTATTAGGCTGGAACTGGAGACATTAGAATGGGGACAGCTATTGGAAGGTAAATCCATATCCGACATGAGTGCCTTTTAAAGGTCAGCTGATCAAAGTTCGGGACTGGTATGCTCCTGTGAGGATTAAATATAAGAATGGCAAAATTCAGGAACCTTGGTTGACATGAGATATTGAAAATTTCATCAGAAAGACAAAAGATGCTTATCCATCGTTTAGGACAAGGCTCTTGAGTATAATGGAGGCAGAACGAGCTGAAACAAATGAAGGACAGAAGGGGTCATGAAATGTCCTTGACTTGTAGGATTAAGAATATTAGGAACAAGAGGGTAACCAGGCCAAGGAAAGGTTAACTTGAGGCTAAAGGATGGAATTGAGGCATGGGACCAGAGGAAGTTGGTGAGTATTTTGCATCTGTCCTCATCAAGGAAAAGACTTGGATGATGGTAAGATTAGAGAGGGCTAGGTTGTCACCAGCATGTCACTATTAAGGAGGAGGCAGTGTTGGGTACCTTGAAAAACATTAAAGTCGATAACTCCAAAACCAGATGGGATCGATACCAGGATCCTGAAGGAGTCAAGGGAGGGAATTGCTGAGGCCTTGATAGAGGTCTTTATCTCCTCTTCAGCCACATGTGAGGACCCAGAAGACTAGAGAATAGCCACAGTTCCTTTGTTTTAAGAAAGTCAATGGGATAATTCAGGAAATGGTAAGCCACTGAACCTTACACCAGTGCTAGGGAAGTTATTGGAGAAGAATCTTAGGGATTTTCTTGCATTTGGAGAAGAATGGGCTTTATGCAAGGGACGTGTTGCCTCACAAACTTTAATTGAGTTTTTTTGAGAAAGTGACAAAGATTGATGTGGGGAGGGCAGTGGATGTTGTGTATGTGGACTTTCGTAAAGCATTTGACGAGGTGCTTCAATGATGAACTGTCTGTCTTGGTAAATGTCGCAGTGTTGAAGGTGAGGTAGTTCCAGGATGTGCATAGCTGCAGGCACTGCCATTTGTGCTCGAGTATGAAAATTAGGCAGGTCACACTTTTGAGTAGTATCGAGATGAGGGGTGAGATCATGGTGGGGGGGATTTGTGACACAAAATTGAGATTTTTAAATGCAAGTTCTGCCGGACCCAGAGCTAGTGTAATTCCCTAAGCATTGGATGGGTCAGCGAAAATGAGGCAAGCCTTGGTTGGCATTTGTCCAGTGCAACTTGAGGATGGAATGCCTGGAGACGATACCTAACTAAAGCATTGATTAAGGACTTAGATAGTGGTTGTCAAACCACTGTTCCAAATGGTTTTGTCTGAAAGATTTGGATATCAGCTTGGGGGCTTCATTGCAGCTTAAATGGGATGCAGTGGTTCTGAACTGTCTTGGTCAGCCTCTGACAATTGTTTGGTAATGGAATTTCCAATGTTGGGTCATGTTTTGGCAACATTTTGTACATGACATTGAAAATAGTGAAGAATCAGTGGTGAATGTTGTTGACCGACATGAGGACTTTGGTAGTTTTGAATGAAATCTCCAGCGTGCTGATTATCTTGGTGTTGTTTGCAACTTTCTTACTTTCCAAGTTGAGGCAAATAATATAAAAAGTGGTTTTATTGAGCGCTGCTGCTGGAAGTATGACATAAAGAGCCAATACTCAACAAAATAATGTAAGGCAAAGACCATGGTTTGAAGAAGTGAGACCAGTAATGTGGGTTCAGGATGCAATTAATGATGTCAACCACGTGCCAGTGTTAATTTCTCAGGGTATAGAAGATTGGAGGTGAGGCTGCAATCGGGTCAAACACAATCTCATCCTGGGATGTGTGTGTTGGCCTCATGATGACAGGCTGAGTAAATTCGGTCTGTGTTTCCGGAGCTGGAAAAACAATGGAAAGTCATCTCGTTGAATCCTCAAATTCTAAAGGGACTTTGATAGTCACTGAGATTATTTTCCTCTAGCTTGGTTTCTTAATTTAGAACTGAGACGAGGGTTGATCAAAAGGTTGTGAATCTTTGAAAATCTCTAATTGGGAGAGTTGTGGATTCTCCCTTGTTGAATAAATTAGTTGGGCTGAATGTTTTAATCTCAGAATCAAGGATGTGTGAAAAGGCAGGAAAATCCAGTTGGGGCAGAAGATCATCTGTGATTCTCCTGGACGGCTGTGCAGTTTCAGGGGTTTGATCTACTTCTGTGATTTCTTAAAAAGAAGAATGTGACTAAGGTAGGCAAGTGTTTGATGGGCATGGACAGCATGGGCCAAAGAGTCTTTCTTTGTGCTGTGAAGCTGTTATGACTTTGACTCTAAAGGGAATACTATGATTAGTTCAAAGTTTGATATGGGAGGAGAGGAAACCCACGTGTGGTATGAATATTAACTCTGATTTAGTTGGAGCCAGATGTCCTGATAATGTACTTTTTGTTCCGTATAGTTTCAATTTCCTTGTAACTTGCTCCCAAGTGTGAAACATTAGGAAGCAGTTGTACATTTGCACAGGTCCTCTCAGTGGGATGGCAGGGAAGGTGCCATTTTGCTCTCCAGCCAGTTTAAAACTGCGAAATGGCCAGTTTGACTACAAGTTTAATAGTTATGTGATGTGTTTATTAGTGAAAATATGTTTCAACAAGTTGTTAAATTTAAAAGCTTTGTGCAGGAAGTTTTTGTAATAACTCAGCTAGCTAGCTCTGTTGGTGGATGATGGCGCAGTTTAACCTGAGGATCACTGGTTCAGTTTCAAATTGGGTGATTTGGTGCTTTTGGGTCAATCATTAATTAATTATTTTCTCGCCAATGATAACTCTACAGATAAGAGCACTAATTGTTTGCTGAAGAAAAAGAATAGTACCTTTCAGCACAAGGCATCTCATGGTCACTTCATGAATAACTAATTAAAATGCAACTTTTATGTCCTTGAAATAATTAAAAAAAAAGCCAGATCATTTGTTTGCTTATATAAAAAAAAGTTGTGCTGAACAGTATTTCTGACTGTAAACGCTCACGTCTCCTGGAAGTACTCGCCTCACCCTGTATTACAATACAAATGAACAGCATTTTTGTCCTGTGGGATTATTTATTGAAAAGAGACTTGCCACTTTTCAAATTCACATAAACCACTATTTAATAAGGACTTGATAATGAATACCTACTCATTCAAAGTTGAGGAATCTAATGAGTGACGTATAATTTTGGATCATTTTGCAGGCATATCAGAATTAACTGCTCTGCCACTTGCTGGTACCCTTTTAATGCTGATTTTGCAGACAATTACCTATCCTTTGCATTCTTGCAGCACCTTAGACTGCAGCCGAAATGCTCGATACTTGAGACAAGAATCTTCAGTGTGAAATGATGAATCTGGAAACTCAACTTCAAATGAAGGTGAAGAGGTGCTCCAAGATCTCTATTAGGAGATCTGTCATGCAAAAATAAAAACAGAAATCACTGGAAAAGCTCAGTAGATCTGGCAACAACTGTGGAAAGATCTCTGAGTTAACTTTTCTTCCTCAACTGTTCAGAGGGAATGTTACTTGACCCAAAACATTAACTTTGATTTCTCACCACAAATGCTGCCAGACCTTTCAGCTTTTCTAGCGATTTCTGCTTTTGGTTCTGATTTACAGCATCCACAGTTCTTTTGGTTTTGATTTGTAACATATTTTGATTATTCTCACCTTGGCTGAATCAAGTGGCAAGCCAAGTAAAGTTAGTTTTATGTCAGCAACTGCACAATACAAAATGGATTGAAATAGAAAAATTCAGGTTTTTGACGAGGTCTGTTTATTTTGCCACCCAATATCTTCCAAGTCATTTCACTGCAAAATGAGCAATGATGTGACCCTCTTTCCAGATATTGAATTATTTGCTTTGTTTTGGGTTAAATGTTAACTTTGTACATGCGTCCAACAGCCAATCCACATTTTTAAGGCAACAAATGTTTTCATGTTTTTGCTATGGACAGAGTGTGGGGCTGCTCCTGGAATGGCCAGTTACAATAAAGTTGAGTGCTGTCTTTGGCACAGAATCTTGAAATAGCACTTTTGAAGCCCTGGACTGTGGTTGTGGGAGAGTGGATGCCTAAGCATGATTCCTCAGCTTTAACTGTGGAGGCTTAGAGGCTTTGTTGTTTGATTTGTTCCATGAGAATTTAAAATATGAAAGCTAATAAGTCCTTTGGTTTGGTCTAATGTGATTAGTTATGCCTGACCTGTAACTCCAATCAAACTTTTTAAATTATTAAGCTTAAGTTGATTGACTGTTCAGAGTATGAGGTTTACTTTAGCCTTTGTGGGGATACATACTCTTAGCTTCTGAATGACTCAGCTGTTTTTGGAAAAAAAATCATACCCTCTTTTGGATTGCCCCACCATGGGAAATTATACTGTATTTAATCCTGTTATTTTTATAGATCATTCCTTGGACTTGTGCTTCTGTTAGCTTGAATATACATTTTGGGCCAACTGTTATCATTTAACTTTTTTTAAGACCAACTGTAATTTTGGTCAATTTGATGCTGCATTTCCAAAAGGTCAATGGAGAATTTCTGACGTACAGTTCCGAAATTGACACTTGGGTATGCCGATGACCATTGCGACATATAACTGAATCATTTTCTCGCATTCCAAACTAGGTATACAAAATCCTTATTTCTAGTTGCGGTGTAGAACCTTTCAGGACCGATTTATAGTTAGATTTGTCTGCGGGTTGGTGTGCTCTGGTGCAAAGTTAAGTTGTATTTAAGTAAAGCTGTAAATAGGCAGTACCAGATACCATCAGGCTCTTGGTTTCCTATGATCATTTCAAAAGTTTTCCAATTCTGCTCTTAGTTTAATCAAGATACAGCTGTTTGATTGCGTAGTGGGAATGGGAAGAAATGTGACTAGGACATATAATAACTTCCAAGCTACTTTTGTGGGGTCAGAGGGAGACATGATTCATTGTTTTTCATTTTAAAACTGAGGCAAATCTTAAGGCTAGATATTTCTAGTGAGATTAGAGGGGTTGTGAGGTTTATTTTGTTGAGTAAAATTTAATTGTTGTATACCTCCATGTTAATGTACTTACTTTGATCATAGGAAACTAGAACCCTGGCTGAAATTGCAAAGGCAGAACTTGATGATACTACCCTAAGAGGAAGACAGATAAGAATTCGATTTGCAACACACGGTGCTGCTCTTACAGTCAAGAATCTTCCTCAGTTTGTATCAAATGAGCTGTTGGAGGAGGCATTCTCGATCTTTGGACCTGTGGAGAGAGCAGTGGTGATTGTAGATGACCGTGGAAAACCAACTGGCAAAGGCATTGTAGAGTTTGCAGCAAAACCTGCTGCTCGCAAGGCTCTGGACAGATGCACGGATGGTGCATTCTTATTGACAGCGTGAGTAATGAGTATAAAGATTGATTATTGTGGTGAAGTTGCAGGCAGAAATATTTATCTTAAACTTGAATATTATCTATTTTAATTTGTTTTTTTATTATTGCATTTTGAAACATCTATGATGCAAATATGTTGATGTCTCAACTGCTATCCATAGGTGGTATGAGATCACTTGTGTGATCTGAGTATGATGAAAATCTGCAAATTTAAGTTTTGAATGTGAACAAGTTTTGAAAATAGTAGATGCACCAGAAAGTTTTGGAAAGTGAAATGCAGAGCTGATAATACAGTGTTTCCCTTGGTTAATGTGTCTAAGTTTTGGTTGCTTTTCATCGAAATTTGGCTCACAGATGGTTTTACTGATTAATGTAATTGGGTCATTATTATTTAAGATTCTAGCTTTTCTTTACCTGAAAGTTTGAAGGAGGTCCATCCTGTTTCTGTAAAGCTACTGTTTTCATGTATAAAGTTGAGAGGATTTTGAACAAGTCTTAAAACACTTTTCTGAAGTTATCAGTGGAAATGAGAGAATTCCGAGCAGATGTTCGTATATTGTTTTTGGGTCAGAGCAATTCTGAAATTTTCTTTAATTCAAAGATTCTTAAACATTTGAAAGTACATTGTTTCTGTCAAGGTGAGCTTTCCCATTTTCTTCAGTTGTGTTGAAGATTTCTTTTCCATGGCTCTGATACATTGGTGGTGGCCAATCACATCCTCTCAAAGTTTTAAATTTGTAAAAGATTCCTTCTCTGCCTCCTGCTCGACCCCACGCACCATAACTGTTCTTGTGATATTGTACCCTCAGTTACAAGTGTTACTGCGCAAAACTGGTTTTAGCCTTCGGGGATGGAGCTGCTGTTCTCGTCCGTAAATTTTGATTTAATTTTCAACTCTAAAATACTACATGTCCCCTGGTGATGGCTCTTTAATAGATTAAGACCATGTCTTCCCACAGGCTTGGAGCTACATAATTAATGCACAGTGAAGTGGAACATTTGGACTTGATAAAATTGGTGCGATGTATTACTTTGTAAAATGTTCTGTTTGTTCAAAACTGGCTGTTACGACTGTTTAGTCATGGACGTTTTCCACTTTTTCTAGTTTTCCAAGGCCTGTGACTGTTGAACCTTTTGATCAGTATGATGATGAAGATGGACTTCAAGAAAAATTGGTCCAGAAAAATCAGCATTATCACAAGTATGCATTGACTGGTTTCTTTTTAAACATTCACATTCCTGTTCTTTCCCTGTTTTAAAAATTTCTCTGGTTAGATTGTTCTAAAGCCAATTAAAAGTGAACTTGCAGTGATAGAATACTTAGTAAAATGGAAACAGGTGAATGATTTAATGTGCTAAACAAACTTGTTACCACAGATTAACTCCCTGTAATGGACATTGGTATTTTTTGAAATTTGCTAGTAGAATGTCGGCACTGCTACCTGAACCAGCATTTATTGCCCATCTCTAGTTTCCCTTGAAGTTGGGGCGCTGAACTGCTGTAATCCATTTGGTGATGGTACATTCTGAATGCCATTTCTTTGTGGGGGTTGAATCATCGTCTCAGTCTTAAACTGGTACCCCTTCATTCTGAGGCACTGCCATCTTGTTCTGCGTTCTCCTCGGATGAGAAGCGCCCTCCCTGTTTACCCTGATAAATCACTTAAGAATCCTCTGTCTTTATTATACGAATAGTGCTTGCCTGTTGCTTACTATCAAAACAGCTTGTCACTGAAAATGAGTTAATTGTATTGGCAATTTTGGCAGTTAGACATGTTTGTATCTGGCCTTTAAAGTCCTAACAGCCAACAGCTTGTCATCACTCGAGTTTTTCCTGTTGACTCTGAGTCTAAACACTTGGCCTTTGTAATTGTAACTTCTGTTTGACATTTGGTGACCAAGAAAAAGCCCAGTTGAACTACGTTCACTATGGTCTGCTACAAAAAAATGCTCAGTAAGTTGTTGGAGAGGTAGTGCAGAAAGAGGTCTTTATTAAGCTTTAATGTTATCAAAATAATCTTGTCAAAATCGTAATGCAATTAATTTCTGGAGGAATATGATAAAATGTCTGGTCCATAGTGTTAGTTCTTGGTTAACCACAGAAAGGTGGAGAGCTCATCAAGGGTTTTTTTTTTTAGTTTTTGAGTTGGTGACCCAGTTATTCCCATGGTTGAGAATAACCTGTCAGGGTAAAAGACATTTATAGACAATAGGTGCAGGAGTAGGCCATTCTGCCCTTCGAGCCAGCGCCACCATTCATTATGATCATGGCTGATCAACCTCCATCAGTGTCCTGTTCCTGCCTTATCCATGTAACCCTTGAATCCACTATCCTTAAGAGTGCTATCCAACTCTTTCTTGAAAGTATCCAGAGACTTGGCCTCCACAGCCTTCTGGGGCAGAGCATTCCATACACCCACCACTCTGGGTGAAGATGTTTCTCCTCAACTCTGTTCTAAATGGCCTACCCCTTATTTTTAAACTGTGTCCTCTGGTTCGGGACTCACCCATCAACGGAAACGTGCTTCCTGCCTCCAGAGTGTCCAATCGTTTAATAATCTTATATGTCTCAATCAGATCCCCCCCTCAGCCTTCTAAACTTAAGCATATACAAGCCTGCAATCGCTGCAATCTTTTAGTGTAAGATAGTCCGGCCATTCCGGGAATTGACTTTGTGGACCTACGCTGCACTCCCTCAATAGCCAGAATGTCTTTCCTCAAATTAAGAGACCAAAACTGTGCACAGTATTCCAGTTGCGGTCTCTCCAGGGCCCTGTACAGCTGCAAGAAGGACCTCTTTGCTTCTATATTCAATTCCTCTTGTTATGAAGGCTAGCATGCTATTAGCTTTCTTCACTGCTGGCTGTACCTACATGCTTGCTTTCATTGACTGATGTACAAGAACACCTAGATCTTGTTGTACTGCCCCTTTACCTAACTTGACTCCATTTAGGTAGTAATCTGCCTTCCTGTTCTTGCCACCAAAGTGGATAACCACACATTTATCCACATTAAACTGCATCTGCCATGTATCCGTCCACTCACCTAGCCTGTCCAGGTCACCCTGTATTCTCCTATCATCCTCCTCACATTTCACCCTGCCACCTCTACCTTTTGTTTATGGTCATAATTGGTTTTTTGTATCGTATGCTAACTTGAACATTGGACTTAAATTGCTGAACAGTTGGCAACCTGAGTAGACCAAACCACTTTGGGAGCTACCTTTTAAGCTTGCCACATCAGTATTCTTTCACTGTTAACCATGAACCTTATCACCAATTGGGTAGGACATTTTACTTGAATAATATATTGACATTTATTCTGACTATTTTACATAGGAAGTGCACTGGAGGATGCATTAGTTTCTTGCCTTCAATCCTCCTACTTACTTGCTGTTGTATGATTTTTAAGGGAACGAGAACAGCCACCCAGATTTGCACAGCATGGGTCATTCGAATATGAATATGCCATGAGGTGGAAGGCTCTGCTTGAAATGGAGAAACAGCAACAGGAGCAAGTCGATAGAAATGTGAAGGAAGCACGCGAGAAACTGGAAGTAGAACTGGAAGCTGCCCGTCATGAGCACCAAGTCATGCTAATGAGACAGGGTAGGTTGAGAAGAATATGGTTTTTATTTCTGCTGCATGTCTGAAGGCATTTACTTTTGAGATAGAGATCATGCACGTCCTTTCTGAAAGGAGAATTATCCAAATTTCTTCATTTTCTCTATGAACTTATAGTCTGGTGGTGCAGTTCCTGTGAAATCTACTCTTTCAGTAAGGCCTTGCCTAAAATGTCTTGTCAGAATTGACCACTGCATAACCACTGTTTCATAAAACTTCCAATAAAATGGTGAAAGGATTTTGGTTTTGTACACCACTCCTCATAAAATCAGTGATCTTTTCTGCTGGTTTATTGTTTTTCTTAAACATTAGATCAAATTTTGTGCAGCTAAAACTGTGGCCATATGTTCCTATGCTCCCTTGGAAATTGTCTCATTTACTTGCTGTTTCTTTTGGATTAAAATTTTCATGGGAGATAGATAACAAGCCAAGATATTTTGCTGTAATTAAAAGAACTAGATGTTGGAGATCTGAAACACTCAAAACAGAAATTGATGGTTTTGGATGTAGGTTTGCTTGCTGAGCTGAAAGGTTCATTTCCAGACGTTTTGTTACCTTAGTAGATAACTTTTTCAGTGGACCTCATGCGAAGCAATGCTGAAAATTCCTGCTTTCTATTTATATGTTTGGGTTGATGTCATTTCCTGTGATGTTATTTCCTGTGGTGAGGTCTCTTCCTGCTCCTTTTCTCAGGGGGTGGTAGATGGAGTCTAACTCGATGTGTTTGATGATAGAGTTCCGGTTGGAATGCCATGCTTCGAGGAATTCTCATGCGTGACTTTGTTTGGCTTGTCCTGGGATGGATGTGTTGTCCCAGTCGAAGTGGTGTCCTTCCTCATCCGTTTGTGAGGGTACTAGTGAGAGCGGATCATGTCTTTTTCTGGCTAGTTGATGTTTGATTTCGCTCAAACTGTTGGAGAAACTCCTCTGGCAGTAGTCTGGAGAAAAAGCAATTAAACGTTTGAGCTGGAAATGTGTTGCTGGAAAAGCAGGTCAGGCAGCATCCAGGGAACAGGAGAATCGACGTTTCGGGCATAAGCCCTTCTTCAGGAATGATTCTCCCTGACCTCCTGCGCTTTTCCAGCAACACATTTCCAGCTCTGATCTCCAGCATCTGCAGACCTCACTTTCTCCCCAATTAAACGTTTGAGCCTACTGACGCTTGTTTAGAACGCATATGTTTGCTATGCCTGATATTTGCACAGCAATATTGCAAATGCACTGTTACATGTGTGTTCTGGGCATGAATCATTGTCCATTCACCCATTTTGGAAATTCTTGAAAGTGAAACTAGGTCGAGCTGCAACTTGTGCTCTTTAAAGATGTCACAATTTCTTATTTCAATTTTTGGAATATGTGGAATTGTGTGTAAAACTAAATTTTCTCTTAAAAACGTGTACTAAAACAAGTCCTTTTTGTCACCAGATTTAATGAGACGTCAAGAGGAATTGAGGCGCATGGAAGAATTGCACAATCAAGAACTGCAAAAGCGTAAACAAATAGAACTGAGGTAAAGAAGATGTACTGTCTTACACTATGCTGTTAAGTTTCTGCACATTGCATATTCTGGCAGATAATCGGTATCATATTAGGGACATTGAGTGTGTTAACAATCTTCCATTTCAGTACATTTGATTGGATTTTTAAGCTATTTCTAAACTTGAAATTTATTTCAAGTATAATACTAATTTTTCTTTCCTTTTAACTTCCCCTTTAGGAGAGACATTCTGGTTCAGAAATCCTGTATTTCATCTAAGGCCTTTATGTTCTAACGCACAGTTGCTCATAATACTTGAGGCCTGTGCTTCATTTAAATGTGGAATGATTTTAGCCCATTTACGTTTTGGCCTTTTTTTTTTGATAGTCTGTTTTTGTCCTTTATTTTTGAAACGTTGTATTTGAATTTAGCCATTTTAATGATCTGTGGACTTGTATCAGTAATTCTCCCTTGGATTGCCCTTGTCTCTGGGTTTCTGTTATTTTGAAAGTTCTCTTGATCCTATTTTTGCATTCAAATGGATAACATCATATTTACCTGCATTTAGCAAAACTGGCAAATTTACTTGATGTCAGTTTTTTGCAATTCTGTACTTCTACCTCTTAGGGCATTTTTGATGGTGCAAAGAAAAAGAGCAAAATTGGGAACTGTCAGAAGAGAATTCCAGAGCTTGGGATCTGGGCAGCTGAACGTTTGGGCATCAAATGATTTGGGAATGCACAAGAGGCCAGTGTTGGAGGAGTTCACATTTTTCTTTGGAGCCTTGTAGGGTTAGTTGAGTTTATGGAGGGGCAGGGCAAGGTCATGGACACATTTGAAAGCCAGTATTTGGATTTTGGTGTAGTTGGGGGTCATAGTGTTGTTTAGTGGATCTTATTGCAAGTTAACACACAGGCAGCAGAGTTTTGAGTAGTGTCAGATTTTTTTTTGGACATTGAATGTGCAAACTTTGCATGTGCCAATTGTAATACTCGAGCTGGGAGGTAACGAAAGCTATAGATGAGCAGTAGCTGAGTTGAGATAGCCATGGTCAAGCAATGCACACAGACTGGTAGGTTATCCCTACTGACTGTGCTTAGTTGTAGACACTGGCAATATTTTTGATAAGAAATGTTTGGCTGATTTGTCTATAATTCCCTCGTTTCCTTTTTGACTAGTATTTTGATGCGCAAATTCCTATCATTTCATTTGTGAGATAGGGGTGACACAAGCAGGTAGGTTCACTGATGAGCAATTTTCATGCTCTTGTAAAAACAAAAATTCTAGGTGTTCGTCTCCATGGACGATTACAGACCTAGCAGAAGTGCAGAATTAAAAGGTGGAAATGCAAGATTACAATTTTTCTCCAGGGGTTTGCCTTGGACAAATGATGAATTTGAACAATGTGTTCCCTGTGCCTTGACATTCATTAGTGTTAGTCTACTATCGACGTTCTTGGAGTTACCATTGTTCAGAAGCTTAGCTGACTTGCTGCATTAACTTGCTCCTCCAAGAAACTAGGAACACTGGTTGTCTCACCCATTGATTCTCCAAGGCCTGTCCATCATCTGCAAGGCACAAGTCAGGAATGTCGTGGGAAATCCATATTTGCTTGGATGGGTGCAGCCCAACAACACTCAAACTTAACACCATCCAGGAAAAAGCTTGCTTCATTGGTACCGTATCCTCAAGCTTTTGCTACCTCCATTACTGAAGTAGTAGCAGTGTACACTACATACAAGATGCACTGCAGAAGTTTACTGATGTCCTTCCAAGCTGTGACCACTTCCACCTTGAAAGACAAGGTCAGCAGATACATAGGAAGCATCAGCAACTGCAAGTTCACGTTGCAAGTCATTCACCACCCTGACTTGGAAATATATCGCCATCCCTTCACTGTCGCTGGGTCAAAATCATGGAAATCACACTACAACTGCAGCAGTTTAGGAAAGCAGCTCACTACCACCTTCTCAAGGGCAACTCTGAATACCAGTAAAATGTTGGCCAGCCAGTGATGTCCATGTCCCATGAATGAATTAAAACAAAAACTGTCTGTTTGCACACAGTTGGAAGATAGGAATGTCTGTCTCACTGGTATGATGGAGGAATTATCTTCTGTGTTGTCATTTTCTCTGTTCCTAAAAATGCGTAAACGCGCATCAAACAAATCTTGACTATAATTCTCACATTTAAAATTGGCACACTAAGGTGGCGGACTAACTAGAAGAATGTAGGTTGTGTCAAATAGACTTCATTCACAGTGAAATTTAGTTGACAAAATTCTTGTCAATGAGTAAACACTGGACGGCGGTTGGGTGCTGAGTGATGGCAGTAAAGTTGCGCAAACAACAATGCGGTCAGTTCTGGATGGAGGTTTGCTTGCTGAGCTGCAAGGTTCGTTTTCAAATGTTTCATCACCCTACTAGGTGGTATCTTCAGTGGGCCTCCAGGCGAAGCACTGTTCTTGATACATGCTTTCTGTTTGTGTTTCGGTTTCTTTGGGTTGGTGATGTCATTTTGTGTTCTTTTTTTCAAGGCGTGGTAGATGAGGTCTAACTCGATGTTAGATAGATCCCCATCTACCACACCTTGAGAAAAAGAACAGGAAATGACACCCCCAACCCAAAGAAGCCCAAACATAAATAGAAAGCAGGAATCAAGAACAGCGCTTTGCTCGGAGGCCCACTGAAGATGTTACGAATATGATGACAAAACATCTGGAAATGAACCTTCCAGCTCAGTGAGCAAACCTACATCCAGAACCTTAACCTGAGCTACAAATCTTCTCAAAACTCACGATGAGGTCAGTGGCACTGTCTGACTACTATTGTTGATTACATGCAAAATTAAAATATTAAGTGCTCTTTGCCATCCAGCACTTCAATATTGAGCATTATTTCATGTAATTTCAGTAGGGAATCACTTATTCATTTATTTGTAATGGAGTTCTTTTTTATTTGTCAACTGGCTTTTTGTGTCATAGGCTGTATTTATTATTATTTTTAATCACCCTTGAAGCTGGTTGCACATTGCTTTCTTAAACTGTGCTATGCAAAAAAAAGTTTGAGAATAACTGAAGCAAAGGAAATGAGTCTTTTTATAAGAATTGGATGACTTTCATAAAACCTGGGGGAAATATAGAGCAAGACAAGATTTCAATATTAAGGGCAAACTCAGGCTTCGGTTAGATGTCTTTATTTGCTGTAGTTCTCTAAATGTATGAGGGAATTGTGGAAAAAACACAAGTACCATCCACCAAAGTCCCCAAATACAAAATTGCTTGAGCTCCTATTAAGCAAAATGAAGTTTCCATGGACTGGGGATGTCGTGGTGGAAATCCGAAGTGCAATTTTATTCCAGTGTTGGCTTTATCTAATGTTGCATATAGATGAAGTATTTAAGTATGGGTTGGTAAAGGATTGCAACAGAAGCTTAAAAAATCCTAAATTTTAAACATTTCTCAGGCAAGAAGAGGAACGCAGAAGACGTGAGGAAGAAATGCTTTTGCGTCAACGTGAGAAAGAAGAAATGATGAGAAGACAACAGGAGGGATTCCGAGGAAACTTCACTGAAAACGTAGGTGTTCTGAAATATTAATATCATTGAGCAAAGGTACATTGGGTAGCTTAGAAGAATATTAAAGGCAATCAGTACATTAGTGGAAATGATTAGGATTTGTAACTAATGTCAAATAGTCAAGGAAAGTTCCCCAATTTGTTCATGTTCGAGATAACCCAAATTGTTCTCCTCGGTGAGCAAGGATAGTTCGGCTTCCCTTTATTCAGCCATCCACTTCATTGGCTGAAACAGGATCAAGTTCTGAAAGGTCCCTTCCCTTTATGGATAATCTTATCTTGCCTTGAAATGAATCAATTTACCCAGGCTTTTCAGAGTTAAGAAAAGGCTAAGTTGATGTTATTAAACAAGAGAAAAAAGTAATAACATACCATACCCCCACACTGCTCATCCAAGCAACATCTTTTAAAAACTGATAAGTCACTCGTGTATGAGAAGTACATAAAATAATGTGGCCATCATGTGATGTTACCAATAACGTTGACTTTGGTACTTGAATGTTCGTTTGAGATTCCTACCGTTGCTGGTTGATTTGTTAAAATTGAATTTTGGTAACTGCGTGGCAGAATTCAATGTCTTTTCCTTCCTTTATCTTCTGTGCACACTGGTCCAGAGCCTACAAATTCAGGCGGAAACATGCACAGACCAAGGTTGAAGCTCACGTTTTGTATACCCCGGAAGGATAAGCAGAAATGTGTCTGCACTAGATGGCCTCCTGAGAAGTGTGTAGGGTTGTGTCACCTTGCAGTGCCAACCTCTCTTCAAAGGCAGCAAGGGTGTTGGTGTCGAGCCCACTGTGCCACAAATTGTCACAAATGTATACATTAAAACCAAATTAAGTCCTAAAGGCAGTTAACTTGCTTGACTGACCACTCTAATGGGGAAAAAAATAACACCAGATTTCATCAATTAACAACAGAACAATAAACTGCTCCTTTCACAGCAGCAAAACACAGGTGCAAACAAAATATTGTCCCTTCAAATTGAAATACGTATACATTAATAAATAGAATGGACAATTCTGTAGGTGGAATACATGGGTAAAAAAGTTTTCTGGATCAAGAATCTAAACCACAAGAATGGAATTAAATGAGTTTTCTTGCATTTGTTTCTTTTAATTTTTGGTGATTACTTACTAAATGGAGGATAGTCATCTGTTGCACCTAACTTAATTTGGCTTGAGTTAGAAATGTCAGTGTGCTTGTTTTCTTTAAGGCATTGTGAGAAAGACACCTGTTTTGGCTTGAAGGCTTTTACAGAGATTTTGAAATTAAAAACCTAATAAATTTGTAAGCCATTGTGGTCACGACACTAACACGATAGAACTAACCAGGAATGCTGCATTTGTGCATCAGTTGTGTAAACACCACAAAGTCTGCAGATGCAATGTATGCTGACCAATATGTTAGATAAAGGTAATTAGGTCACCCCTTTTGTGTTTCTTTAAATATTTCAACTTTTTAGGGCAATTCACTGACTATAGAAATAGCTGAGTCATGGCATATAACCGAGGCATATCATAACATTTTCTGAAGTGGGTGAGAACATCGGCTGTAATTTTAATTGTGCATGTGAATTTAATTTATGTTTAGAGGGAAAATATGAGGATGGAAGAAATTGCCCAGCGGAGTGGAATGACCATGCCAGGTAAGATGCGCACATAACATTTTGAATTTAAATGATAAATAATTTTCTTGCATCTCATATTTTTTTCTAGTTTTAAGGGATGTGGACATTGCTGGCTAGGTCAGCTATTCTGGGTGGGAAAGCTTAGCTGAATTGGTGTTGCTTAAACAATACTCAAGAAATCAGACCATTCAGGATAAAGCAGCTCCCTTGAATGGCACTGCGCTAATTGTCTTCAACATTCACTCCCTTCACTGTTGATTCAGAATAACAAGAGTGTATACCATCTAAAGATGCACTGTAGCAAGGCAACTTTGACAGCAACTACTGAACTTGTAACCTCTGCTACCTGGAAGGTCAAGGTCAGCAGATAAATGGGAATGCCACAACTTGCAGGTTCACTTCTTAAGCCACACATCATTCTACCTTTGAAGTTACATTGCTGTTCCTTGGCTGTCACTGGGTCAACATTCTGAAACTCTTTTCCTAAAGAACTATAGGGTTTGCATAGCCCAATTACTGCAGCAGTTTAAGAAAGCAACTCACTGCCGCCTTTGGGGATAAACCGTGATTGCTGGCTAGGCCATCAGTGCCCACCTTCCATGAGCGAATTGCCATTGACTGGTGGTAGGCCTGTCCTGTTGCAAAAGGACTTCCAAGATTTGATTCTGTCATAGTGAAAGAATGCAAATATAGTTGCAAATCTCAATGGCATCTTGCTAGGGGTGGAACTTGTAGCTCATGGTGTTGCTGTGTATGTGCTGCATAAGATGAGTCACCGTTGAAAGAGAAAGCAAATCCAAGCCACAAATGTTGGTTGTAACGATCAGTGCAGGGATCCCACGATGTATAGCTTATATTGTTGACTTGGATGAAGAACTTTAGTTTTGCCAAAATTGTTTTTAATGCAGAAATGCATAGCGAAGCTACTTGTGAGGAAAACACCAATGAAGCTGCAAATGGATTAGTTACATTTCTGGACCAAAATGTGGCACAAGTGTTATGTTGGGAATTGAAGTTGTCAAATTTTGCAATAAAATTATGAAATGTTTAAATAGAGTTGAGAATTTGGTGTTATGGGCGGGATCTGGTTGACTTTGCTTTTGAAACAAGAAGTTAGAATTTAGGTATAGCAATTAATTAGAGGGCTAAGGATGATAAGCTTTTTGCAAAAGTCGGAAGCCTTTCCTCAGCTCTTTGCAACAATTTAGTTAACGGTGCTACCAACTGTTTTGACTTTATGGAGGGTATGCTTGCATTGGAAGCAGTTCAGAGATAGTTTCTGTCATTAACTATGGAAGCAGAGAAAATACTCAGGGTTAGAGTGCATATCATGAATGCTGCCTGTTAACAAATGTAGGAACCAGGCTGAATTTAGAAACTTGAGACCAGCTGAAGGAAATGGGAATCAAAATATCTTCCAAAGGCATTTCAACAGTGAAAGCATGGCTGGAGGAAGGATGGTTCAATCGGGGACCAAAATAGAAATCAATGCATGTAGCATCATACATATTGGAAAAACTAAATTAGTCTATCTGTCTTTACCAAGGAAGAAACTGCGAAGGCCACAATATGTAGGTGAGATACAGGTTGGTCTAAAGTATTTGGAAGGAGTAATAGTAAGGCTGACTAAACTTGAAAGGAGAGGTCACCAGACATGGGGTGTATGGTAAATTATGGAAGTAGAGTGGAAATTTAGAGGTATTTTTTCATTCCCTCTCAGGTATTTGGGGTAGTGCCAAATGACAGGAGAATCGCCAGTGCTCAATTCTTATTCAAAAGAGCGCAAGAATAAAAACCCAAAAATTATGCTAGCTGTTCAATGTCAGTGGGAAGGTTTTTGAACAACAATTTGAGACCAAATTCAGTTTCTTGGATAAAATTTGGATTAATTGAAGAAAGCCAGCTTGTATTTCTTTAACAAATCTGATTGTATTATCAAAAGATTCAAAACTGAAGGCATACATGGATTTCCAGAAGATCTTTTGTTCTGTGCTGTGCCATTGGCTTGCCAGCATGATTCAAGCCCAAGGAATGAAAGGGGCTGTGGCACTGAAAACAAAGTTAATTGTGTGACCTTAACAGTCATAGTGAATTTTACTGCACTTGCAGAAGGTGCATGGTGAGTGCTTCAGGTTTGTTTCTTGGACCAGTGCTCTTCATACATAGTGGTGACTTTGACTTGTAGGAAATAATTGAAGCCCTTGAAGGGTCAGTGCTTGTTGCTATAAGTTAATGTCGACAGGGGTCTAGGGGTAACTGAATTGCTTTTGCAAGAGAGCCAATACAATGCAGTGGCTGAAATGGCCTCATGGTGGAATCATTGAGTTGAATTCTTAATTTTTGGTGCAGACAAAGGTTTTACCACGCAAGCATTTGTACGTATTTCCAGATCAGGCTGAGTTAAATGATTTTAGAACTTAGTGCATGCTGCATTCTAGATGTTAATGATTTGCAGTTGTATAACTTAATGTAATTAGTGTGAATGGGACACAAAAATCTTTTTTGGAAATTGGAACAGACTACTTACATTGGTCTATAATAGCTTGAACGCTGTTGCATTTTTGCTTGTATATCAAATTACAAGTCAATATTTGTCGCAATGGGATTCTTCTTTCCAGCTGGTGGTGCTCTCGTGCCAGTGAATTTTAAGACTCCCGGTTTAACCCTTACTGCAGAGAGACTGTTTTATACCAACCATTTCTGCTGTACCAATTTCTGCATGCTTTAATATTATCAATATATTTCATGGAATGGCTAAAAGTAAGGTAGAAAGTGTGTTACAAGGAGTATAAAGGAGTAGTGGTCCAATTATCTCGTTCACAGACTTGACTTGCTTCGTCTGAAACGTGTTCCAAAGATCAGTCATTTTATAAAAATGAGGTCATGTCTGTGTTGCTGTAAAAGCCATGATTTTTGTTTTGTGATAGGGATATAGTAAGAATTGTTGTGGGGTTGAAATTTACTCCTTTTGCAACCATGGTGAACAGTACTGAGTCATTTTTTTTTCTTCTAATGCCAGCACTCTTAGAGCTTTGTGTTTACTTTAATGTCTTATTATTCTGAATGTTGTACCCCTGAAGTTTAGTTTTTTTATGCTTGCAGGAAGGCCTTGCAAACTTGGCTATATTGCAAGCCTTGTTTTAGATGAGGATACCCTATCTGCTATTGACATGTGTAGTGGATTGGAATGATAGCTGTTCAGCTGTTGTGTGCTGAATTAGTTGGTGTTAAAGCCTATTTTTATGCAACCGTGTCTCGGCTGTGATTTGTAAGAGTGATTACATTTCAAGTTGTGTTTTTTTTTAAGGTAATTTCATCAAACGTTGATGCTATAATTTCAGTAAAAGAGAAATGTTGACGTTGAAAATTTTTCTGTTTGAAGTAGTCATAGAATCATGGGGTCATACAGTACGGAAACAGACTCTTTGGTCCAACCAGTCCATGCTGAACATGATCCTAAACTAAATGAGTCCCACCTGCCTGCTCCTGTCCCATATCCCTCCAAACGTTACATATTCAACTGTATTTTAAATGTTGTAATTGTGCCCACATCCACCCCTGCCTCCTTGCAGCATTGTAGTATTGAAATAGAAGTGAGGCTAAAATTGGAACTAATTATATACATTATGCATTCTTGATCCTGTCTCTATTTTGATTCTATTTTAGTGTTCCCTCCTTGGCTGAAAACTGATATATTTTCCTCCATAGGAAAGTGAGTTTCGGAACAGTTAATGTGAAAGTGCTGCCACAACAGCATTTTTATTGAATGACAAAGTGAACTGCCTTTTTATTTTAAAAATATAAATGTGATTAGGGGATCCCTTCCTCAATGCAAAGTCATAGAGTTGTACAGCATACCTTTTGGTCCAACTCTACCACACCGACCAGATATCCTAAATAAATCTAGTCCAATTTGCCAGCATTGGCCCATGTCCCTCCAAACCATTCCTCTTTATGTGCCCATCCAGAGACCTTTTAAATGCCTTCTGTATCATCACCACCTCTGGCAGTTTGATACACATACCATCCTCTCCATGAAAATGTTGCCCCTCCGGTCCCTTTTAAATTTTGCTCTACTTAGCTTAAATCTATTTCCTGAACCCTTTCATGTTTAACAACATTTTTGTTATAGCAGGAACGCCAGAATTACACGCAATATTCCAAGCCTAACCAATGTCCAGTACAATCGCAATATCACCTCCCAGCTTCTATATTGACCAGTAAAGGCAAGTGTACCAAATGCAGTGTTCACCACTGTGTGACTGACTCAATTTTCTAGGAACGATGAACCTGAACACCAACTTTACTATTTGGCAACGCTCCCCTGGATCCTACCATTAGGTGTATAAGTCCTGCATTGATTTGCGTTAGCAAAATGCAACATGTTACATTTGTCTAAATTCACCCATCTAGCACTCAGCACATCTGATCAAGATCCAGTTGTACTCTGCGATTACCTTTACTGTCGACTCTGACACCAATTTTGATGTAATCTGCAAATTTATTAATGAATCCTCCTATATTTACATCCAAATAATTTATATTAATGACAAAAAGTAGGGGACCCAGCACTGATCCTTGTGGAATATTGCTGGTCACATGCCTCTGGTGCAAATCCCAACACTGCAGCTTCACTGTTTCCTACCTTCGAGCCAATTTTGTATCCAAATAGCTAGCTTTCCCTGGACTCCATGTAAACTGACCTTGCTAACTAGTCTACAATGTGGAGCGTTGTCAAATGCCATGTTGAAGTCCATATAGACAACATCCACAGCTCTGCTCTCATCAATCTTCTTTGTCATTTCTTCAGATAGCTCAATTAAGTTAAGGAGACACAATTTTCCCCACACACGGAGCCATGTTGACTACTCCTAATCAGTCCTTTCCTTTGCAAATACATTATAGATCCTGTCCCTCGGAATTCCCTCCAACAACTTGCCTGCCACTGACGTCAGGCTCACCGGTCTGTTTGCTGGTTTTTTCTAAGCATCTTTCTTTAATAATGGCACCATGTTAGCAAACCTCCGGTCTTCTGGAATCTCACCCGTACCTATTGATGATACAAATATCTCAGCAATGGTGCTGGCAACCACTTCCCTAGGTTCCCACACTAGTTCTGGGAGACACCTTATCCACCTTGAAGCATTTTAAGATGTCCAGCACCCCTTCTCTCTAAAATTAGACTCTTTTCACGTTTTCAATATTTATTTCCCAAGTTCTCTAGCTTCCATATCCTTCTCTATAGCAAATACTGATGCAAAATACTTGTTTAGAATCTCCTTCATCGCCTACAATTCCACACATAGATAGCTTTGTTGATCCTTTCCCTAGTTAGTCTTTTGCCCTTAATGCATTTGTAGAATCACTTTGGATTCTCCTTCATCCTATTTGCCAAAGCTATCTCGAGTCCCCTTATTACCCTTTTTGCCCTTCTGCTAATAATTCTCATGCTTTTATACTTTTGGAGAGGTTCACTCGATCTTACCTCTTTATACCTACCATATGTCGTCTCTTTTTGGCCAGAGCTTCAATTTCTTTAATCATCCCGCATTCTTTACACCTATTAGCCTTGCCAATCTCACTAATAGGAACAGACTGCCTCTGGACTCATCTCTCATTTTTAAAGGCCTCTCATTTTTCAACTGTCCCTTTACCTGCAAACAGCCTCTCCCGATCAACTTTGAAAATTCTTGCCTCATACAGTAAAAATTTGCTTGACTCCAGTTTAGCTTTTGTTTAGGCATGCTAATTTGAATTTTCAAGAAATCTCGATACTCCATATCTGAAGGTTTGTTACTGAAGGGGCTTTTTACAGTTTGTTGGATAAGGCGTTGTTTAGAATTTTTGTGAAACTTATAATTTCCTGTTTCTATTCATTTCAGTGGGTCTAACTGCAGCTGATTTTACAAATCTTAAAGCAGGTACGAAATTTCAGATTGTAACAATTTCATTAGTGTTACTGTTGGCAAAAGTTTTGGTATTTACTTTGTTTGCAACATCCAGAGTACATAACTGTGATTGTATTGTGTAGTAGAAAACCTCTCCCTGAAAAGAAGAAAAATGCAATTTCTAGGAGTAAGCTGAGACACTTGCGTTTCACTTGAAATTGCAAGTTGTGTATAATTTCAAATAGGAAGGGGGACCAGTTATCACTTTTTGTTGAGTTGATGGACAGTTATTTGTTTTGGGGAACCGGGGTAAGTATTTAAGTGAATGAATGGCACGTGTAAGATAACTATCAGCCAATATTTTACTGAAATGTTATACTTGTCAGCCTCTGCAAACCAAGTCCCACAGCCACTGATGGGAATGAACAGGCCGACTGTGAATACTAGCGCACCACCTCCACAAGGACCACCTGGGAACCTGGGAAGCCAAATGCCAGAAAACAATATGGGAATGGTAATGTATTAAAAATATATTTACAAATATAATACTAGCCTAGATTCAGATGAGGGAACTGTGAATTTGAAGTTGTAAGCATATTTTCTTCTAATCTTTGGCATGCTGGTCTGGGGAGAGACTGTAAATGTGTGTTGAATTTGGGTACATCTTTTGGTTTTGTTTCATTGCAGTGAGAATCTTACTCATTCACATGCAGAGTTGCTTTTGTGGATGCCCCCCTTTAACTGTAATATATGAATTGTGTTGATCAATTTTAGAGATTTTCCCATTTTATGATTTGGCTTATGTGGTAGTTTCTTTTCCTCCACTCCGACTTGACAGTTAAGTCCTTGACATAACAATGCATATTATAACAGTAATTTCTGAAAGCGTGCAATGACAGAATACCGTTGTCTTTTCCATTTTCTTGTCAAGTTAAGTATTCTAAATTCTATGATGTTTGTAATGCTGAATGCCATATAAACTAATAACTTGGATTTTTACACTCTCCACTTAAGTTCTGCATTGCACAGTAACGTTTTCGGGGGTTTAGTCCAGTTTTTTTTAAGCCGACAAATGCCAAATACAGCAGTATTGGGTATTCAGTAAAATTAGTAAGTGTACTGGAATGATTTTCTGTGAAATCTTCCTATTTCAAACAAACCATTATGTACTACGAAAGTTTTTGAACTTAACAAATCACTGTCAAAATGGTGCACTTTCTTTCAGAAAGTACAAGTATTTGTGATTTGAATGCATTTTCTTGCCAGCAGCTTCCTTGCTGATGGTTTTTTTTGGTAAAGTTCTATTTTAATATTTATTGACAGCTGATCAGATTTCAGGCTCCTAATTGATTTCTCAATTTACCTCTTTACCTCCACTTGCTTTCTGGAGTAGATCAGGATCAATTATGACAAGTTCCCTACTGGACCAACTTCTGCGTAACTGGTTAACACGGGAGGTTCAGTAAAAGAATGAACTGGGTTTACATTCAGTGGTCAAAATGAGATGCAGGAATGGATAGCAAAGTGCAAGAAAACCTAAAGGGGAAGGTATGAATACAGACTTCTGGAAAATGCTGAGGAAGAAACATAACAGTTTAAATGAGTGAAAGACAACATCTCAAAACAAACTTCTGGGGAATTATTCTTAAATTGAGTTTTGTACTCCATTTATTTGGTTGTGTGTAGACTTGTCTGTTTTAAGTCTCCACAGTTATATTGGAAACAAGTTATTTCTTCTGTAATCTTTAATACAGTGTGTTTCAGTTATTGTACATACTGTTGCTTCAAGTCTGTAATTGTGACTTACTGAATATATCTTAATACAGCAAAAATATTGTGTGCAATTTCTGTCGATTCTTTCCATTATATTTGTGTCCAGATTTGTCATGCTAATTTTATATGACTCATCAGATTGAAATTACATGCTATCTACCAGTGAAGGTGTTAGAGCTCTACCACTGGAAAGAAGTTGTAATTACGTTGTGCTAAGTTCATTCTAGGCATTTCCATTTTGAATATGAAAATGGGAATTTATAATAGAAAGAGATAAAAGCAGAGTATGTCAAATGGGATCTGCAATACAACTATGCTCCCAAGTCCAAATATTCCTCTTCACTTGAAGACTACATTCGATGTTAACTCTGTATCCATTGCTGCAGGAAGCTGATTTAGAATAGCAGATGCATAATTGGCAAGCAGATGCTCATATTTGATTTTCTCACATTCCAAAAGCAATATCATTTAAGTTCTTAAACAAAGGATGTGCCAAACTATTTACTCATGTGTATACAGTGAATAAAACCCAAGATTCTGTACTGGAATGAAGGATACAGTTGGAACATGGATATCTGTATCAGTTTTTATGGTGCTGTTGTAATAGTGTTTGTGCCAATGCACCGTGTTAACATGTGAAAATAAAATATATTTTAGAAGCTTGAAAAGCTTGTTTGGCCCAACAGTCAATTTTTAAAGAAGATCCCACTTATCGAACTTCTCACCAGATCACTCGATCCATGTTTATAAAAACTTTCATCTGTCCTTGTGAGCCCACTTCTTCATTAAATTGTGTGATCGTTTTCATAATTGACTTGTATTTCCAATTGAGATTAAGTTACATTTTGCGAATTTCTGTGAAGACGACAGAGGTGGGGGGGGAGCCAAAGTAACATTATTGTGCTTTGTACAGTTTTTGCCAGGTGTATGTGCTTTCTCATTCTGGAAATTATTTCTGAATAGAAGCATTTATGAATCAGCACTCGATTAATTCCCCATCTTTCATAAGTGTTGAAAATGAACTTCAATTATTAAAATTATTGCTATAAAATCAGTTTCTTTTAAATTAGGTTAGCTGCAGGAAATGTTATTTTTAGATGGAATTTGCTTGCATATGATCTCTTAATTGTGACATGGTCATTGTTATGTTGGGGAGAGCAGACTGAAGGTTACCTAAAGAATATCAGGTAGTGTATTCCTGGAGTGAAAAAGAAATTCTGTGCAGTCACTGTGACGTGGGCATGAGTGACTTGAAGTAGACTGGTGTGGCAAGGTCCAGTTGTTGACTGGGTTATTGAAATGGTCCAGCCTGAATATTTACAAAGTATTGCATTATGATCTCTTGATTTTTTTCCTTGGTTTTACATAACGCAATTATACCATTAATAGTTGCACACTTGTAACAGTTTTTTTGTTGTATTGGACTATATGATCTAGAACTGTTTTTATTTGTTTCAGATTTTACTTCCCTAATATTGATGGAACTTATCTTAATCCGTCAGTGTAATATGATAACATTGAAATCTCTGGGAGAAGTGGGTCCAACCAGAAATCTGGATCAACTCGTGCATTTAAATTTTCATACTTTTGTTTTATACTAGCCTTACTTATTTTTGTAAGCTAGGAAGTGCTTGCATTTCTGCAGCAATGATATCATTCTCATACTGATGATTTGTAGTTTTGTGGAAAAAAATAACAGTGTGTGGTTCATAATGTGCAGATAGCATTGCAGGTGCTTGTGCTGCCAAATATTTTGATCAGTATTATTAAGTGACTTTGTACGGAATAAAAGATATTGCTGATTGCCTTCTGGCTATCAACAGGCTGGGTGGTATCATGTCTGGGCTGATAGTGTAGGTGTACAGACAAAGCACATTGCTTAAAATATTACTGTACATTCCTTGTCTTGCATTTCAAAAACATTAATGAATGTTAGTTGTTGCTCTAGGTATCTGATTTTTCCTAGTTTGCTCAGACATTGCAGTAAATTTTGTGCCTGCTGCTTTCGTCGCTTAACTGGTGATGTTTCAAAAGGAAGTGGTGTGGGTAGAGAGAAGTGAAATTAGCATTCAACTGTACATGGGTAGTTTAATCATCTATAAATGGAAATTGTATGTCAGCAATTTCATGGTGTTACAAAAGGATCCCAGGCGCACATTAACATATTTGAATAACATGTTTGAGTGTTGGCGATTATTTCTCAAATCATTCTCTTCAATGTCAAAGTTATTACTTACAGGATATCTCAATTGTTATGTCTGCAATTACAGCATTTGCTTTTAAGACATGGATGAATTATTTCAACTTTCTATCTTGCCTTTTAATTTTCACTATTATTTCTAATCCTGAAAATAGAAACATAGGAAATAGGTGCTGCATTAGGCCATTCAGCCCTTTTAATTTGATACTGTAATATGGTTCTTCGGGTGTCATTTATCTCTTTTTTTTTAGATGAATGACCATTCCATGACTGAACCTAGTTGATTTAGTAAATAAAATATGGGAAAGGGTATCACAACAGTTTGATTTTACTCTTTATCCCCATCATCTATACAGACCTCTGTCAGGGTTTGAAAAGTTGATCATAGTTGGAATTACTTTACCTCTTTAAGTTTACCCTGCTTCTTAAATATCATTATACAATTTACCATTGTTACAAAGTGTTCTACGTATACTTGTTTCCATTTTCAGTCCAAAATGATCAAATAAGGATGAATAACACATTTACCAACTCTAGACTTATATTTGTCTTTGTTCGTCAAAGAAAACATATCAGTGCGTTCACTGTTGAAGTAAGCTGCGGATTTGATGGAATTACATTTTATAGCATTGATGGTAGTTCGTGGGATTATTCTCGTTTTCTTACTTTAAAATATTGGAGCACAGTAGTGTTCAAAAGGAATTACGCACATTCTAGTTACTTGCAAAATTTAAGGCATGTTCTTGTCTTAAGATGATTCGAGCTTCAGATCTTGACTGCAGTATATACTCCAGTTGTTTGAAAATGTTGAAAGTTGAGCTTTTGCTTAAGTTAATTTTGTGCATTTGGCTTAATGTGCTGAAGCTAAGCTGAGAGCAAACTCAAATATATTTGTGTAGGTGCAGCTACACCTCCACCCCCCCCCAAAAAAAACTCCAATTGAGTTGTGATTTCAGGTTATTTTTCTTCAAGTACAGGATGTTCAATGGTTGACATACTTAACATTCTTTCTCCTCTCAGCCAAGTGTTGTTGAGTCTGTTGGCATTCAAATTTCTTCATTGGTGGCACTGGCTAATGCATTCTTTCTTAGCCCTCCTTGAAGTTCTTTGATCATGTCATTACTGTGTCCTGAACATTTAATATTATTAATTTATGCAGGACATCACAACTGACACAGTACCAAAATACTGCATATGCTGGTAATTTGAAAGGAAAATATGAAGGAAAAAAATCAGATCAGGCAGCATTTGTAGACAGGAGCAGAATTGGCGTTCAGATCATGTGTAATGAATATCTTTGAACCTCTCCTAAGTGGAAGTGTCAGCTGGAACTATCCATGCAGCTTGTAATGAAATCAATTTTTTTTATTTGAAGAGTGTAATCTTAGTGATAAAATTTCAGTCAGAGCTTTATGATTCGATCTCTTTAAAATATACTGGAACGCAGCTATTCTGTTGTAGTCATTGTTCATTCTGTGTATTTATCATGTTACATTGAAAGTGAATTATGCAAGCAATCCTTGGAATAATTTTACAGTTTATTCCAGTTTTCTCACTTGGTCACTTTTTGATATTGACTGCTGTTGTATAGTTTATCAAGAATTTACTCTGACTCTTGCACTTACTTGAGAACTGAGGCATTGAAGTCTATCATGTGCACTTCCAGAAAGAGTTGTAGAAACAATTGAGTGATCTATATATACACAAAACAAGGATAAGCTTGAACTTATGATGTATAGCTGTGTTATCTGCAATTATAAAGTCATCAAAACTTGTATGTTACTCTGATAGCTCAGTGAAATGAACTTGTAAAATTGTAGCACATCATTCTGTAAAAGTGATACATTTTGAAGAGAGCCTATGCATGTGTATGCATGTCTGTGTGTGTGTATACAAGTGACTTGACTGTCTGACTTGAGTTTGAAAGGATGGTTGGTTTTTCTCTTGATTTTCTCTTAAAAGTTTGTTTTCATTTCACATAAATTAATTTTGACAGTTCTAGTAAATACTTTGTGCACATGGCAAAAGGAAGGTATTAATTTGTTTCCCAAACTTTGCTATTAACTTGTAAGTCTAATATGATTACCCCTTTCCCTTTTTTTATCGGTACTTCTGGATTCTGCTGACTTTCATCGTTCCAATGGGGGATTCTCAACCTGCCTATTGCTAAATCTACGTGGGACTTTCAATGAACACTAATATCCAATCATACATATTTTAACTAAATTAATAGCCCAATGATCGATTTGTTCCTGGAAATATGGATGGTCAAGCAAATAACTTGGGCACACCGATGGTTGGCAGCCCTGCTGGGTTTCCGCGTGGAAATCAAGGAGAGTATGGTTCAGCCAAACGTCGTAGATACTAATTGCAGACCTGAAAATACAGTAGCCTTTAGCCATTCCACTTAAAATTGCCTCGAGTATTTTTGCAGATTGTATCATTGTAATGAGCTTTAGTACTTAGGTCTTTAGTAATTTACTGTTTCAAATATTATTTTAATTTCCTGTTGGATGTATTTGGTAAATGTGCATGATATGTTTCAGTAATCTACAATGTACATAATGTAATGCACAAGTTGCAAAGAATTTGGACACACTCTCATTGAGATGTTACTATTTTGATATTTGTTTAGCTACTCTAGCAGACTTTCCAATGAAACAGACTTCTGGAACAATTTCGTATTTTGTGATTATTTTGTTTTTTTTTTAAAGTGATTACAGACAGTAAAATTGGAATCTCAAATGGCTCATGTGTTTTTATTTTCTATTGCTGAAGGCTTTATGCTGATGTATTTGGTATTTTTAAATATAGTAGGTAGGAGCAATGTAGGAAATAGGTGGGTTTGCATTTGAGTTTATGTTGGAATGTGGAATGGACTTACGTTTTGGACATGTAATAGGTGGATTCCAGGTTCATAACAATACCATGCTGTGTTCGCTTTTAAGGATATGGCGTATTGTGCTTTTGGTAGATTGATATATTTGAAACTATTGACCACGTCAAACTGGAGTGATTTGTATTTTTAGAATGGGACATTTGATCGCCCCAGGAAAACATGCCTAACTTGCAGGAAAAGTAAATCAAATATAAACCCACCTTTTGAGCTTGATGCCCTCTAGTTTGTTTTGACTTGCTACATATACGTTCCAATACGCACTAAAGAATGCAAATAAAGTTCTCAGCACTCTTTCTATTGTAATGTATTCATTTACTACCCTAATTGTATCTTTGTACTGTTGCTCATTTCTGAGTGGCATTTTTTGAATTTTTTTTTAAGATTATAATGCTTGATTTTAGTTGCTTTACCATTTTTTTTAGCTAGACAGGTAACCAAATTTGGAAGGGTTGTTGAGGTAACAAGATTGGTACATTTGTTGAGTTTCTAATTAAGGTTTTGGTAGAAAGAGCTTTTGAAGCTCTTGGCTTAAAAACATAGCCATTCAAACTTCTGAGCAACTTGTTGATTTTAATTTCTTCTTTATGGTTTAATATTAGGTTGTTCAATCAGTCGTTAGATTCTCCAATCAAACAAGTAAACTGTTTTGGTAGTTACAAAGGAAAGATTTGTAGCTTAATGGCACTTCTACATTGTTCTCTCACTTCTTTCTACCTTCTCTCTCTCCCTCCCTCTTACAAGCTCACTCTTTCACTCTGTATTTCTTGTGTGTCAGCATTAGAACAGTCAAATGATTTAAGGGCATTTCCGTTGCATATGTTTGTTATTGTTGGGCCTCTGTTTTGATAACAGCGATTATTAGGAGGAAGAGCATAAATGCATTTTAACATCATGTAAGCTTGTGGAAATGTTAGGGGAATATTTATGGAAAGTTATATCAGGGTGGGCATTTGAAGGAACTTGCAGGGCTACATTGGCTAAAGGAGGAGTGTGGGACTGATTAGATTTTTTTTCACAAGGAGCAGGTGTGGACTCTTTGAACGGCCTATTTCTGTGATTAAATAATTAATTAGAACTCTAAAAGTTCTAATTTTGCAGTATTCTACTTAGTTCCCAGCAAATGGCTGGACTGCTGCTTGGAGGATAGCCTGGATTTTGTTTGTTTCATCAAGTTTGTTTCATCAAGTACCTTGCATCAAGAGTCAAGTATCTTGACCCTTTTTAACTTTGCTGTAATTTTTAACATTATGCATTTTTTTCCCTCCAGCTGTCTATTGGATTTTTCTTGCTGAGAGTATGATTAAGCAAAAATTGTCAGTTTACTCATCAGAATTGCTCAAACAATGTGTCCACAGCCTTAAATAAGTTATGGATTTTGAACGTGGGACGTTGCCCAATATCTGCAAGTTAATCTTGCTTATCTGTATTCTTGACTTATTTTGAAGAGCTGAGTTCCATCTTCTATCACCTCAGTCTTTTTTTCATAAGTTTCTCTAAACAAGGCTTGAAAATTTACTTTTTTTTTCTCTGTGCATTTTTATATTTGATAGAACTGGGCTGACTAAAACTGTCTCCTACCCTCCAAAGTTGGCTTCTTGCTTGCTTGTGACTTGTTCTGCCTTGGTCAGTGAACCTTTTATGGATGACTACATCATATTGTCGCTTTAATTGTCATTTCATTAATTGTCATCCATGTGCCAAACCTGTGCCTGTTTTACAAACATGGCTGTTGTTTCTTTATGGGCATTAAGCATAACCTGCCCAAACTACCAAACTTGCTGAAAGTGTAAGCTGATGTTACAGACATTTTATGCCTTCACAAATTGTGACTATTCTGAAGCAATACCAGGTTTTTTTTCTCGTTGGTTATACTTTCTATTCATTGCCTTAGCTTTTGTTACTGAATTGAAGTTTGTCAGCCAACTGAATTTGTCAACAAAGCTATGAACCTAAATCTGGTATAATAATTTCACTATTTTTGAAATTCCAAGAGATCTACCAGGTATGTTTCACTCTTGTTTTTCCAGTAGCTTGTTAGACATGACCTGTTATTTCTAAACTTGTGCTTTCTAATACCTATACTGCTTATGTTTGGTAATTGCAACCTGACGCGCTTGTCAGTGATCAATGTAAAAAGAGAAGATGTCATCAAATTTGTTGTTCCAAACAAAACTCTTATTTTTAAAATATCAGAACAAGATTAACTCAGCAAAACTGCCACTTGTTTCCACCAGCTGTCGAGGAAAATGCCTCCCAGCCTAGCGTATGTTCTACCTTATTTTTGCATTTTGTTGTGAAAATGAATTAACACATGTATTAGTACAGGAGCTTGTCTGCAGTTTTTTTTTGCATGAGACAGCTGATGTGAAGAATTATTTCAGTATCATACATCTGTGATTTTGTGAATTTTGGCTACCCTGAAGTCTCCTGGGATCCAGGTAATGTATATCTTCTGATGTGGGGAGGGAGGTGAGGAGGCCTGCAGAGCTAAGAGGGCAGTTAAGTTATTTAGTATGGTTTTTAAAAATCAAGAAATTTTAAAGAGGACAAGCAGGTCTTAAAATTAGGCCATATCTGCTTTTCAAAAATAAAGATATAGGCGGGCTTCACAAGTTATGGCACTTAGTTGGTGCTCTAGGAAACCTTCACATGAGACAAAATACTTGCACAAAATCATCGGAATCACGATAGGGGTAAGTGGAAATATTTGGCTTTTTACACTGAAAAATAAATATAATGGCTGAGCTGAGAGGGGTTATGACAGATGAAAGGGTTGATATCTTTATTTCGGCTGGGTTTTTTCCAAATAGTAGTGAAGGTGAAAGCATAATGGCTGGAAATCGGTGTAGGAAAGGAATTAGTCTGAATTGGCAGTCAAGGTAGAAAAGTCTCTGGGTGCTGATTGCATACGTTCTTGTCTATTCCTGTGGATTGCAAGCAATAATATATTTTTGGGATATTTTAATAAAATGTGCAAATCATACCATGAAATGCAGCTAGTCAATGTCTCTTTAAGAAGTAAGAGGTCGATAAGATTTCTGATGGTAGACAAAGCCAAAAAATGAGAGATTAAATTGACCATTTGTCAAATGACATCATAGAGGCTAACCATTGCAGATTTGATATTGTTGAATTGGGTTTAGCACATTCGTAGCCACTCGTTGAAAAGGAGAGATATCAAGAGGATTAATCTAATCTACTTGAATTTTGTGGCCATATTTGTTTCAAGGACTTTGGTGTGCAGTTCATGTGGATGTGAAATTGATTTGGATAGAGTGTTTGAGGGTTAAAAGATGTTTCAACTGTAATTAGTTTGAATATATTGAATGCAAGAGCTATAGTTGGGTATACATTTTGTAAAAACAAAACCCTCCATATAATTAGATCTTTGCGCTTGGATGATATGACAATTGCTAAGACCTATGAAAGTTCAGCAAATGAGGATCACTTGAGCTTTTTAGAATGTCTGCTGAATAGCTGGTGTATTCTGAGGATTGAGAAAATGAATTGAAATTACATGCTGAAGCTTTTGGAGGAATGAACACCCAAGACCCAAAAGAAGGGCACCAAAAACAATAGTTTGATAAAACTAAACACTCCAATATGATTCATAGTCTTTGTACCTGCTGAGGTTTTCATATACAATGATTAGGCTGGAGTTAGAAATCTGCATGTAGTATTGGGAACTTCCAATATGGAAGAATTGCATGTAAAGGTGATGGTAAAATGGCAAGCTGCATATGAGCAGAACCTGACTGTGTTTGAAGAAAAAATCTGTGCAATGTAGTGGGCATCAGAACAACACATCTATTCAAAATGTGAAAAATATTGGTGGACCAGCTGAAAAGGTGCTGACACCGCACAATGACTGATACATACTGCATTGTTACGATGACTGGTCACCAGGGAGGAGATTCCAGTATCCACAGAGCTGAGGCCACAAGTCATTCTCCATTTAGTCAGGGTGCTCCCACCCTGTTCCACCAGGTTGAACTCAAAACATTTAACCTGGAGAGTGAATCAACATTGGTCAATGTGTATACATGAGGGATGGGAAATTGTATTTTGGGGACACTTGAAATCTAATCTTCAATGGATGATGACTGGAAGTGCCATCCTAAATGGAACACATTATTGTTTTGATTGATGAGCTGGCATTGGGGTCAGATTTAGACTTCCTTTATTAGAAAGGTTTTGAAAAAATCTTTTTTTTTTTTGAAAGTTCCACCCATGTCGTGATTTGCCGCAGTGGCATTTTAAAGGTGATGTTTTAAATATTTGAAATGAATGGTAATGGATGGCGAAAAAGAGAATTGGAAATAGATTTTGAATATCTCTCGGGCATACAACAATGGGTTGAATTACCACCTTCAATTCTGAAAAACCTTATAACATGATGCTATTTTAAACTTTAATAAACCTGTTGATTTTTCAAACTTCAGATTGTCTCATTCAACAAGTTATTTACTTTTGGATAACCTGGATAGCTTTGTTTTCCATAATCGTTGACTTCCGTCAAGAAATGAATCCCAACTCTTGTTTCGTTTGCATTTATCAAATTAAGGTATGTTTAGATTTGTTTTAAATAAGGAAAGCAATAATTTCTTCCTTTTTTTAACTATTTTTGTTCTGTTACTAGGTTCTGTGGTACTGTGGTTCTTGCAGACAGTTTTCATTATTATTAGAAAATATGTTCAGTATTGTGTAACTGCTTCATTGTAACAATAACTTTGAGAAAATGTGAACTTGAGGAAAATAAGTTAATAGCTAGATCTGAAGTCCTCATCAGTGGAGCTTGAGGGATGAATGAGTGCAGTAAAAATGAGGGCATTGGATAGGGTAAATAGACAAGTCTTTTCCCTTGGATGGGGGAGTCCAGAACTAGAGGGCATAGGTTTAGGGTGATGGGAAAAGTTTTTGTAAAGGATCTAAGAGACAGCTTCTTAAGTGGAGGGTGGTGCATGTATGGATTGAGCTGCTAGAGGAAGTGGTGCAGGTTGGTACCATTACAACATTTAAAAGGCATCTGGATGGCTATATAAATAGGGAAAGGCTTAGAGGGATATGGGCCAAGTGCTGGCAAACGGGACTAGATTAGGTTAGGACATCTGGTTGGCATGGACGAGTTGGACCGAAGGGTCTGTTTCCATGCTGTACATCTCTGACACTGATTCGAGTCAGCCACTTCTGAGCTATTTTGTCATGTTAGTTACTAGATCAGAAGCTGTTCAAGGATTTCCTGCGTTGTTCCATTGGAGCTTGTCAGCAAAATGGCATTTTTCCATCTTTCTGTTCTGTTCCAATCCTGACTCAATATTGAGTGCCAATTTTTCAGCCCATTATGTTTCAACTTTAATTGACTTTTTGTCCAACCTTATTTACATCTCTCATGAATAATGTAAGCAGAATTTTTTTTACCTTTTTATTTTCAAATTGCTTTATACCTGCTGATAACTAGGTATTCACTGCTGTTAACAAAGTTAGTCCTTCACTGTGTTGTGTTTGCATAAAATAATTCAAAACTTTTCTTCAGAACATTTTTGTTTTTATGAGGTGATTGTACTGTTAACTTTCCCTTCCTCATTTATTTGTCACGCTTTATTTATTTTTGCTGGATGACATGAGTGCTACGTGTTTGGTTCAACTTACTCTGCCCTAGAACTTGACCAACTATTCTGCAAATGTGAAATTATTTTAACTTGGGTTGTGATTCTTAGTAAGTGAATAAGTTCCAAGGGACTCGATTGAAGCATGAATGGAATAGTAGGATGTGGATAATTCATGTTTTAAGGTGAGATTTCAATATGTAGTTCCTGCAAGGACTGCTGTGACTCAATGAGGGGAGAGATGGGGAAGAAGATGCTCAAGAACCCATAATTTGAGGTAAGAGATCAAGTTGAGTAACAAGGTTGCAGGGAGGCAAGAAAGATGTTTTGAAGGGATTGAAAAACCAGATTAGTATACTTTTTAAATTGAGTGCTGTACAACCAGGATCGTAGTGATGAATGAGTGGAATTTGATGCAGCATGGGACATTGTTAACAGAGTCCACACATGCAAGGATGAGAATTTTACATTTTGACAAAGATCTTTGCCTTGCACTCAATGGGACGATTTGCCAGATCAATTAGAGATGAAAACTGACTCTTGAACTGATGGAAAGTACTAACTCCTGAGTGTAATTTAATGCAAGGCACCGTTTCCTTTACAGATAGAAATAATTTGCACAGGTACACACACCTTGCCTGTTTCAGTTTAACAGACTGGGTGGCATTTTCTCAAGGCAATATTTTGACCATGAATAATAATTTACTTGATCAATCAACCTGCCTGATTTAAAATTAAAAGGTTAGTACTTAACTGTCAGTCAGCATTAATGGGGGCATTCACTATCAGTTAGCACTCACACCTTCGACCAGTATGAATGTTGGTGTTTCCCATGACCATTTGCAAAATACCAGTTCCTGATGGCAGCAAGACAAAAAGCTTTTAAAAAAAATCTTTCAGCCATACTCAAAATTCTGAGAGAGTGAATGACAATATGCAATGAGTTCGGTCTTAGGTGGTCTCCCTATCATCACAAATATGTTTTGATTTCCTAACTACTCTAGTGCTTAATTTCTTCCTGTGAGTTTTTGCACTTTAGACTAGAATTCATTCTTTCCACAAGGTCTTCATCACAGTCAGACGTATTGCTTCCTATTCCAGACAGACTTAATTTGCTTCTAAGTTGTTTGACTTGTTTGGAACTATTTGTGTGGTGACAAGCTGGTGCCTACACTTGTGAATTGTTCATTGCACGTATGTTTGTTCTTCATGCGATTTATTAAGTAGAACCAATGAAATATTCACCTCACTACATTGAAGAGGTGAATTTAGATTTTCACAATTCTTTATAGTGGTTGGCTTTCCACGTTTCTGTTCTAGTCGTAACCCTGAAGTTTAATTCCTTAGTTCACCTTTTCACATTTCCTGTATAGTTGACTACCAGATTTCTTCTCCTGTTGTTTCCAATTTGGGTGATAACCTACCGGATATTCTCCACTTAAGTTGTGAATACAGCCAGATGTTCCTCTGGTTTGGTGCTATTGAGTTGGAATGGAACAAGTGATGTGATACGTATGTAGGATATATTTCTTTCGGCATCTAAATTTCTGCAATTACCTGAATGTTACACATAAGAGAATGTGAGGACTGCACATGCTGGAGATGGTGACCTCCCGTGCTTTTCCAGCACCCCACACTCTACCCTTGTCTGTTAAATGTATCTTGGTGATGTCAAAAATTTTACTTGTCTACCACTGTCTAGGCAGATTAACTCATTTTGTCACGTTGCTTAACTTGTGCTCCGACTGCATTCATTTGTGTTTACTGAGTATAAAGTGACTTGGCATTTTATTTGTCAATTTAAGTACTTCCCTATAGATTGTTATATTTGCTGAATTAATTGGCTAATGATATGCTTTTTTTTTTGAAAGAGTAATTTCTTTGCTTAGCTTTCTGTTTTTATGAACCAAAGTGATGTGCTGTCTCATGCCCATGAAGTGTATTTTGGTTTTGGAAGATGTTATCATTAAAACTTGGGTTTGCATTAGGAAGCACAGTTAACTTCTACAAGGTTTTAATTATGTGTAATGCAAAATCGAAAATGTGTTCTTACCAGAATGCTGTAGTTGAAGAAAACTGATGGATACAAAATATTTTTGACTGCATATATGCTGAAATATAAGGAGGAAATAAAACTAAGAACCGTAGATGCTGGAAACAAATTTGTAATTGGTGGAGAAACGCAACAGGTTTATCAGCATTTGTAGGGAAAAAAGTAGTGTAAAGATTTCTGGTCTAGTGACCTTTCAGGGTGCCATCAGTGTTCTGATGAAGGGTTGTTAGACCAGAAATATTGACTCTGCTTCATCTCCACAGATGCTGCTCGAGATTAGAAGGAAAGCATGAATTCAAAATCCAGTGGAACTTCTGTTATCATCAGTTAAGTTGCAAACCTGATCTCTTTGTCTAGAGGAAGAGACAGAAGGAAATAGAGCCCTTTCATGGTAATGTCATTTGCAAACAAAACTTTTAATTTGGTGATGTGCTTTTATATTTGAAATGTACTCATATTTGGTTTTTAGAGACAGAAAAAACAATAAAATTGGAGAATGTGGGTCAATTGACTAATTGTCACTTGTGTTGGATATTAAATATCCAGCTGTTGGGTGGGAGCTTTAAGTCATTATGGTCATTTCAAAGTTTCTGTCTGTGAAATTACTCAGTTTTGAAATCTTGGAGACTGCGTGCTTAATCTTTAAAAGAAATGCTGCTTTGGAATGCAATGTACAACATGTGCTGAAATATGGTCAAATATATGTACGTGCAGATATGATTAAATATTAGGATTGAGTATTCAGGAACATCAAAGAAAAATATTTGCATGTGTAAGCAAATTTAACAACAATCTAGAGTAGACTGTTGTACACCTCATCTGTTGCTTATTTTAAGAGTTTCCTTTTTTTCCTCCTTCCCTGCTTTTTTCTTGTGTCCCCACATAGTCTGAAAGGGCTCCTGAGGTGAGACTTCTGGAATTCAGTTCATCTTTTAAAGCGTATTGCTTCTTTTTGCAGTTAACTTAACCATTTAAATTAAGTTTTAAAAGTTTTAGCTAATGTGATGTTCCTGAATTTCTTACGGAAAATTACGTACAAACATAGGACTTGGAACAAGAATAGGCTATTTGGCCCCTCAAGCGCATTTGATCAATTTTGACCATGTTCAAGAATTTTATCTTGCTCCATCTTTTAATATATTCAATGATCACCACCTCCACTACCCTCTGGTTGAAGAGAATACCAAAAGCACATTGTTCTTCTGAGGGAAACTTTATTTTCCTCCATTTTAAAAGGGCAATGCTTATTTTTAAATTCTGTTGCCCAGTTCTAGTTGCTTCCTCAAGAGTAACCTTTCAGTGACCATCCTGTAAAGAAGCTACAGGATCTTATGCTTCATTAAGAGTGCCTCTTGTTCTAAACACCAGCATACAGAGGCCAAATCTGTCCAGCCTTTTCTCATAGTATAACCCTCTCAAATCCCAGGAATCAGTTGATAAAATCAACCTCATTTGAACTGTTTTTAAGATTTATATCCTTTTTTAAATGAAGAGAGCAAATTGTACGTAATACACTCACTCCTTGTAAATAGTGGATCTGCAAACTCATGAGGTTGTATCCAGACCTAATTTTTTTCCCCTGCTCTGATTGATCATGTGGTACTTCAGTATTTTGGGATTTTAATTGTTTAGTCATCTGTCTTTTTGTAAATGGTTGGTGGTCTGTGCTGCTGTTCCATGGGGATAACAAGAATTTGGAATTCTCTAAGCATGGTCTGTCCAACTGAAGCAAAATATGCAAGCTTCTGTTTCAATAAATTTCAATATTAGAGTAAATGACAATATTCTACTTGCATTCTAACCATTTGCTGCATATTAACCTTTTGTGATTCTTCTATTACAATAACTAGATCACTACACACTCTTGCGTTTTTTTGTCAATGTGAGCAAATTCACATTTTCCACATTATACTGCCAGTTTTAATTCTGGATATGCAGGCTTTTATGTCTTCACAACTTACTTTCTTACCTTTTTGTATCAGCAAATTTAGCAATCATTCAGTCCTTTCATCCAAAATATCAAGATCAGTTATAAATAGTTGAGATCCCAGCACTGATCTCTGTCGCATTTCACTTGCTAAATCTTGCAAACCTACAAACAACTAATTTTATACATACTATTTGTTTTCTGTTAACTAATCAATCCTGCATCCGTCTTGATAGGTTTACTCTGTCTTTATCAGCTTTTACTTAAGAACCTTTCATAGCACCTTGTCAAATGCCTTTTGGAAATACAAATCTGGATCAAAACATCGTCACTAAACCAGCAGTTAACACACATTTGCAGTTGCCCTAGAAGTGACCATGTGGTCACTTTAATGCAGTTAAGAGTTAACTGTACTTCTGTAGGATTGGAGATACTTATTGAGTAGACCAGGTGAAAGTGACTGGTTTCTTGCTGTGAGCAACATTAGTGAATCAGGTGACCTTTTACTACAATTTGGCGGTTTTGATTGTAATTTTGACGGTAAAGTCAAAATCCAGAATTAACTAACTTGAACTTTGTCAACTTCGATTGATTTTTGGAAAATGTATCAAACCAAGGCCTCAACTGCGACTGGATGTGCACATATTATTTAAAAAAAAGGCTAGTATTGTAATATTTACCTCAAACAACACTACTTTTAAATCTTATTTGGGGTGCATTATGTTGACTAAGTTGACTACTACTACCCATGTTTGAAGTGTATTTCGTGGGCTAAAGTGGTTGGAAAACTGAATTCACAAGTGAATTCACATGCTTTGCTTCCCCCCCCATCTGCCCCCAGAAGAGATTTATTATATACGCTGCTTGATTTACCTGCTAGCTGTATTCTTAATTCCATGTCTTCTGCTTGCTCCTTCATTGGACTTCTATATGCTATTCTTAGTAAAGCTGTCTTGTTGAGGACTTTTCCCACCCAGCACTGTCAAAATAAATATGGTTTCTTCATGCTTGTTACTCTTGTCAGCAGAAATCACCAACCTTCTTCAGATTTCCCTCTAGAATATCAATTTTGAATGTGTTTTCTCTGCTAGCTTCTTAAGATAAATCTGAATGTTTGCATCTTTGTCTTATTTGGCCCTGACGTCAGTGTCCAGTGAATGACCTTACTGTCACAAAGTAACTGAACCACGCCGCTTATGAATTCCCGTGTTTTTTCACGTTTTCATTTGTGATCTTGTCCTGGAGTAATTTCCTTGGTCCCTTCAAAATTTTGCATCTGAGGTTTGATGATAAATCAAATTTTAAAAGCTACTGCAAATTATGGTGATTGAAATTGGTTGCAGGTGTCAGTAAGTCCCTGAAGGCAAGTTGTTTGAAGGGACATTTCACTTTGCTACATGGCTTTTAATAGGAGTGTAGTACACTGCTTCAATGGATGATTATCAAATTTGGAGCTGTACAATACAAATGTTATCCACAGTTCTCCTCCAACCTCTTCCTCTTTCCCTCCCTGCTGAGTTTTGAAAATGTTTCTTTTGCTCGAATTGTATTTGTTTGTTAATACTGTTTGCTTTAGCTATTACTAAAATATTGTATTTGAAAGGGTTAATCTCCAGTAACAAGATCTGAGTTCTTTATACAAATTAATGAATGGAACATAGTTTCAAGTTGCAGAAGAGCCCATTTGTTGGCCATACTAGCTGAAAGTCCTCTGTCGAATGCCTTCTTCTACTTCATTACCTTGGAGATTACATCGCTGACTCCAAATCTGCATTGGGGGTTTTCCCAACTAGTTTTTCAAATGGTGAAAGCTTTCTCTTCGGTCAAGAAGTAGTGCCGGAAATAAACTGACCAACAGACTCCAATGGTAATTCTAACTTTTGGCGTCTATCAATGACCTGCAAGGAAACATGTCCTGCAATTTATTCTGTGCTGATATTTGTTGTATCATTTGCATTTCATCCATGTCAAGATTCTCAAATATTTTACCAAGTTGCAGGAACTTTGTAGTAATCGCCTCTTGGGTTCCATTTCTCCAAATTATAGACAGTGTGTTACACCTCCAGACTGTCATTATGAACGGTATTACATGTTTAAATGGATGGCCAGAGTCTAGAGAATGATTTCTACCTGATATACTTGTGGTACTGGATAGGACTTTGTATTTCCTGGAAAATCTGAAGAAAACAGCAACAAGGTTAAAAGTAGAAACTATTGACTTGCCAAACTTGCTGGATCTTCATGGGGCATAGCTATCATAGCCACTTGGACCTCAGCACTTATCCTGTCATCCCATTCTCTCTCTCACACATGCGCAAGTTTTGATATTAAATCCATTGATGCAGATTGTAACTAGAATCCTCTTTTCAACTTCCCTCCCAAGCTGTTGTCCATCAGACCTCCCTACATCTGCAATTTGATTAAAAACACACACAGTAATTGAAATAATCTGTGCTGCTAATGTCTCACCACTTAATGGTGATCTTGTTAAACACCCACTGCCTGTCTCCCATTGCAACAACCTGTATAGTGCAGCCTTTCTGAGGAAGATATACTAGCGACCATTCTTTGAATCAAAGAATGGGAAGCAAGAAGTTGCTTCTGACAAACTGCATCTGTTTATTGGCAGGCTTTGAACTACCATGTAAGAATGATTTTTGCTTTACAGGCTCAAGACAGGCTAAGGCCCTCAGGCAGTCACGCTTGTTGACACATTTTGTGACAAGCCCCTTAGGCATTTGTGGAGAGATACAAACATTTCTGCACCTTACGAAGGCATGTCTCCTCTATAAGCTTAAAAATCTGTTGCTGGAAAAGCGCAGCA
Organism: Chiloscyllium plagiosum; assembly: GCF_004010195.1. Classification (NCBI taxonomy): domain Eukaryota; kingdom Metazoa; phylum Chordata; class Chondrichthyes; order Orectolobiformes; family Hemiscylliidae; genus Chiloscyllium; species Chiloscyllium plagiosum. The sequence continues at coordinate 45,721,421 of NC_057724.1, forward strand.
GGTCTGGCAGCATCAAAGGAGCAGGAGAATCGACGTTTTGGGCATAAGCCCATGTCTCCTCTATAGACTAAATGGCAGACTGATCACCTGAAGCCTGCCAAATGAAGTTGTTAGCTTTGAGTTTTATATTGACCAATTAAAATAATGCTAATATTTTGGGTCTCAACCAGTAAAGGAAAGCAACATACTGCCTTGAGTCCCTTACTGTCTTACACACTTCTGATAGGTGTTCACCCAATCAATTACTGAGCACTTCTCGAGATTGAATTCCATTTGCAAATTTTCTGTCCACTTGATCAGTCTGTTGAACACTTCCCTAGATGTACAGCTTTTGTTCTTGCCATCTAAAAGTAGCCAAATTTTATATAACCTTCAAAGTTGAGTCATTCCACCTAAATTAATCCTAAGTTTTTGATCTAGACTGTGAACAACAAGGGGTCCAGTGTTGAGTCTGATGGGAGTCCACTTTGTGGAACAAGCCTGAAAGTCACAAAAGCGTTGTGAATTTTAAATCCTGCTAATGAACCTGTTTTGGATCTTCAGAGCTTTTTGTTTTAATTTGTGCCTAACATGAATTGTATATTTTTATAAAAGCTGAAGTCTGGTTACTAGACAAAATATGATCTGCTCCTCCACCTTTCTTATTACTTAAACTTAGTTACTAGTCAGACAGTACGTTTAATAAATCTATGTTGATTGTCCTTGATTAATTCATGCATCTTTAAATTCAGATTTATACGATGTCTCAATTCATTTAATAATTTGCCTGCTACTGAGGCTAGGCTGACTTGTCTTTGGTCAAGTTATCCTTTACTCTTTCAACAAAGAAGATATTAATATTTCATGGGCATTTTTGCTGTTTTTCCTTTGCTTTCTCTAGAAACCTGGGATATATTTCACCGAAGCCTGGTGATTTTATCCAGTTTAAAGAATGCTAAATACCCTTTTCTAAGTTTTTCCAGTCTTTATCAGTTTTATATTTCACATTCCTTTATCTACAATGTTTGCGTTATATACATTGAAAGCAGATGTGGAGTGTTCATTAAGAACCATTGTCCATTTAGTGTTTCTCCCTGTGCAAGTTAATGTTTTGGTTAAAATTGGCATTGTTTGACCTCTTTCTGTCTTTATAAAGCCTGTTTGGAATTCCCTTGATTGTGTTTACCTGTCTTTATCCTCCATGCTGCTTGTTATGGGATTTAGTATTTCTCATTGCTCAGCCTCCCTGGTTGAGTTTTGTAATTAATTGGGCCAGGTTTATGGGTGGACAATGCAGCTGAATTTTTTGAGCGCTTTCATAAGTTAACAGCAAAGTCTGATCTATGAAACATTTTTTGCAATTAAAATTTAAGGCCTCAGTGGGAAAGCAGATGGCAGTGCAAGAGCCAACAGCTTACGCTACTGTATACACCATTGACGTTCAAACAACCACTTCAGAACTGAAAAGATGTGATATTGTTCTACATCAACTAATCTTTTCTGGCATTTGTTTTGAATTTACTTTCAACCATTTAAACATGAAAATCAAATAATCTGTTCATTGCAGCTGAGGAATAGGCCATTAGATGTCCTATACTATGAGAATTTAAACTCTATGAAATGCTAAGAAACTACAGTTTCCCTAAATGTACACATTTTTCAGAATGCTTGAATTCAAAGTTGTGACTGAGTAGTTTCATGGCTTCATGGTTGCCTCTGAAAGGATGCCTGTTTCTGAAGTTAAATTTTAGTCAAATGTTTTGTTTTCTGTGTCATGGGAATAAAAATTCAGCACTGAAGTGGCAGTTCTCTGGATCACTGGTGTGGCTCAAGAAATCGATTGTTGGGCTTCAGTTTGTTCAATTCACAATCTTCTCACCAAGACCAAGGAGACAATATGCAAATATCTGGTGATGTTTGCAGTATGATGGAATATCAAAATTAAGGATGCTATTTTATTTTCATACATTATATAAAATTTAATGCACACATCACATTCATTTTCTTTAACGTGCGAATTAGATATGGATTTTAATAAACTACGATCTTTGCAAAACAAATATCGTGAACAAGAAATCATGCTACCATTCCCCAGCATTGTATCAATACTGCTGTATAATCAATAACTGAGTAAAAGGTAACTGTATGTTATTTTTGATGCAATATCATGAATATTTACTGTAAATTGCTGGACTTGTACAGGTGACTATCATTATTTTTGGGTTCTTTCCATTTTGGGCATCCATATCAACATTTTGTTTTCCAGGTCAGTTTGTAGTGAAGCTCCTACTGCTTCCGCTACAGAAACTTAACACATGCAATTAACATATTTGCATTGCTGACATGAGTACTAAATTGCAATATTTATATGTTGAGTCCAATTTCATAAGGAAATGGATGAAATTACTTTAACGATCGGTATTTAATAATAGTAAGAGGTGTTTCATCCCAAACTTATTCGAGGAAGGGGATTGTACTACAGAACCATCCACTTAATTCTCTTCCTACTTGGTTTCTGAGGAAGCAGCTTTTTTTAAAAAGACCTTAATTTATGCAAATATATCGATAATTCTTGTTGGGGAAACCAAAATTTTGTTTCTTTATCTTTACTGGTTCATAAAAGCATGTAGATTGGCATGGGTCTTTGTTCTAGAGAGGCAGAGTCCATTGATTTTTCTCGCCTAATTCTTGTAGCATAAGAAATACAAACTTGTTACTAGTCAGTGTTTTTAACCCACTGCCAACACATTATGGCTCTGAAAATAGGGAGAGCATCTAGCTTTGGCAGTCTCCCTGCAAGTTGGCAGTCACTTTTGTGCATTGAGCACCAAACACAACTATACCAACGCCTAAAATAGATTTGCTTCCTGTTACTGTATCCCCGCCTCGTGACTGCTGGGTGCGATTTCCCGACTGCTGCTCCATGCTGCATGCCATGTAAAGATTAGGCCCAAATCCCTACTGCCCTGGATTTATGGGTTTATGGTTAACTGCTGTGGGGTTTCCCAATTGATGCACAGATAAGTGCCCTGTAAAGATGCTTTTTCTCTGCAGATAATGCAAGCCCTCCTGTTCATGTATTTTTATGAAGTTGGCCTTTCAATCTTTTCCTATTGGTTTTCCTTCAGCCCTTTGGGTGGGGTAATTTTCTTTGCATTCTGCTCACACTATTTGAAGATGCATCATATCCATGTAGAAAAGAGACAATTATTTTACAATGAAGCAAATAACTGTGGATGCTGGAGATCTGAAACACATGAAAAATGCTGGAGAAACTCAGCAGGTCTGGCAACTTCAGTGGAAATAGAACAGCATCTCTGGTCTGGTGATTCTTCATCAGAGCTGTCAGTGGCTTGGAGAGATTGTTGCTTCTGCTGAAGCCAGAGTGGGTGAGACCTGGGCTTACAGATAGAGAAGATGCTGAGACAGAGATGTGGTAGACAGGGAGATCGTGGATGGAGGGCCAGGACAGAGGAAATGTTGAAACAGATGGGAAGAGCTTCGAGTGACAAAACGGATGAACTGTGCTGAATGCTGGTCAGTCCCTCCAGAACATTCTGGCACATTTCTCCTCTACTGCCCATGTCTCCTCACATCCACGTGGCACCTTCCCAAGCAATCTCTCAAGGTGTAATGCCACCTTCCTTACCATCCAAGTCACAAGACAACAACTAAGCGAAGCAGTGATTGATATGTACTTCATTCAATCTAGTCTACTGTGTTCAATGTTCACAATACGGTCTTCTCCACATGGGGAAGTGAACGCAGATTGGGTGACTGATCTGCAGAACAACTATGCTGTATCCACAAAAATAACCTTGTGCTTCCAGGTGCCTGCCACTTCAAACCACAGCAGCGTAGTTTCACAGGCCTGCTACTGTTTTCTAGTGTGCCCGAGTGCAAGTTTGAAGAACATCTCGTTTGTCTACCTGTGAGTGTCCCTACAGCCTTTAGGAGTCAACAGTAGTTTTGGTAAATTTAGAGCCTGATTTGAGCCTTCCTTGTTCTTTACCCACCTTCCATTTGGTCATGTTATGACATTGAGTAACTGAGTAAAAAGTAACCATTCTCACATACTTATGCCCGTTGTCACATTATATTTGCTGCACTAGCCCATTTTCTTGCACTTAGTTTTTTTCTCTTTTAAGGCTTTTCTTCTGGCCTGTTTTCCATTATCTCCTTGTCCACCCACCCCTTCCATATCTTGTCTCCTGGGCTAGATCTGCACCGAACCTGGCCGCTGAACAAACCTCTCTCCATCCTACTGCGTCATCTCCCACTATTAGAGGCTCTGATGAAGAGTCAACTGACTCAAGGCTTTAACTCTACTTTCTTCCCATAGTTGCTGCACAACCTGGTGAGTTTCTCCACCAATTTCTGGGTTTGTTCCATTATTTCCACACTCTTGCTTGCTATAGGTGATACCTAAGGGTATTGCATATTTTGCTCCTTCCAAAAACACACAGAATTTGGAAAGGCAAGATTTATTCTTGCTGCTGTCTTAATTTTATTGACTTTTTAAAAAATCTTTAGAGACTTCATTTGTAAACATGTCAATTTCTAACCTTTTTTCTGATCTTTCGATGCATTTGCCCCTCAATCTCTGTCTCCAACAGCCTTCAAATATCACATTTCTGTCATTCTGGCCCCTCAAGTAATCCCAAATTATATAGCAAACTTGTCTTCAACTGTCTATGCCATAACTTATGAATCCTCTCCTTAAATCTGGACCTCCCCTTCATCCTTTTAAGATGCACCTCAAAGCCTCATTTCAAGCATGTTCAATTCATAATCCTTCTGTGAAGTGTCTTGAATGTTTTTTAGTTCTATTTAAAGATGCTGTGAAAATACATCTTGTTAATACTGTCATTCAATGATTTTTATTTTCAGAAAAATTCTTGAATTAGATCATGTTTTTATCTTTATGGGCCAGCTCCTCCTCTAAATTTAAAACGACCATGAAGGCAAAACATTTGACTCTTGTAATTTTAAGGTTTTAAAATTTTGCCAGTTTGTTATTTTAATGTTTGTATCCTTTCTCAAATTCAGAAGTTGTTTATTTTGCTGTGTAATCTTTCCACAGCATTGGTGCACGTTCTCAGGATTTGCAGTTGCTGTGTTCATCACAAATTGCAACTTGCATAGCTGTGCTCTTGTCCTATGTACCTCATATACTTTGGAATTGTGGATAATAAAAGTGGACCACGTTTCACAGACAGCAGCAAAATATTAGCATCAATGCTCAGCAGTTAAAATAGTTATATGTACTGTGCATACTGACCAGAAAGTGGTATTTCCCCTATTTCTTTGGGGAAAGAGGTGTGTTGATTGTTTTGGGTAGCCAATGCCAGTTTATGATTTGTAGAAATTTCAGATTGGAACAAAACTTAATCCATTTTATTGTTCTTTACCTGCATTCATCCTGTTGACCAGCTCTTCTCCATATCCTTTGTTTCCACAAGGTAATTTGATTATTTTGTTTTCTGTTTGGATGGAATTAACTTTGAAGAAATGTCTTTGTTGGTGCCCAAAACTCTTTCAGAGAATATCCACTATTAGTATGTGTACCCATTTGATCAATGAGTAAAAACTGGAAAAAAAAACTTTGAATGCTGTAAAACAGAAATTGCTGGCAAAGCTGACCAGGTCTGGCAGCATCTGTGGAGAGAAGTCGGAGTTAACACTTCAGGTTGAGAAACCCTTCCTCATTCCTGAGTTCGTTTTGCGTTGCCAAAATGTGAATGAACTCTTGGTACAAGTTAATCCATGGAAATGTCATTGAACTAATATCATTTGTTCCATTCCAAAATAATTTATTTTTAACTCTGGAGTTATTGGAGCATCGCTAGCTTATGACCGTATCTTGAAATGTAGAATTCTAGCTCTTATTTTAATCATTTGACGATTAATGTTTCGTGAAAGTTTTGTCTCCAGTAATTCATTGTTGCCATCTGTATCATTTTAAATTCAATCATTGCATGTTTTAGGTTGGCTTATAGTCTTTCCTGCTATATAATGTGCTACGGCCACCTAGTGATTCTAGCATAATGTTTTGAACTACATTGATTAGTTCATGCTAATTTTCTTTTCCCTTATGAACTATATCTCTTCCTCTTGGTCCAAATTGATCATTCACTCTAGTTCTTTGTCTGCAATCCTCAATCCATCTCACCTTCATAATTTCCTCAGAGCTTTGTAACCCGAATAGTATATGTGTAGTATGAGTAGCAGTGGGACCAATTGAGGATCGACAAGAAGGAAAAAGGTATGGTTGAGGCATTAGCTGAATAAGACAGTGCCCTTGACTGTATCCACTCTATTTCATGCACTTTGTTTACACCTCTGCATGTCCATCCCTTTCACCCTATCTTTTATTTGCATTCAAAGGAACTTCATCACCTGAATCATCTCCAGTATGATGTTATCACCAAATACATTCCCTTCACCTCACCACTCCTTTCTGCAGTTTGAAAAGATTTTTTGGGGGGAATGTAAAACATTAAATGCTGTTCCTCAGTGAAACAGTGTACTTTTAATTTGGTCTACTTTATTGGTTGCTCACAACATGGAGACTGAAAATAGAAAGGTTTGGTTGCTCTGCAGAATGTGTATGTTCAAGCTGAAGGTGTAATCTCTCAATTTCAGCTGCCTTTCCTTCTAATTTTCCACTACGTTGGTTCTGTCCTTGGCCTTCTACAGTTTTCGTTAAAGCTTGAGGAATGAGTCTCTGTATTTTGATTAGATAGGTTACAGCCTTGAATTAAACTATTATGGATTGTATCTTCTCCCATTTTTCTTTGATTCTCTTTGCTGCGTTTGAACTTCAGCTATTCCACATCGTGTTGTTTACATCAAATAGATCTTTTCCTTAAACTTCATTGCCATTCCCTTTCACTTCATGAAACCATTTATCATTTGATTTCTCTTGCCTTCCATCTTATCGTAGACATTCCTGTTCTCCCTACCTTCCATTTCTCATTCAATCTGTTACATTTATAACTTTAAAAGTTCTTATTTAAGGTTGCTAACACCAAATGATAATTTTTGTCTTTCCACAGATGCTGTTAAATTTGTTATTTTCTCCATAATGTTTTCATACTAAATGATGTGACATTTGTTTTTACCAAGGAAGAAGATGCTACCAGTCAGTGAAAGTGGATATAATTGAGACTAAATTGACTAGGTACTAGGAAGGGTGGCTGCAGTTCTGTGACTCATAAGTCACCAGGACTATATGGGATCCATGTCATGATTGATGTAAGTATGGGTGGACGCCGTGCCAAAGGGCCTGGGAACTGCACTTCTCTATTTATTTGATTAAAGGATGCATGATCAAGTCCAAAAACGACAGGTTAGTCAGTTGAACCTCAGTGGCAAAGGTTTCAAACATTCATCTAGGGCAAACTTGAGAGTACTGCTGCTAAGTGGAAATTAATTGAGGAAATCCAGTACACTTTCCAACAGTAAATTATTTTCAAGTGAATAGACTTCTGATGGGTAGAGAGAAAAGAGATGACAGTGTGGTTGGTATGGGATGTGTGGATATTCAGAATGCTTTTTTGATATGTATTCTTAATAGGCTTGCTAATCTGTAGCCATGTTACTTCAGGTGAGAAAAGACAGTGATAACATGTATACAAGGTTGACTGAGAGATAGGAAACCTAGTGGTGAATGTTTGTGTTTTGGAGTGGTGAAACATTGTTCTCCAGGAATTAGTACTTGGGTCAATGTTTCTCTTGATGTGTCCATGAATTGGACTTTCGTGACAGGCCTGTGACCAGTGGAGCGCCACAAGGATTGGTGCTGAGTCCTCTACTACTTGTCACTTGCATATATGATTTGGATGCGAACATAAGAGGTATAGTTAGTAGGTTTGCAGATGACACCAAAATTGGAGGTGTAGTCGACAGCGAAGAAGGTTACCTGAGATTACAACAGGATCTGGACCAGATGGGCCAGTGAGCTGAGAAGCGGCAGATGGAGTTTAATTCCGATAAATGCGAGATGCTGCATTTTGGGAAAGCAAATCTTAGCAGGACTTGTACACTTAATGGTAAGGTCTTGGGGAGTGTTGCTGAACAAAAAGAAGAGGTCTAAGGGGCACCTTTTTCACACAGAGGGTGGGTTGAGTATGGAATGAGCTGCCAGAGGAAGTGGAGTCTGGTACAATTGCAACATTTAAAAAGCATCTGGATGGGTATACGAATAGGAAGAGTTTGGAGGGATATGGGCTGGATGCTGGCAGGTGGGATTAGATTGGGTTGGGCTATCTGGACGGGTTGAAGCGAAGGGTCTGTTTCCAAGTTGTACATCTCTATGACGCTCTGACAAGGCACAGTTTCTAATTTGCAAATGGTACAAAACTTGCAAATTTTGTCAACTGAAGGAGGTCATATACTTCAAGAAGTCATAGGCTGACTGGTGAACATATAGATTAAATTCAATTCGGACAGATATATATGAGAGGCCAATTCAAAATGAAGGGAATAATTCTTATTAAATGCAGGACCAGAGAGACCTGGAGATGTGCACAAATTGTTGAAGGGAGCAGTGCAATTTGAGAATAGTTTTAAAAAGAAATCAAGTGTACTTTATAAATGGGGAGAAAGGCAGCAGAAGCAAGGATGTTGCAATTAATCTTTAATTGTTACTGTCTCCAGAAACATTGTCTCAAATATTCTGCTAAAATATCACAGGGCAGAGAAAGTGCAAGTCTTTCCAACTTGAGGAAGCGAGAATGTTTTGAGTTAGGAATTTCCGCTAATTTTTTTTTGTGTGTTACTTTTGAGAAAAAACAGTTTGTTGTCCCATCTCTGTCAGTTTCAAGGAATTCCTGAATTTGTATCTTAATTACGAGTTGACACTGACATGACCTCACACTTGGACAATATTGGAAAGGATGCACAAAAGATTTGTGAATTGTTCCAGGAATGTGGGATTCAGCAACACTGTCATGGGATGCTCCATTTTCCATAACTGAGTCCATAAGGGAGAAATTGACCTTGAAAAGTACAAGCTATTTGAAAAAGAAGGATGTGCGGGATTAAGGGGGCGGCACTAGTTGAGTCTCAATTGAAGAACCAATGCAGACATACTGGGCTGAATGGCTGTAAAACATCTGTGGTTCTAAACTGCAGCAACGCTGCTCATCAAGGAGGCATAGTAGAACAGAGCGAAATATACAAAGAAGACGTGCCCAGATTGTCCACAGTTGTTGTTGGGACCAGTGCTGGTTTCAGTGCTCTCAATGGATGGTGTTAACAACTGGAGGCTTTTGATCCAGGCCTGTTTTGCTTGGGCATTTCTAACACAGTAAGACTACATGTTCTATTTTGAGTTGCTTGTGAGAATGTTTTAATTGAAGGTGCAACTTCGAATAGATCCATAATTATCTGCAACGGCACGATGCACATCTCTGGCTTTTTGAAAGGGGTCACCAAGACCATTCCTTTTCTTCAGTTCATCCCTTTTTTTTTGAGCTTTGCGAGTAAACCATGAAAGTGCACACAGAAACGTGTCACAATTAACAGGACCGCAAAAAGTGCACAATAATGTACAATAAATTCCAGTCAACAAGGCATTTCCTTCTAACAAATAAATTCCATAGCCGTGTAAGTATGAAGATTCCTTTTATTCCTTTCTGGCCTGGTAAATAAAACACACAGCAGTTTTAATAAACAAAATATTGTAATGAACAAAATTCAACTACTTTATGCACCATTTGGAAAGATTGAGGGGTCTGAATTTCTATTTGTATTCTTGTTAATTTATTCTTGTTAATTAACAGTATTGCAATAACTTATTGAACTTTGTTACAGTCTCCAGAAACACTGCCTCAGATTTTTCTGCTAAAATATCTCAAGGCAGAGAAAATGCAAATCATCCAACTTCAGGAGTGAGAGCCTGAGTTACAAATCACCACTAATTGTTGGATTATGCATGCCATTTCACTGTTAACCATGTGAAAATGGCAGTTTGCTATCCAGTTTCAATGAATTCCTGGATTTGTACATCAATAATCAGTTGGAATATAACCACTGTTGGAATACTGCGTGCAATTCTGGTCTTCCTATCGGAAAGATGTTGTGAAACTTGAAAGGGTTCAGAAAAGATTTACAAGGATGTTGCCAGGGTTGGAGGATTTGAGCTATAGGGAGAGAGTGTTAGGTAAGGGGTACGTGTAGAGGTATGGGTGGGTTGCGCTTCAGCGGGGCGGTGTGGACTTGTTGGGCCGAAGGGCCTGTTTCCACACTGTAAATAATCTAATCTAATCTAAGGCTGGGGCTGTTTTTTTCCTGGAGCATCAGAGGCTGAGGGGCGACCTTAAGAGGTTTACAAAACTGAGGGGCATGGATATGACTGGAGGATTGCAAATGTGTCCTTGTTCAAGAACAGCAATAGAGATAACCCAGGTAATTATAACCCAGAGATAACCCAGCGAGCCTTGCATCTGTTATTGGAGAAGGTAAGAGAGAGGATTCATAATCATCTAGCAACCAACAGTTTGATTTCAGATAGTCAACGTGGTTTCGTCAAGGGCAGGTTATGTGTCTCAAACACTTGAGTGAGAAGGTGACCAAGCCTGTGGATGAGGGTAGAGCAGTTGACATGGTATACATGGACTTCAGTAAAGTCTTTGATAAAGTTCCACTTGGTTTTTGGAGAAAATGCAGAGGCATGGGATTGAGGGTAAGTTTGCAGATGACATTAAAGTCGATGGAGTGGTGGGCAGAGTGGAAGAATGTTGCAGGGGAATTTGGATAAACTGCAGAATTGGGCTGAATTGCAAAATTGGGCTGAGAGGTGGCAACTAGAGTCAATGCTGATAAATATGGGGTGATTCACTTTGGGAAGAATAACAGAAAGGCAGAATACTGGGTCAATGGAAAGATTCTTGATAGTGTGGATGTGCGGAGGGATCTTGGTGTCCATGTACATAGAACCCTGAAAGTTGCCACCCAGATTGATAGTGCTGTTTAGAAGGCATACGGTGTGTTCGGTTTTATTGGTAGAGGGATTGAGTTCCAGAGCTGCGATGTCATGCTGCAAATGTTCAAAACACTAGTGCGGCCTCACTTGGAATACTGTGTACAATTCTGGTCACTCCATTACAAGGATATGGAAGCATTGGAAAAGGTATAGAGGAGATTTACTAGGATGTTGCCTGGTCTGAAGAGAACGTCTTATGAGGAAAGGCTGAGAGACTTGGCTCTGTTCTCATTGGAGAGAAAAAGGCTCAGAGGGGATTTAATAGAGACATAAAAGATGATCAGAGGATTAGAAAGAGTGGACAGCGAGAGTCTTTTTCCTAGGATGATGACATCAACTTGTATATAAGGATGTAGCTACAAATTGAGGAGTGATCGGTTTAAGACAACTTGCCGGTTTAAGCGGCAAGTTCTTTGCCCTGCCTGCTAATGTAGTTAACTCAGCCACATTAGAGGCTTTTAAACAATCCTTGCTTCAGCACATGGATGATGATGGGATAGTGTCGGGGGATGGGCTTAGATTAGTTCACAGGTCGGCGCAACATCGAGGGCCAAAGGGCCTGTTCTGCGCTGTATTCTTCTATATTATTGTATCCTTTTTAACTGAGGTTTCAGTTTTTCTGCTGAATGATGTGTAACCTGTCCAGCCTATCATGCAATGATTGCGTTTTGAGGAGATTTTAGCTCAGGTTAAAATAGAAAGCGGGCTATATGACCAGTACTTCATCCGGAGTCTCACTGAAGATGTTACCTAGTATGGTGACAAAACATCTGAAAATGAACTTTCCAGCTCAGCGAGCAAACCTACATCTAGCAATGATTGATTTTATAAAGTCTTGTTTATAGAGCTAATAAGTTTGACCTAGAGATCTTCAAAATGTTTTGAAAAAGTATGAATTTACCTTGTTTCAATTTTTTTCTTTCCCCCTCTCGATTTGAAATTTTCTGTATTTCTTCCTCATTTGACTCAAATTTACCATCTTCCATCATTGTTGTGTTCCGCTTTCCATACTTGAGTCTCTGCAAACTGACCTAGTATTGTTTTTGATGCCTACTGTTACTGCTGTTATCTTGTTTCACGTGAGTCCCCTCAGATTTTTGTTTTTCTCCCTTTCTCACAGATGCCTTTTTTAAACATGAATAGAGTTAATGAGTTTTTAATAACTATCTGAATAAACCTTGCAAGATTGGTTCTTCAGTTTTTCTTAAACAACTTTTCTAAAATACAGGATTATTTGAGATTAAAGACAGGCATTCCACTTATTGTGCATGATAAAATTTTGTTAATGCTGTAATGACCTCCCTTAATGGTAGCACTGATAAATTCCACTTCCAGAGTTGAGGCTAGCTTGATAGATTATGAATCTGCAATTTGATTAGTATGGTGGTCAGCCACTCACCATATTTATGCTAGGCTCTCAATATACACAAACGTCCTTTGTTAAAAGTATTTTTGGCCATAATAAACAGACAATTCTAAAAGATCTTGCTATAAATAGCACAAGTAAAGATTCCACATTTTCCAATAGAGTTCTTACAGTATTTTTTTACAGGTTTATAAATACATTTTATAACCACAGCGAAATGTCACTTCCATCTATGTGATATCCTACTCTTGTTGGTCCGTTAACTCCTCTCCCCTCCCCCAACCATGCCTTCTTTTCTGAAACTCTCTACCAGAGCTCGTAAAACTATTATGACCAGTTTTTGGCCTGCAGACTGGCACAAATAAACTGCCCTCTACTGAACTGATGGCAGGTTTTGCATACTGTAGGATAAGTTACCTGTTGTCAATGTTCCTCTGTGTCCTGAAATATGAGAAACTGGACAAAAATATTGTAGTGTTGAAGAAACCAATAAACAAAAATTCCCCCGGTCCTTGAATGATGTGGGCAATGGTGAAACAGTGGGAATGTTTGGTGAGTTCGGCAAAAATAAGATTCTCAACATTGGGAATCAAAATCTGATTTGTCATTCAAGTTTTGAGTAGAGATGAAGGGCCAGTTACCATGTATTTACATTTTAAAAATCTGCTATTCTCGCATGCATGGACAAAGCTAGGCAGCATCAGGTCTAAACATCAAAATCAGGAGAAGTACTTTACAGTTCCAGCTCACCATGTGCTGTTGCATGTGTGCAATGTTGCTGAGTCCCCAGAATTTCAATTCACCTCTTAGATGGTGACGCCCTGCGACCTTTGTTCGCAGAATTAATATAAGAGACACACTAGCCTCACCACATCATGGTACCTCTCTGATCTACTTGTAATGCAGTTATACCTCACTGCTGACTTCTAAGCACATTGATACCTGCATTGTAATGATGCTGTTAGGCTTCTTTGCATGCAGGATCGATATCTATATCATTGTTTAGAGCAGGGTACATTTTGGGGCTTTTTGCTTGTTCACTTCACATTCGCATCATTTGGACTAATGTGATGCTCACATCATCTCTGCCTGGCTTTGATTATTTTCACTTTGTTGCATCATTCAGAACTTATAGTACTTCTGCCTTGCATTTTAATGCAGACACAAAGCTAGACTGCTTGTCATGGTTATTAACAGTAGTCAGTCATGGGGATTGATGTGTTGCTATCTGATTATGTTAATGTATCATATGTGGTATGTGTGTTGCTTGTGATCCACCCAGATGGTCAAGTCTCAAGGTTTTAGGGTGTGGTCCTTAGTCAAGTCAGGGCTAATAGCTCAGTAAGTGAAGGGTTTCATCCAGTATCAGTTCAGGGTCTTTGGGGTGCTTGGGTCAGAGGGTCTTTGTCACTACAGTATGGAGCATGGGCCACAGACCTGCAGACCCCAGTGCAACAAGTCTGGTGATTAGATGCAAGTCGTTGGAGTGACCAGACTGATCTCTGTGCAGCTATCTATCAATTGTGGCTAGCTTTTCAAGTCCATTTGCGGTAGGAAAGGGTGGACTGAGGTCAATCCATGAGGTCTGTTCAAGAGAGTTATCAGGGCCAGTGCTGTGGTAGGATTCTCAGGAGTTTGATGTTGCGGATTAGAAACAGCATGCTGCAATGCAAAGCGAAAGTAAATTGAAGGGGGAAATTCGGCGTATAAAAGTGGCAATCAGTTCAGCTCTGGAGAGAAAGAAGTACTCTGGGAATGGGGATCATTAGTTACCATCAACCTGGTTTAATGAGGGAACTATGCACAACTATGGCATGATGGGCTATATGCATCGGACTCTGGAGTAAACGGAGGAAATGATGATGGATGAGTTGACTGGAATCATGTGGAAAATTGAAGGTGATAAGGTTGATAAGAAAATTGTGGGGAAAAAGCAGCTTGAAGGTTTGGCGTGTTGCCTAGTTTGAGAGTCCTGTGTGAAGTGTTGTTGCCTTCCATCTTTATTCAGATCACCAGTGTGCATTTGAAATAAAGATGGTTGCCCTGACACCCAGAGTGGGCAGAGTAATTTTTTTTCCCCGAGGGAGGGCACTCCACTTTTATAGAGATTTATAAAATCATGAGGGTCATAGACAGGATGAATAGGCAAGTTCTTTTCCCTGGGGTGGGGAAGTCCAGAATGAGAGGGCGTAGGTTTAGGGTGAGGGGAAAAATTTTAGAGACCTAAGGAGCAACTTTTTCACACTGAGGGTGGTGTGTGCGTGCATGGAATGAGCTGCCAGAGGAAGTGGTGGAGGCTAGTACAAAAACAACATTTAAAAGGCATCTGGATGAGTATATGAATAGGAAGGGTTTAGAGAGATCTGGGCCAAGTGTTGGCAAATGGGACTAGATTGGGTTAGGATATCTGGTCGGCATGGACAGGTACATCTCTGACTAATTTTATATGTGAACCTCATACATTGACCTACTGCATCAACTCAAGATCCCGACCACATGCATTCTTGATGATATTATTCAACATTGCAAATCATTCCTATTAATGACTGTGAAGTGCAAATGGTTTCAGGTGAGTTATAAAATGTCATCTTAGTTGCAAAAGTCAGAATCACTTTCCAAGGTTTGATTGTCTGCACAAGTTGTCCACACCAATAACCCATGGACAATGCTGCCTTCCTTGGATATTGTTAAAAATCACATGACACCAGGTTATAGTCCAACAGGTTTATTTGGAAGCACTATCTTCAGAAAGCTGCTCCTTCATAAGGTGGTTGTGGAGAATAAGATCATAAGACACAGAATTTATAGCAAAAATTAGTGTCATGCAACTGAAATGATACATTGAACACCCTTTCATCTTCCAAAATAGGTTGCAGGATTTGATTCATTAATATGTAAATCCCAGAAGTACTTTGAATTCACTTTCTTGAGATAACTTAAGGTTTTATAACAAAAGGTGATATCTCAGCTCAGACAATGCAGACTGTGTGAGGTCAGACTGTTTCTATTTCCAAAGTAGAATTGACAAAATATTACATGGATTGACTGCCTGCAGATTGTGCATTTTTTGAGCAAAATCGAATGCATCTGCAAATATAATTTGCTGCTCCACATCATTCCTTGGACACTGATGGTTCAGTGTTTTTTTTTGTGGGGGGAGTGCAGGTTGAGGGGAATTTCTAATTATTATTTGCACATCTACAATCTTGTGTGTTTATGCCAAAAGAATTGCCTAGCATATCTGAATAGGGTCAATGATATGCATGGCCCATGTAGGTGCTTACCATTGCCCTCTTGTCCAAGGCTGCTGTATTCTGATGTTTTGATAACCCTGTTTAAATGTGTCCTGTGAGTGCTCAGTTATCACATTCAGTTGCTTTGTTTTTAATGTTGCCCACTTAGACTCATTAGGACCGTCCTTAGATTTGACGCAATCATAAAATCATCATAGAATCTCCATGAAGCTGCTTTCATATACTGTTGGCAGTTCCTCCATATTATAGATATCAACTGATCCAAGATACAACTTCAGACCAGGCTGCAGAGTCTGGTGACGTGGTGTTATGTAGCGAAACTGAGGATAATAAGGACAGATCTCTTTATCTCGCTGTCCACCCGGATCTCCATGTCCGTTAACATAAATTGGATTGCTAACTTGTCCCTGACTGCCGAATCTGGGCATTTCTTCCAACAGTAAATGTCAATAGCAATGTCTGGCAAATAGCAGTGCATCAGGTGCACAAGTAAAGTTCAAATATGACACCGGTGGTGGGAATCTTTGAAAATCTGGCAGCGGTGAGTCCTTCCATCACTAACACAAGCAGTGGCAGAGAGATGTGGTATATGTGGAATGAGGAACAGCAGAGAGTTATGAGAATTTGCTTGGGCTCGTGGAGAAAAACCCTCGATGAAACTTTTAGATATTGATACTCAACATATTTTTGATTAAGTTCAATCCTACACTTCTCAGACATCAAATGTCTTTACTAATATTGGGTTAATAGGTTATAAAGAGCAACTCCCTTGTAAGTACATCATGTTTCAAGTAACTGAGTTAAGATGGAGTCTGTGATATTTCTATTCTGAAGAGACATGCAGTGATACCGGGGCATACACAGTGAAACAGTACAATATTTCCCTTCAAAAGATGAAATTTTATTTCATGTAAACTTACATAATTGATCATAGATTGGTGTTCGAACAGTGTGGTGCTGGAAAAGCACAGCCGGTCGGGCGGCATCTGAGGAGCAGGAGAGTCGACATTTCTCGCAAAAGCTCTTCATCAGGAACGCTTATCCTCGAAATGTTGACTCTCCTGCTCCTTGGATGCTGCCTGACCAGATGTACTTGTCCAGCACCACACTCTTCAACTGTTTTCCCAGCTTCTGCAGTCCTCACTTTTTCCATAGGTACTTGTTGTCAATCTGATAATTATATAAACTGGCAACACAGAGTTTTCAAGTTTAACATTTTGACATTAAATAACATTTAAACAATTGGCAATTCATCCTGATTTGGTGAATGTATGCTTCTCTGGCAAAGTCTGTGTTGTTTCATCTTGCACTTGTTCAACAACTGTGTTTGGATTCTAGCTGTTGTCGCTCAACATCACACAATCATTTTTGTTCAAGGGTTCTTCATATCTCTGCGTGATTTGTGTGCCATGCATTCTTCCACTCTGACTTCACAATGTCAGATCAATAAGCATGATCTTGGATTTTTGCACATTTTAGAAACCCTTGCTGATACTGACAAGTATTTGTTATTGGATTGTAGTTCACTCTGACCAGTTTTGATAATTCAGTACTTCCTCATTGTGTATGTCTTTCATTTTCCTCTGAAAGAATATCCTGTGTAATTTTAATGGTTAAATACTTTGTTTCTGGTGTCAGTTATGTTGAGGATGGTAATCCCTTTTTAGTTATTGCATGAAAATGCAATAAGCAATGTGAGTATCTATCTTTATTGTTTGACACTTAATGATCATAGGCTTAATAGTAGTTTGTCACCACACTATCCATATTCAGGTGACCAGCAGCATGTAGGCAATGTGATATGGGTCATTTCCTACTTAGTGCACATATCTTGAAATGGTTTACCAGTGAACTGTGGTCCATTGTCAAGACAAAATCTGTTCTGAGAAACAAATGAAAAGAAAAACCACTCGTCGCATTGGTGACCGTTGTGGCCTTTGTGTAACTAAGTTGCCTAACAGTTGGAAATTTAAAGAAATAATTTGTCGCAAGAATGTAATCCTCCCAATGCACTGTGAATAGGTATGTTGCTACTTTCATCTAAAGAATGGATGCAATATTATGTGAATATCGAGGATCCCTTCGCTTCTGGCATTGATACTTTTGGCATTTTTCATGTATTTACAAATTTTGAAAATGTGAATTGTTCATAGCCACTACGCAGGTTCATATTTTGGTTGTCCTCAATATCCATGCATATTCAATACTCATCCCTGGTGTAACATGGACATGATACCTTGGCATAATGATTTTGAAATTGAGATTCGTTTCCCATGATGTCTTTTCACGATATATCACGTTTGTTTCTGTGGTCAAAATTAATGAATTCTTTTCGGTAATTTTTTTTAAACTGATGACCTGTGGTCCGCAGCATCAGTTGTGAAGGTCCTCTCACTGCTCACCTGCATTTCCTCGTTCGTGCACATATCGCTGCATGACTACTGCTTCTGAAAGCCACATGTATATTGGCTTGATTGGTACCACATCCACAAACATTCGGTCACTTCACCAGTGCTCAGTAACAGCAGTATGTACTATCTACAAGATGCACTGCAGAAACTTGCTAAGGATCCTTAGATAGCATCTTCTAAACCCACAATCAGTTCCATTTGGAAAGACATGGGCAGCAGGTAAATGGGAAAATCACTTACAATTTATCTTCCAAGCCACTTGCCATCTTGTCTTGGAAATATATCATTGTTCTTTAGTGTTACTAGGTTAATATCCTGGAATTCCCTCCCTAACAGCATTGTGGGTGAGCCCACATAGACTGCAGTGATTCAAGATACAGCCCACCATTACCTTCTCAAGGGTGACTTGGGGCCAGCAATAAATGCTGGCCAGCTGATGGCACCTACGTCCCATGAGTGAATTTACAAATAAGTGCATGCTCTTAACAGGCTTTATCAACTTATTGGCTCATGTTTCAGTTTGATTTGGATGGACTGTCACTGCAGGACAATGTAAGCAAATTAATAAGCAACAAACTTTGAACTGATACATATAAACCAGCATATTACAGTAACAAGGGAGCCTGTCATGTCCAGGTGGAATTATTGCAAGAGCAGCTGAACTAGTCCCACCTCTCTGCCTGTTCTCTGTAGACCTGTGGTTTTGTTCTTGATTTACATAACGAATAGTTTTGTACAGAGCAAAGAAAAATCACAGGGCATGAGGCTCTGCTCACTCTTAATGTCTGAGCCGTGCAAGCTTATCAGGGGCCCAAGAAACCAATCACAACCACAGAAGTATATACAGCTGCTGTGGAGCATTGATGGAAAGACTGAATTTTTGTGCTGTGCCAATCTGGCCATGTGGGTTCCGAAAGCAGAAGTCATGCAACGATATGAGTACTGCAAGGAAATATGACTCCATGCTTGAAAGCAGCCTGCAGCATTTTGGGTGTTCCAGTGGAGCCAACTGCAGTATGTCTAGCAACAGAGTGATGTCACGTATGTGAAGCAATAATGATGAGTGATGAACCTGAACCATCTAAACTGAACCAAAAATGTACAACTTCCATGTAGAACACAACAATAAATCTGTTCACATGTAAAATGTGAGTGATAGTATTCTGTACAAGTTGCAAATGTACTATATATTATGACATGAGGTGAATGGTCTGAGCATTGGGATTCCTGTTCATTCGCTGGTTCCCTGACACACACGCCTGCTTCCATAAGAGTTGCCCTAGGTTCTTAGTAGCTTTTATTTCAGCCGTGGTTAAATCCTATATCTGGGTTTCATCCTCAATGTTTGCTCATCTTCAACTGGCATGTTCCCACATGGAGAAAGTGAGGACTGCAGATGCTGGCGATCAGAGTCGAGAGTGTGGTGCTAGAAAAGCACAGCAGGTCAGGCAGCATCCGAGGAGTAGGCGAATCAATGTTTCGTGCATAAGCCCTTCACCAGGAATGAAGTTCCCACATGCTGCTTTAGCCATAACCTCCACGTGTTTCCAAGATCAGTTTCAACTTTCATTGTTCTGTGATTTTCTCATGTTGCAGTTTCTGCAATTTCAGTACACTTCATTCCTGAAGCCCAGATCCAGTTTGATGCAGGCTTAGCAGAGTTCACATAAATTGGCCAAATTATTCATGGTTGTATGGACTTGATCAGCTTGACCAAATAGAAGTTCGTCACTCCCCACTTTTGATCCAAGAGGGTGGTTCACGTGTGGAATGGACTTCCTGAGGAAGTGGTGGATGTGAGTACGGTTGTGACATTTTAAAAGATGTTGGAGTAGATACATGAATAGCAAAGGTTTGGAGAAATATGGACCAGGAGCAGGTAGGTGTTGACTATTTCAATTTGGGATTATGTTCAGCATGGACTGGTTGAACTGAAGGGTCTGTTTCCATGCTGTATGACTGAATGAATATGAATCAGTTTGGACTTGCTATCCTTTTCCGAAGGATATTCTTCAGGTGTGTTGCAAACATTTTTACTTTTTGGTCCACATTAGCAATACCCAATGTATTTACTATCTTGATTGATCCCTATGATGTCATATCATTTAGTAAACTCCTTTTATGTTTTTTGACTTCCCTTTTCTGTCCTGTTTTATTTTTCTGCACTAGGGTCTTAACACATTATCGTTGCCCCTTGCTTAATCACATTTGAAGTTTCCATACAATCTGATTCAATCAATACACCATATGGGTAACCCTATTATTAAGTCTAATGTTTTAACATCAATTCCTGGTGTATGTTATCATTCAGAATTCTATTGTCCTCAATCAGCACACATCTGTCTTCTGGGACTGGCTGTCAATTCTGGAATTGGTACTTTGTGGTTGGGGGCCATGTGGTTGTTTGTGGAGTTTCTGCAACTATCTCAACCTGTGCCTTTGTTTTGTTTGTATCTCCTCACATCATTTTATACCAAGTCAAGTACTTGCTCTTCATTATTCCCAAACTCCGTTAGTGAAGTTTTTGCACATTTTGTCCACTTTGTTTCTTCTCTGCTCAAACAGTTGAATTAGATTTACTAGTTTCTATTATTGCTTCCATTCCATTTACGGTGTTGCAAGTAGTAGATTAGAGTTTTGCTGGGTATATTGCCTGTCCAGACAGTGAATCCTCATTCTGAGGAAGGGTCACTGGACCCAAAATGTTAACTTTGATTTCCCTTCACAGATGCTGCAAGATCTGCTAAGATTGTCCAGCAACTTCATGTCCTTAACTCCTGCTAAGGCCGAGGTTGTCTCGTTGCCCAAGAGGGTGAGACCGCAAATAAGATAGTTTCAGTTTTGATGGCTAACAATTCCTGCAGATCCTCCTAAGGAAAAAGTACTAAGAAATGCATAGCCCACAGACTGAGCTTTACTGTTGCCCAAGGCCTTAGCACTCCTCCAATGCACGTAGAGTTCAGATGAAACTGAACATTTGGTAGGGAAACCCCAACCCCATTCCCTGGTAGTCAGATAGGGAACAGTAATTAGGAAAAGTGTCCCTGGAGCTAAAGCATGGGGAGTACCTAGTTCATGAAGAACCAGGAAGTTGGTGGCTCTGCCTTTGCTGAAAAAATAACAACCGGGTTTAGTATAGATAATGGAGGGTGCTTCCCAGTAAGAAGCAGACCTGTCTTTGTGACTACCCCGAATTTACAAAGTATGATCATCCCGGGCGGGTAGGGCGAAAGCTGCTCAATAAAAAGAGGTGGGGCTTTCGGTAAGAGATGCAGTTATTGTCCCAGACTAGTTCCTTCCATCCCACAATTGGGAAGATGGAGGTGCCATTAGGGATGTCATAGTGAAGGTGGGTGCCATTGTTTTAATCACATTCACGTAAGTGCATCCTGTGCCATTGTAACAATTGGGATATGCTACCCTGAATTTACTAGAGGAAGTCCACAAGCGTCCTTTCCATCAAGGTTGGAGGCCACGGCGTGTCCAATTCTTGATGAGAACGAAGGAGCCTGGTTCAACAGTCAGAACACTGTTGAGGGAGGGGAGCTTCTCATGAGCAGTACAGACTGAGGAGAGAAGACCTCGCAAAATTTTAGTCAAGGAAAGAACATACGATGTCCTCAGTCATGTGGTGGAAGTGAATAAGGGAGGAGGTGTCATTCCAAGGCATGTGGAAAGCTTCACCATAGACAATTTTGGCTGGAGACAAGTGAGTTTTACCCGCAGGAGTGCAGCATAGGTGGAACAATACCAGAGGCCATAACCTAATCCAGGAAAGACCTGTCTCAGAAGTCAATTTCGTTTTCAGAGTCTGGTTACAACACTTCATGACCCCTGCAGCCTGTGGGTGATAAGCACAATGTAGTTGGTGGCCGATCCCAAAATGAGAGCATAATTCTTCATTAGTATCACCATGAGGGCCATTGTCAGAAGATAGGCAAAAAGGGAATACCAAAGTGGGGAATAATCTGCTTGAGTAAAATATTTGCAACGGTTTTGACAGAAGAGTTGGAAGTGGGGTAAGCTTCAACCCATCTGGAAAAACCATCAACAATGACCAAAACCTACGTAGTGCTAACACCTTTGGAACTCAATGAAGTCAAGCTGAAGGGTTTAGAAGGACCCTTCAGGGAGGGGTGTCTGCTCCACTGGGCAAGGTACACCCTTGCCCGGGTTGTGCCTTTGGAAGGTGAGGCATCAAACACTTTGGGCCATCTGCTGGAGTAGAGTGTGCCACCAGGTGGTCAAGAGGTGATCAGATGGCAAGCGAGCACCACAATGAATAGCATTATGGAAACAGTCAATGACCCATAAGGCAAGAGAATCAGGCATACAAATTTGAGAAATGGGAGTACCTGAAGATATCAAAATCCCTCTTTTTCCAGAGCTGACCAAAATTATGCACAACTCCAAAAGCATAGCGAGAGTCGGTGTAAATGTTAACATGAAGGCCTGCCCTCCGGCACGAATCAGAGCAAAACGTTTAGCTTGCTGGGCAGAAAAGGGAGTCTCAAATGAATGTGATTCCAGGGCGGAGCCATGGTCATCAACTATCGCATAGCCTGAGAGGCATGTATGGTGGGGGGGGGGTGTATGGGGTCTTCCCAAAGCTGGAGCTTGTGGCAAGGCATGTTTAAGTTTGTTGAAGACTTGCTTTGCCTCTGAGGAGAGCGCGAAAGTACCTTCGTAAGAAGTAAAAGGGATCAACATCTTAATGAGGAAGGCAACGTGAGGGATCCATTGTCAGCAGAAGTTGACCCTGCCTAGCGAACCTATTTTGCAGTTGTTGGGACCAGAAAGTTGACAATAGGAGTGATGCAGCTCTGTTCAAGAGAGCGTGAGTCAGCTGCCAGGATGAAACCTAGAAACTTTACCTGCGTTGTGCAATTGAGACTTTTTTTTGGAGAGAAAACATAACCCAGGCATTTCAATAGTAGAGGAGGAGGACTACATCAGAGCGATTAGATTCTCCATCTAGACTGGCAACAAGGAGGTTGTCTACGTATTGGATCAGTGCAGTCCCACCTGTGAGGGTGAGAGACCGCAAGTGTTTCAGTAAGGCCTGAGAGAAAAGTGTCGGAGAATATATGAAGCCTTGAGATAGTCGAGTCCACATCAACTGGTGGCCATTAAAAGTAAAGGCAAATAGGTACTAACTGTCTTCATAAAGAGGCAGAGAGAAAAAAGCATGTTACAGGTCAACAACAGTGAAACATTTCGTGTATGATGCTACCGAGGCTAGAATATGAGCTGGATTTGGGACCAGGGCATAAAGAGGCTGTACGATAGTGTTGATAGCTGTTAAGTCCTGAACTAGTCTATGCTGGTCTGGCTTGCCAGATTTTGGGACAGCCATAATTGGAGTGTTACAGGATGATTGGCAAGGGAGCAGCATGCCTTGGCAGAGAAAGTCATCAATTAGAGCACTGATGCTCGGTATCACCTATTATTTCAGCGGGTATTGGCAGATGGATGTTAGAGTAACATTTGGTTTTGGAGCAATCTGAATGGGTTCACATTCTGTAAGTCCAACATGGGAGGATGTTTCAGCCCATACATCAGGGTGGACTAAATCTAGGACATCCAGGCTTTTATGGTGCAGGAGTGTGGCGCTGAGAGGTAGGATTTGAATAATAGAGGATAGTCATCTCACCTTGGAGTGTTTGCAGATCATAGTAATGTGGGTCAGCCCTGGTGATTGCATGGTGGACCAAAGAGCCCAAGTCTTTAGCCTGATAAGGTAGATTGACCTTCTGGGTAATGTGGGGGCTGAGGTATCTGCCTGTTTCCATAGGTGAGCAGGTATTTGAACATAATCTGCTTCACCCTTCAGTCTGGTGGCCTGAGCCATGATCTATATAGTCCATTCAGTACCAATTAAATCCCTGAAAGAAATCTTGCAAGGGATTGATCTTGGCCTGTCCGATCGGAAGCAAGGGTGACATGACTTATAGAACTTCGGAGCTCAAGGTCAAGTGACCACCATTGGCATTTAGTGGACACGTATAGTTGGCGTTCAACTGAGTCAGAATCAAGTTGGATACCAGGGGAACAGGCAAATTTTATTTGAAAGATGCGCAGCAGATCTCGTCCCATTAGATTGCAGGATAATGTGATAGTAATCACAAAGCAGTGATCCAGGGAATAGCCTTGGAAACAGATAGGAACCGGATCAGAAACTGGATAACAATGGGTTTCTCCTTGAAAGCCAGATAATTTTTGGGTCTTCTTTGAGATCGGAAGGTTCATGTCAGAATTCACTGAGGGCATCGAGGCTCCCATATCAATCAGAAAGGGATACCATCTGTTTTCAACTTTAAGTAAGACGATAGGTTCCTGCTTCTAAGACGCAGACTTCAAAGGAAAGTTACGTTGTCATTCGGAAAAGGGGCCATTTTGCGAAAAATTAGTAAGTTGTCCTCTGCCTCTCGTGTCAGAGGGTGATTATTATCACGGAGTTTCCCCTAGTTGTCAAAAGGGTCCTGAGGGTAACTTTCATATCCTCCTCCTTGGTAGTCTCTCTCTTCTCCTCCCCACACCCCCCCCCCCCCCCCCCCCCCCCCCCAGGTGGTGGCCTGGAGCATTCCTGTGAATGGACATATTTTCATAGGGCTTCCATGGCCAGTAAACACAGATAGTGGCATTTTGACTAGCAGCGCCAGCTTGTGGATTCAGCAGTTCTCTCATGGGGAATATTCCGAGAGTGGGTATTTCATCTACCAAGTCCTCAGAAGAGGAACTCCGCAGGGTTTCTGATCATTGAATGAGTTGTGGCAAGGCATGGTGAGACTTTTTAGAAGATTGGTGAGATCTCTATTTTAGTTGACTGCGAGTATTCCAAGAACAGGATCAGTAAACTGAGGAGGGGGGTGGAGGAAGAGGCTTGGCCATGGCAGCAGCATATGTCTGAGGATGAGCTGTAACTGCTGAACGAATGGGAATCTGAGGAGTATGAGAAGAAGCGGTGATAGCGGGGGCGAATCCAGGTGGGGGAACGACGGGAACAACGGGAATTTGAGAATTAGATGCAACAGTTTGATAAGCAGGAGGTTGAATAACCTGTGGAAAGGGGTTAGGGCAGGAGGTGCTGGGGGCATTTGACTTGTTGATGTGGCAAGTACTGGAGTAACCAGGGCGCATTAAGATGCACTTGGGGTTAGGTGGGGGTGGGGGAGGTGATGGCGGTGCAAGATGCAGATAGGAACATTGACGTTTGACTCGAGCACATTCATTTTTGAGGACCTCAATAGATTTCACGGCACCACCATGAGTTAATTCAATTCCCAATTTGTTGGCAATATCCTGCCATGAACGCAAAACTGATTCGTTGTGGCTTTCACGACAATTGCTACCACAGTCCAATCAATTATTTCGTTTTTGAGCCCAGGTTTCATTGCCAAATCAATTGCTGGGCTGATTTAACCAATTGAGTATTTTTATGGACATCAGTGGCCACTGTTCATCTCCCATGTCTTATTTAAGGCGCCAGAAAGTTTTCGCATGCTTTCACACTTTTCCAGATACTTCTCTCAGTTTCACCAGTGAACAAGACTGACTTTCTGTCTTGCCTATATTCTTACTCATCTTAAAACAACCTTCCTTTAATAATCCCGATTTAAGACCTTCACTATTCAACAACCCGACAACAAAACTAATGATTTTTGCAAACCCTTCTCAGCTTTCCAAAACCCTTGATGGTCTCATTATAATGTATAGCGATACAGAACAATTTGGAAATCAATTTAGATAACACCATTTGACCGAATTTGAGTCCCTGATTCACTGGAAGTACTTTCTCATTTGGGTTCCTGACCTGTTAGTGGGAGTCCCTGACTCCTTTTTCTTAATGAAATCTTACCAGGGCCAATCCTTTTTGTGTTGGACTTAGACGATAGACAGTGAGGGGTCGAGTCAACCACTACTTTACTGTGAGGAAAACCAAACCAATTCCTCTTCACTCAGTAGTGGAGGACTCGAGGCTCTTGCACCGCTGTCCACAATTCATCTGTACCGAATCTGAGTCACGGCATCAGAAGAAGATCTGAACCCCCAGTGGGGTGTCTCAGTTCTGCAATCGGTCTGACTTTTAAGACTTTGGTCTTTTTTATACGGCTGGGCACAGAGTGCCCAGAAGCACAGAGGTCATACACTTCTGTGTTCCTCACGTGGCTTAAAACAAACTTTTCTTAAAGAAGGGTACATGCCAAGATCGCATGGTACATTCAGAGAATTACCAATCAATACACGGTGCTGCTTTATTTGACAGTTACTTGGTCCAATGATATTTCCTGGGAACCAACTTTGTTTTCCAACACAGGCCACCCTGATCTCACTAATGGCGCCATGGCGCCTGCATCTGAAGGTCCGTTAGGATGACCAGTAATATCTTATCTAGTCTAGTTATTTCTATGCTGTAAAGGGAGCATTGTCTGCTAATCTCTATTGAAGCAGACTGTGGTTAGTCAATCATGCAGCGATAACAGAATTAGCAGTGATTAACTTAAAAGCCATTTTATGTAGAATTGTCCATTTGCAGCTTAGAAGCCATTTTGTCATGTTACTTGCATTGAGAAGCCATTTTATTGCCACCTAAGTTATTAAGAGCATCTGTTAAGTGGTTGTTCCTGACAACAACTAATTATCTCAGCCTGTGTTCAAGTTTCAGATCCTCGCTGAGACTATTTGGAAAGGTTTTGTTTCCTTTCTGACACAAGTGATTGGTAAAGCCAATCAACATAATTTTATTTTGGGTATGCCATGAGGGATGTTTACTTATCGATTGTTTTAGGATCTTTGGGAGGCTTAGTATTCTATAAAAAGTTTGTGAGGAGATCTCCGACTTCCTACCTTTTGGGCTCCCAACTGATGCATTTTCCCTCGCATACTATTTGTTTGAGATAACACCAACAATCAGTCATCTTGAAGGGCGCCTGGGTAGATTTCCAGGTGAATGATTTGGGAGGCACTCCTCTCTATTGGGGTGTTTATGTTCCTACATAACTTCCATTCTCCTGGAGGGGGGTTCTGGGTAAACCCTCCGCCTCCAATTTTTTTTTTGAAAAAGGGAAGGGGTTCAAAGGTTACTTCTGGGCCTTCCCTCCCAGAGTTACCAAAGTAGGGCAGTGCATTTGTGAGCAAAATGTCCTGGCTGTCCACAATTATAATCGTGATTCTTTTCTGACTGCAGACACAGCTGTGATTCAAAGGCTTTTCCTGTCCTGGCTGCAAAGAAGGGTGGTTGTCTTCTGACTGTGCTACATCCTCTCCCAGACCCCTTATTGCTCCACACGAGAGCTGAGTGTCCTGTCTACTGCATTGATTTCCCTTTCAGTTTTTCTTTGTTTTTCCAGTTTGCTATATTTCTTCCCAAGCCCTAGCCATGTATCACACATCTCATTGCTCAGTCTGAGTATTATCATCTGGATCATGAACATCACATTGAATTTTGGCTTTGTACATTCCATTGGGCTATCAGAGTCTGGAACCATTAGCCATTCCTACCTAATTGACTCCAGTTGGATCCAGGCCCAAAAGCAGCAAGATTGTTCCACAACCTATTAGAGACTCTGGAGACTCGTCAGACCCATCCGTACTTATAGAACATAAAAAAGTACAGCACAGAACAGGCCCTTTGGCCCACAATTTTGAGCCGAGGTTTAATTCTAATGTAAAATACAGAAACATAACCTATGCACCCCTCAACTCACTGCTATCCATGTGCATGTCTAGTTGTCGCTTAAATGTCCCCAATGACTCCGCTTCCACCACCAACGCATTCCATGCATTCACAACTCTCTGCGTAAAGAACCCATCTCTGACATCTCCTTTATACCTTCCTAATATCTTCAAACTATGACTTCTCGTACCAGTCAATCCTGCCCTGGGGAAAAGTCTCTGGCTATTGACTCTATCTATTCCACTCATTATCTTGTATACCTCGATCAGGTCTCCTCTCTTCCTCCTCCTCTCCAGAGAGAAAAATCTGAGCTTATTCAACTTTTCTTCATAAGGCAAGCCCTCCAGTCCAGGCAGCACCTGGTTATCCTTCTTTGCACTCTCTCCAAAGCCTCTATCTTTCCTAATAGTAGGGCGACCAGAACAGGACACAATATTCCAAGTATGGTTTCACCAGGGTCTTGTAGAGCTGCAGCAAAACCTCACGGCTCGTAAACTCGACCCCCCTGTTAATGAAAGCCAAAGCAGCATATGCTTTCTTAACAACCCTATCCATTTTGAGGTGGCAACTTTGAGGGATCAATGTACTTGCACACCCAGATCCCTCTGTTCCTCCAAACAGCCAAGAATCCTCCTTTAATCATATTCAGCATTCGAGTTCGAACTTCCAAAATGCATCACTTCGCACTTATCCAGGTTGAACTCCATCTGCCATTTCTCAGCCCAGCTCTGCATCCTGTCTATGTCGTGCTGTAGCCTGCAGTAATCCTCTATACTATCGACAACACCTCCAACCTTTGTGTCATCTGCAAATTTACTAACCCACCCCTCAACCTCCTCATCCAAGTCATTTATAAAAACTACAAAGAGCAGAGGCCCAAGAACAGAGCCCTGCGGGACCCTACTCAACACTGACCTCCAGGCAGAATACTTTCCATCAACAACACTCACTGCCTTCTGTCAGCCAGCCAATTCTGAATCCGGATGGCCAAATCTCCCTGTATCCCATACTTCCTGACTTTATGAATGAGCCTACCTTGCCTTGTTGAAGTCCATATACACCACGTCCACTGCTCGACCGTCGTCGATCTGTCTTGACACCTCCTCAAAGAACTCAATAAGATTTGTGAGGCATAACCTGCCCTCACAAAGCCATGCTGACTGCCTTGAATCACACTATGCTTTGCCAAATAGTCATAAATCCTATCCCCCAGATTTCTTTCCACAACTTTGCTGACCACAGACGTAAGACTGGTCTGTAATTGCCAGGGATTTCCCTATTACCCATCTTGAAAAGTGGAACAACATTCGCCTCCTTGCAATCCTCCGGTCCGACTCCCGTGGAGAGCCTGGAGGCAAATATCCTCGCCAGCGGCTTAGCAACCTCCTTTTTCACATCCCGGAGTAGCCTGGGATAAATCTGGTCTGGCCCTGGGGACTTATCAATTTTAATATTTTCCAAAATTTCCAGCACATCAACTTCATCAATCTTGATTTGGTCAATTCTGTATCCCAGTTCCTCAAAGTTTTAATTTATAACAAGTTCCCTTTCCTTGGTGAAAACTGAAGCAAAAAACTCTTTTAGGGCTTCCCCTATCTGCTCAGACTCCACACACAAGTTCCCTCCGTTGTCCCTGATCGGCCCTACCTTCTCCCTGATTATACTCTCATTCCTCATGTATGAGTAAAATGCTTTTGGGTTCTCCCTAATCCTTCTTGCCAAGCCTTTTTCGTTTGGTTCCTCCATCTTATGTAAGCTGCCTTCTTCCTTTTGACGAGAAGTTCCTTTGTTCTCATCATCCAAGGTTCCTTAATCTTACCCCTCCTTACCTGTCTCAGAGGAACAAATTCGTGCATCACGCGCAAAAACCTATCCTTAAATAGTCTCCATATGTCTGCTGTGCCCTTTCTGTGGAACAATTGCTCCCAGTTTGTACTTCCCAACTCCTATCTGATGATGTCATAATTTCCTTTTCCCCAATTTAATATCTTCCCTTGGTAATTGCTCCTTTCCCACTCGAAGGCTATGCTTAATGTGAGGCAGTCGTGATCACTTTCACCAAAGTACTCTCCCACCATGAGATCTGACACCTGTCCTGTCTCGTTGCCGAACACCAAATCCAAAATAGCCTCTCCCCTCGTCGATCTGTCTACATACTGAGTAAGGAACCCTCCTGAACACACCTGACAAAAACTGCTCCATCCAAACCACCTGCACTTAGGAGATTCCAGTTGATATTGGGAAAGTTGAAATCACCCATAACAACAACCCTGTTACGTCTGCATTTTTCCAGAATTTCCCTGCCGATGAGATCTTCAATCTCTCTACCACTATTAGGTGGTCTGTAGAAAACCCCCACCTCATGCCAGTTGTGGGATTGCCCTTATTTTATCACGAGGCAACCAATATCACCTGTTGCATGTTCTGTGGGTTATTTAAACCTCTTTGTTGGGAGCGTGTTTGTTGGACTAATAGAGTCATAGAGATGTACAGCATGGAAACATACCCTTCTGTCCAACCCGTCCATGCTGACCAGATATCCCAACCCAATCTAGTCCCACCTGCCAGCACCCAGCCCATATCCCTCCAAACCTATCCTATTCATATACCCACCCAAATACCTTTTAAATGTTGCAATTGTACTAGCCTCCATCACTTCCTCTGGCAGCTCATTCCATACACGTATCACCCTCTGCGTGATAAAGTTGCCCCTTAGGTTTCTTTTATATCTTTTCCCCCCTCACCCTAAACCTATCCACACTAGTTCTAGATTCCCCCACCCCAGGGAAAAGACTTTGCCTATATACCCTATCCATGCCCCTCATAATTTTGTAAACCTCTATAAGGTTACCCCTCATCCTCTGACGCTCCAGGGAAAACAGCGCCAGCCTGTTCAGCCTCTCCCTATAGCTCAAATTCTCCAACCCTGGCAGCATCCTTGTAAATCTTTTTTGAACCCTTTCAAGTTTCACAACATCTTTCCGATAGGAAGGAGATCAGAATTGCACGCAATATTCCAACAGTGGCCTAACTAATGTCCTGTACATCTGCAACATGACCTCCCAACTCTTGTATTCATTACTCTGACCAGTTTAGGAAAGCATACCAAATGCCGCCTTCACTATCCTATCTATGTGCGACTCCACTTTCAAGGAGCTATGAACCTGCACTCCAAGGTCCCTTTGTTCAGCAATACTTCCTAGGACCTTACCATTAAGTGCATAAGTCCTGCTAAGATTTGCTTTCCCAAAATGCAGCACCTCGCATTTATCTGAATTAAACTCCATCTGCCACTTCTCGGCCCATTGGTCCATCTGGTCTAGATCCTATTGTGATCTGAGGTAACCCTCTTTGCTGTCCACTACACCTCCAATTTTGGTGTCATCTGCAAACTTGCTAACTGTACCTCTTATGCTCGCATCCAAATCATTTATGTAAATGAGAAAAAGTAGAGGACCCAGCACCGATCCTTGTGGCACTCCACTGGTCACAGGCCTCCGGTCTGAAAAACAACCCTCTACCGCCACCACCCTCTCTTCTATCTTTGAGCCAGTTTTGTATCCAAATGGCTAGTTCTCCCTGTATTCCATGACATCTAACCTTGCTAAAGAGTCTCCCCTGGGGAACCTTGTCGAACGCCTTACTACAGTCCATATAGATCACTTCT
Organism: Chiloscyllium plagiosum; assembly: GCF_004010195.1. Classification (NCBI taxonomy): domain Eukaryota; kingdom Metazoa; phylum Chordata; class Chondrichthyes; order Orectolobiformes; family Hemiscylliidae; genus Chiloscyllium; species Chiloscyllium plagiosum. The sequence goes on from NC_057724.1 coordinate 45,752,764, forward strand.
ACCGCTCTGCTCTCATATATCTTCTTTGCTACTTCTTCAAAAAACTCAATCAAGTTTGAGAGACATGATTTCCCACGCACAAAGCCATGTTGACTATCCCTAATCAGTCCTTGCCTTTCCAAATACATGTACATCCTGTCCCTCAGAATTCCCTCCAACAACTTGCCCACCACTGAGGTCAAGCTCACCGGTCTGTAGTTCCCTGGCTTGTCTTTACCGCCCTTCTTAAACAGTGGCACCATGTTAGCCAACCTCCAGTCTTCCGGCACCTCACCTGTGACTATCGATGATACAAATATCTCAGCAATGTGCCTAACAGTTTAACCAGTTCTAAATCATCTGTCCTATGTAGGATCATCTGATCTACTGCCACAAAGGCAGCAAAAGAATCTCTCATTCCGTCAAACTTTTGGGATTTCTTTCCCGAAATCAATCACCTGGGATCGCTTACAGCAGGCATAGCCAAAGAGGTCTATATTATGTGAAAAGTTGGTTTATTCCATCAAAGTCTATTCTGTTCAAAAATGCCTATCTATTCTGATCCCAATTTCCCAGCATTTCCTATATTTTGTCATTGCAAGTGCACATCTAAATATTTTTAAAATGTTCTGAAAGTTTCTGCTTCTATCACCCTTGCAGTTGAGTTCCAGATTTCCATCAATCGGGTTGAAAAACATTTCCTCGCATCCTCACTTCACCACGTGTTACTTATCTTAGATATATGCCCCATATTATTGATTCCTCCACCAAGGGGAAAAGTTCCTTCCTGTCTACTCTATACCCCTCATAATTTTATACATTCCCCAATCCTATCCTTCCTATCAGTTTCCTCTACTCCATGGAAAACAAACCCTGTCTGTCCAATCTCTCTTCGTAACTACAATGCTCCAGCCGAGGCAATATCCTGGTAAACCTCCTCTGCGCATTCTCCAGTGCAATAACATCCCTTCCATAATGTGGATTCCAGAGCTGCACACAATGCTCTAGTGTGGCTTAACCAATGTTCTACACTGTTCTTGCATGACCTCCCTGGTGTGAAACTTTATGTTTTGGCTAATAGAGGGAGGTATCTCATTTGCTGTCTTAACTAATTTTGTATGTGTGCCTTGCTATCTTAAGGGACTCGTGGACTTGCAAGCTAAGGTCCCTTTAATTCTTGGTGCTTCCCAGTGTCGTCATGTATATCCTTGCTTTGTTTGTCCTGCCCAAGTGCATGACTTCACAACTTTCTGGGTTGAATTCCATTTGCCACTGATCAGCCCATCTGACCAGCCCGTCTGTATACTCCTGTAACCTAAGGCTGTCGTCTTCTCTATTTACTACCCCACTGATTTTAATTTCATCCGTCAACTTAGTGATCAGTTCTCCTGCGTTCAAATCTAGGTCACATATATATCAGAAATGTAAAAGGCCCCGACATGATCCCTACAGAGCTCCACTTTATACAAGGTTCCAGTCTCTAAAACATTTCATGACCTTCACAGTTTGCCATGGTGCTCATTGTTGCTAAGTTGGGTTCTGTCAGGCTGCTCAGCTCTGCCTTGGTCCAGACATGGTCAAAAGATCTGAATTCCAAGATTGAGACAAGAGGAAAGTGACCTGACCTCCATGTTCTGTGGTGAGTAACTCACCTGACTTTCCAAAGGCTGTCCACAAATCCAGGCATGTAGTGGAGTGCTTTACTTGTCTGGATGAGTGCAGGTCCAGTAACACTTGAAGCTCAACACCAACCAAGACAAAGTAGACCACTTGATATGCACCATCTTAAACATTTCTCCATCACCAATGCATAAAGGTAACAATCTGTACTGTCCACAAGATGGGCTCCGCTACCTTGCCAAGGCTCTGTTGGTAGCACCTTTGGCATGCGTGATCTCTACCACCTGTAAAGACACAAACAATAAGTGAATGGGAGCACCACTACCTGCAAGTTTCCCTTCAAAGCACACACCATATTTACTTGGAACTATATGTTAGCATTACTTCATTGCTGGGTCAAAATCCTGGATCTTTCTCAGTAATAGCACTCTGAATGTGTCTACTTGACTTGGGCTAGAGTTTTCACAAAGTAGCTTACCACCACCTTGTCCAGGGCAATAAGTACAGGTCCAGTCAGTGAACCTAATAGCCAGAATGAATTTGAAATTAAAAAATGAATAACAGAACAAGATGAGGTAATGTAATAGTTTAGACATAGTTCTGATATGAAATGTTGAAGAGTTTGGGGAAATGGTGATTTCATATGTGATTTCAGATTTCATTTTGAAAAAAGATCTCATTTTAAAAAAATCCAATTTTATATTCATGGGTTTATGTTTATAGTCATGAGTTGAATTAATTTGAAATAAATATGAAACAGCATATTAGAATGTTATGAAAGAAGAACATAATCTATGAAGAGTAGCTTTTTTATACTGTTATTTTATTTAATTGTTTCATGTATTGTGATACAAGTATAAAATTTGATGTTTATTGTGTTGGTCACTTACTATACTGGTGAAAGATAATGTAATTTGTGCTGTGTGGGGGTAATGATGTATAATGAAGAAAAAGCACAAACATTGGAAATGAGGTTACATTGAATTTGGATTAGAAAATAGAATCAGGATTTGCAGCTGCAGATAAGGCTACTGTTGTAGAAAATGACTAGAAGTACAGCAGGTCACTTGAGGGAAACGAGACAGAGTTGAAAATGAAATTGAATGCTGGGAAGTAATACCTGATGAAAGGTTACTCTGGGAAGATTGCGATGACCCAGGGTTCTCAATTCTTTTAAACTGTAGAGAAAATGTTGGAATTGAGAGGACCAGACAGTGTGTCCTTCCAATTCATGGATCGTTGTTTCAGAAAAGACTCTTTGTTGCTATCTCCTCAACTTTCTGCTTAATGTGCATTTTGAAATTTAAAAAAATACTTCAGGGATGAGTTGTCATTTATAGCTAATACCAAAGTAGTGTTTTGCGAGTGCTGGAATTATTTTAATGCTTTCCCTATACTGGCCAAGATAAAATTGGGCCAGCAACTTTTCACAGCTGGATGGAGAAACAGAAGTCGGCCGTTTTAGACCCTTGAGGCTGTTCCTGACATTTAGTTAAATTAGGTTGGATATGTGATTTATCTTGACTTTGGCCTTTTGCCTGATATTGCTGAACACCATTTTAATTCTGATATTGCAAAACTAACATGACCTAGCATCAATTGCTTGTTTTAAAAATTCTTTAATAGGTTGGGCGCATTAATGGCTGGGTTAGCATTAAATGCTCATTCCTACTTGCCCTTGAAAAGGTGATTTTTGAGGTTTTTCCTGAGTTACTGCAGAATATGTAAACCCACAGTGCAGTCAGGAATTGAGTTCCACGACTTTGAGCCAAAGACAGTGAAGGAACAACAGTTTTAGTTACAATTCAGGATGGTGTGTGACTTGGATGGGAATTTGCAGATTGTGGTATTTCCAATCTGTTGTCCTTGTGGGTTTGGAAGGCTGATAAAGTATAGATTTGAGACGGCCCAGGGAATTCTTTATGAACTCCTAGCTGTAAGCCTCTCTTGGTTCGTCCCAGAGATCATACCTTTGGTAGTCTGGAATTAAAAAAAACTCTTACAGTTTAGTTTGATTTTAATCATCCCCTTCATTTACTAATAGCGTCACTGTTACAACACTGATACCCATAAGCCAAGCTAACTGGATTTTAATAACCCCAGAGATAGGACATTGCTCTTCCTTCAAGCGCCCTGGCAGGCTACTCTGTTGTACTATCACAAACAGACTACCTTTTATACACAAGTTTACAAAGGCTGTACTGTCACAATCAAAAAGTTAAGAAAAGCACTGCGTGTTCTGAAGTGAGGCAAGTAGGTATGGGATTGTTTCCATGGGGCAGAGAGAGATCTACATACTGGTTTTCATAAAGATATTGTTTGAAACCATTAGCTTGACTTCAGTTATAGGCAATTCTTGAGCAGTAGATGTTATGTATGGACATCCGCTGTAAGAACCTACTGACATATAGGGATTATAATTCAGTCTTACCATGGCTTCTGGTGAAGAAGCTACACAGGCAATAGTGAAGGACAATACTTGGGGAGAGAAGTTATTTGATACCAAATTTTGTTTTGAGGTCAAAATCAAACATTGTTATTAATTTCACAAAGGAACAGCTGGAATGTTATCACTCGGTGTCCTGTTTTTACCAATTCACTGATGTTAAGGCAAATGTTCTTAATTGTCTTACCCGCCCTGCCTGCCTATTTTCTAGTGTTCAGCAAATCTGTTCTATAATTCAAAATTCCATTTTAGCCTACATGTTTAAGGACAAGTTTTAAGGCTATAGACTTTCTCACTCCCTCCTTTTATCATTTCAGTGCAAATACTTAGCTTATACAAATATAGTTAGTCCATTTAGTCAGTTTGTATTTTTTATAAGTCAAGTGCCTTCTTTGGTGCGTCATCATCTGGATTCAGCATGGAAGTTTGGGCATGGAGATAGAGGTGTAGACAAGGGTTGATTAACCAGAATCCTCTTTGGCTTAGGTGAAAAGCAATGTATGGTCCATTTCATGCATAAACAGATGACATTGTATATTCCTAGGATGACACCAAGGACTATCAGTACGTCCCACACGATCCATCTGCATAGCGACCATAGCCAGCAAGTAACACTCCATCCACATGAACTGGACAACTGTTGTGCAGATATCTTCCCTGCGTCTTGACCAGTTTTGTTGATAACATCTGTGTCATCTGAAATGTAGGGCGGAACATTGCGGGCGAATGACTGAACAAGCGCCTCCTCCTTTAGCAAGGAGGAAATCTAGCGCTAGCCAGTTCTGAAGCATCCGGGTCTCGTGTGACTCTTTGTTCACCAGCTTCAAAGTGTGGGCAGTTGAGTTGGCAAGTTTTTCGATGTCATACACAAGGTCACTTATCTGATCTAGGGCTAGCTCAACACCCTAGCCAGGAATAAGACCTCCCAGCAACCTGGACCACCAGGTTTGTTGATGGAAAAAGTTGTGTGAGTCCTGTTTTTCCTTTACTTTTTGTTCCATACTGATTCACATGTTGGTGGGCGTTTCATTCATCATCTACTTCAGGTGCTTCATGGTGGAGGGTAAAAAAGTGGTAAGGTGTATACTAGGGCACAACATCCATACCAGTCATTGGGTAAATATGGGTAGGCTTTGTTTTTGCATAGCCAATGAAAGCTAAAAGGAGTTCCAAGAATGCACTTCTGTGAGTGAATGATGAGTCCACTCAAAGTGAAAGCTGAATCTTGTAAACAGTGGGTGCTATCAAATGTTTGGTTGTCCAAATATATTAACAGATGGAGTGCGACCAATGTCGTTGATAATATTTTTGCATAGTTTTTGTTCCACTTGCCCCATGTCGTGGGTACTGGAAGATCTTTCAATGCACCATTCTAACAGCGGAACAATGTTAACATTGAATCCTTAAGGTTTGTTAGTGCACTTCACACAGCGACACACTGCTTCTACCAAATGGGTTTTTCCATCACAAATGAGGGATTGCATAAGTGGGTGAGTCCTATTTATACACTAAAGCAGAATGATGGGAGAGTGAGCAGATAACACATGGATCAGGGGATTTAGCTTGAATAAAGAAACCATTCGTAACAGGAGGAGGATTGGGAATGCATATTATTTTTGGTCTTTCTTCATTTTTCCAGCTCGTCTTGTTAACTACAGTAGCTCCTTAACACAGGAAACGTAAAAGTATTCTGTCAGTGGCGGTAGGTCGGATAGGAAAGGATTCTGTCAAGAAGGTATAGGTGGGCAGTCTCGTAGCAATAGGTGCCTTAGGCAATGGGTACTAGTGATTTTGGTACTATGTGCTCAATACTGCAATCTGTACGGTTCATTTTAAGAGGAGAACAAACAAATATTTCAAAGTAACAGTTTCTGGTTAGCTTAATCGGGTACCTGTGCATCTCTTTTGCCATGACATGCACATCAACAGGGTGTTGGGCCGTTAATGGTGTAGACCAGGGAGTCTTCAGGGACTTTCCATATCTCAGTTCAGCCGCTGAGAATCCCGCCTTTTTCTGAGTCATGGTTCTCATATTAAAAAGAGCAGCTGGGAGTACTTGCAGTCAATTAAGGCCCACTTCTTCTACCAACTTGTTTAGCTGACCTTTTAAGGTACTTTGGCTCTTGCTACAATTCCCGCTGCTTGGGGATGGTTGGCACAATGGAATTTTTTTATTCATATTCAAACTCTTGCGTAGTGCCTTGTTTAGCTCCGCACAGAAGTGGGGTCCATTATTAGAGGAGACCATTACTGATATTCCAATAATTTCTCTTAGTAGAATTTTGCAAGTAGTTTTTGCTGTGCAGTCAGTACAGGGATAAGCTTCAATCCATTTACTAAATACGTCGATTATCACGAAGCAATATTTATAATAATGACATCTAGGTAACTCTAAAATCTAACTGGATAGTATCAAAAGGTGCACTTGGCAAGGGGTTTCACCTGGTGGACACTTTACTTCTTTCTCGGGATTATTCTTTTGACAAATTAGGCAATTTGCAGCTGCTTGTTTTGCTTTTTCTTGCAGTTTATTCTAAATGTTTAAGGACAAGTTTTAAGGCTATAGACTTTCTCAAGGTGTTGTTGAAGGGACCTTGGTAAGTTTTATTTTTAAGATTAGATTCCCTATAGTGTGGAAACAGGCTGTTCGGCCCAACCAGTCCATACCGACCCTCTGAAGAGTAACCCACCCAGACCTATTTTCCCTCTAATGCACCTAACACTATGGGCAATTTACCATGGCCAATTCACCTGACCTGCGCATCTGTGTGACTGTGGGAGGAAACCGGAACACCCGGGGGAAACCCACGCAGACACAGGGAGAATGTGCAAATTGCACACAAACAGTCGTCCGAGGCTGGAATTGAACCTGGGATCCTGGTGCTGTGGGGCAGCAGTGCTAATCACTGAGTTGCTGTAATGCATCTTGTGGATAGTACTTGGCCGCCTTGTTTTCGGGTTTGGAGGAATGAATCTTTAAAGTTGGGTGACAAGCAATTGAGTGCTTTGGAGTGTTTTCGTACCTGCACTCCCCTATGAAAGTATTCCATACACTCCTCACTTGTGCTTGTTCATGGAGGGGGGTTTCAAACTAATAGCAGTTTTTATGAGGATTGTTTCCTGATTTCATTCCTGAATGGTTCAACTTTCACTTTTTAGATAGAGTTCCCAAGTCATAGTCTTCACGAGCAGTTACCAGTTTTCTGCCTATCCACCCTATTTACTTGTGTTGCTTAACAGCCCAGAGAGCAAATTTGATCAATGGTAATCCTCTTTCAAATTGCTCTCTTACTTGTCCATGATTTTTCCAGCCAAGATTCTGAGCATAGCCTCTCCCAGATGTGTCCATCGGAGGAAACCAAGGGAGAAAAATCACTCAATGCTGGAGTAACATTGCAGGTCAAGACGCATCCCTTTTTCACAACATTTGCTGCCTATTTCGGGAGGTAAAAGCCCTAAAGACGATGGTCGTTGAGCAAGCTATGGTAAGCGAAGGAGTCCGGTGTCAGGTAAGTGTCTGAGTGCTTGGGACACATTGAGGGACAGGGGCCTTGAAAGGAAGAAGTGGTGATGGCAGGTTGGTGTTGAGAGGCGATGAGTGTTGATGGTGTTGGACCATGAAGTCTCAAGTCTGGTAGGGCCAGATTTGGATAATTGGGGGTTTGGTGCTGTGCTGTGTTAGGTTGGACTGGTGATTTTGGACATGTGTCCAGGGATTGCTGGGTCAGGTTATGTTGCTGGAATGATGGGGAAGCAGAGGTCACTATTCAGTAGTGCATCTGAATTTTTTTAAACTTCTTTATTTGCCTGAGTAACCTTGAAACAACAATGAGTAGTTTGATCAGCAGTGTTGAGGGAATTCTGTAGATAGGTTTTGAAGGAAAATCTCCATTATTTTGGTTCTTCATCTCTGTGGACCCAGGAGGAGCAGTAATGTTTCTCCTTGCTCAGCAAAACTGTTTTGGCTTGCTGCAAATGTGCTTGGTTTTCCTAATGTTGCCATCCCACTGTCATTTGTCAGTAGGCTGGTGGCTGGCTTGGCATAGAGGTCCAACAATTTTAAGCTCTCCACAACTGTCAAACTTCATTGATTTGCTAGTTTGGTATGTGTAGCTCTCCAGATGTACATAAATGAGACTTAGCCTCAGAATAACTTGGGCCATGCAGTCGACAGTGAATGGTGAGCAGGCGTGAATGTTAAATTCTTGCCAAGATTTCATTGGACCTGATTTTGGCCTCACTCTTTGCATTGCAAAATGTTACAAACCAAGGCTATAGCAGTAGTCCTGGCCCCTCATTAGTTAAGCTGCTGTAGTACTTTGCTGTTGCTGAGCAATGCTGATGGATTGACTGAGAATAAACGAAAAATATTATACAGCTCAACAGATCTTTCTTTCCAATGGGCAGTTGATCCACCAGCATTACTATTGCAGCAGTGATGTGGAAGTGCCAGTATTGGACTGGGGTGGACAAAATTATAGTCCAAAAGGTTTATTTGAAAGTACAAGCTTTTGGAGTGCTACTCCTTCATCACATAGCTAGTGGGGCAGATAATAAGGGCAGATAATTAAAGTAAAAGACAAAAGTGTCACACAACTGATGCAATGTATTGAACAAACCTAGTTTGCTGTTAAGTCTTTAATCAATTAGAATGGGGATGCAGGTTTCGATCGATTAATATGTAAATCCCAGAATTTCCTTCAAGTCACAGGTAACTTGAGGTTTTATCAGTATATTTAAAAAAAAGTTGAAGTCTCAGCTCAGACTGTGCATTACAGGTTTGAGGTTAGAGTCTGACTGTATCCTAACCTTGAGTCAGACTGATTCTACTCGAGGTTGGGATACAGACAGACTCTGACTTCTTCCTTTAATGCATTGACTGAGCTGAGATGTCCTTTTTTTTATATATACCAATAAGACCTTAGGTTATCTCAGGGCTGTCACTTGAAAGACATTCTGGGATTTACATATTAATCAATTGAAACCTGCATCCTTATTCTATATGATTAAAGACTAAACAGTAATCTAGGTTTGTTCAGAGCATTGCATCAGTTGTATGATACTTTGATCTTGTAATTATTTGTTCTATGATCCTGCCCCACTAGCTACCTGATGAAGGAGCAGTGCTCCGAAAGCTTGTACTTTAAAATAAACCTGTTAGACTATAACCTGATGATGTGATGTTAACTTTTACAATTGAAAGCCAATATCTACCCCATTTATTTGAAAGCTTTACTAATTTAGTTTCATAGTTTTAAACAGACTTTTTTGTGATATCTTTGTCTTTTTTTGTTATTTGTTAATTTTTCAAAGTTCATGACTAGGGTCATTTCCCATTCTGTTTTTTGAATGAGGGGGTCATGTACTTTGAGGAGAAAGTGAGGACTGCAAATCCCTCGAACTCCGCATCGCCTTCCTAACCTGCAATCTTCTTCCTGACCTCTCTGCCCCCACCCGACTCTGGCCTATCACCCTCACCTTGACCTCCTTCCACCTATCGCATTTCCAATGCCCCTCTCCCAAGTCCTTCCTCCCTACCTTTTATCTTAGCCTGCTGGACACACTTTCCTCATTCCTGAAGAAGGGCTTATGCCCGAAACGTCGATTCTCCTGTTCCTTGGATGCTGCCTGACCTGCTGCGCTTTTCCAGCAACACATTTTCAGGTCATGTACTTTGTCTACATTGTTATCTCAGAGCAAACTGTCCCCACATACTATTGTCATCTGATCCCGAGCAGCTGGGACATTGCACAATTAGGTTTCTTAGTGCAGGGGTGGGGGGAATGAAAGACGCCAGCAAGTCTAAAATAGTGTGGGCAATGAGCCAGCAGGCTATATGACTTTAGCTTCATTACAGCTGAGTTCAATTTCAATCCTAGATTCTAATGTTCACAATAAATATTTCAAATAGAGGGTTGATGGATGGCTTTCAGGGTTAGGAATTCTAAATCTGTTTCACGTTTTCTTGCCCAAAGGTATTGAAACCATCTTAATCACCTTAATGAAATCAGCATAAATGGAGACTGAACCAGAGACTAATGTGACTCACCATTGTATGATGTGATGCATTAGAAGACAGATTGAACAAAGTGGAATTTATTTGTTATACAATCGGAAGTATTTTTGCTGACTTGAAACTAATGATGACACAAACCTTGTGCAACAACGCATCTTTCCTGAAATATTTGGTTTGCATGCGTTCTTAAATAAATGTCTTTCATTTGTCTATCACTTACGTTTTAAGCCTTTCTTACTGGTAGACATGACATTTGTTTGTAACAATTGTGGCACGTGTGTTAGAGAACTAGATTTTTTTATGATGAGTTGATAGTTTTGTGTTCATCATTATTAATGCTACCTAACATTGTAAAACAGATGTAATACTGGTGAATTTAATTTATATCATTGTGGTGATGAGATTTGAATTCATAGCAGAAGGTCTCCATCATAAATAAGCAATCAACTTGAATGAATGCTAAGTTAGAGAATAGTGAATCAAAATTTAAAATATTGGATTGGCTGCAGTTTGATTTCACATTAATTGAAATGGTTAACAATGATATGCCTGGAGATCATATCCATAAAACCTGTAGACTGGATCTTGGATGACTTATCAGAAGAGTTTCTTTTTATAGACTGTATTCCAATAGAAGAAATATAAAATCCCAGTTGATTCATTAGCTGGAGACAGACGTTGGAATTCTTAAAAGGATGGTTTTTAACCAAAAGAAGTGCACTGACTGAATCTTAAAAAGATGCAATTTGCATCATTGTGAAATTTGAGTTTTACTTCATTTGGAAGAGAGATTAAACATCAATATTAAGTCACCACCAAAGACAATAACCCCTTGGATATCTTGATTCTTGATTTTGCAAAATTGAGAAATAAACAATTCAGAAATTAATTGCCAGAACAAAAAAAAACATGATTGTGTTAAAATGAATATGGAGATGAGAAGTATTGCATGCTGTCTTTTGGAATATCAAGTGGACTTTTGAACAATCATGAAACTAACCAAGCTTTGTATATGCATGTGAATCATGGAATCTCTACAGTGTGGAGGCACACCATTCACGCCATCAAGTTCACACCATCCCTCTGAAGGACATTCCACCAGACCCACCTCCCATCCTACTCCTGTAACCCTGCACTTCCCATGGCTAATCCACCTAGCTTGCACATCCCTGGATACCGAGGGCAACTTACCATAGCCAATCCACCTAACCTGCACATCTTTGAATTGTGGGAGCAAAGCTCAGTGCAACATCAAGGGTTGAAGGGCCTATGTGTGCTGTTATGTTCTATGAAACAGGAGCACCTGGAGGAAACCCATGCAGACACAGAATGTACTAACTTGACACCAACATTTGCCCAAGTCTCGCATTGAACCCAGGTCCCTGGTACTGAGAGGCAACCGTGATAACCACTGAGTGACTGTGCCCCCCCCTTCATCCCCTCTTCCAATGGAATTGCAGAATACTAGTAGCAGCTGTGAAAAGAAACTGCTGTTCTGGATCACATTGAAGACAGCAGCGTATCTGCTATGTTTTAATGTGTCTACATTCCTGAAGAAGGCAACTTTTTAAAGAGGACCTTTTCCACAAGATTGATTCCTGAAGGTCAGCTGTAGCTCCAAACAGCTAGCTGAGAACCAAAGCATTTGGATAGCTGTAGCCAGACCAATAACCAGGTAGAACCCAGTATCCCTTAATTATTTTCAACTGAACTTTAGCTAAAATTAACCTCCTGTACTCTGTAACCCATTTCAGTGCCTTTGTTTTGAGTCTATGTACACGTGAGTTGTAAAAGTCAGGAATGTGTTTTACATTTTTAATAGTTTTAATATTTTGAATATTTTTACCCAGATGGTAACCCAAGAAATCCTTTATTGCTACCTTACATTGTATAACAGATGTAATACCTGGTGCCTGCAAACAGAAGTGCACCCTGATTTGGCAAGTACAACCTTTTATTTACAGTCAAACCCTTGTTACTATAAAATTTGAAGTGTGAAAAGAAACAAGATATTCCATCTCCACCTGATTGTAACATCAGTCACAAGTAAGAATTCATAATAAACTTGTTCTTGAATCCCTTGAACTCATTTTTTTTCAAAAACATTTGCTTAGAATACCTTTCTCATTGACAAGTCTATTCCTTCAAGATGCAAGAAAGTTCAATTTAATCCTCAACTTTTAGGTGTCCATCATATTCTTTGAAGTGTTTAAAAAATCTATTTGGACAATTTCATGTGGATTTGTTCACATCTTGTGGTTTGCTTGAAAGAGAGGATCAAATGAATGAGGTACCCTGAAACTGCCTTTCTTTTTGACAAAAATGTTCTCGGGTGTCTTTCTGTGCTTCAAGACTGTCATGAAATACTCAATTATCTATCTTTACTGCTAATAGAATGACAAATGTTGTGGTAATGGGATTGTGAAATAGTGTAGCAATTCAAAGCAACAAACACTAGCATGCACAGAGAGCATTGCAGATATCGGAACATTTCAAAATAACTGTTTTGCCTATGGTAATAAGCAAGTGCATTTTATTAACTTAGAAATTTCCAAAGGACAGTGTTGCAATTCCAGAAGGTCCATTTTTATATATGGGTGAGCAGGTAGCAAATTAGTATCTTTGGCTTGCATCAAGTTGAAGTAAATTAAATTGAGCCTCTTAATTGACTTTTTTCACTGCTTGCAGTAACTTGAAACATGTTGATAAGCATTGAATTTAGCATTTCAAATCCTGAGTTCAGGCTACTGACTGGATTAAGTGTGATTTACTTTCCAAATGGTAATTGCACTTACAATGCAGAAACAACTTCATTTTCACTACTGCCTAAGTCATAGTGTAACATATCTTTGTTTATGCTTATGTCCACCAGTAAGCTGCAGAAGATATACTGTCATTGTTTTATTATCACAGAATATACATAACTGAGATAAGCTGAAATTTGCTGTCTGAGAGGATGTGGAAAGGTGTTGATCCATGATTTTGAAAGAAGATTGGATGAGCCTTGGAGGGACATAGCCATGGAGACCTGCAGGGATAGAGGGGGAATACAGCAAATGCTCTCTTCAGACAAATGGTATGGATTGATGCACTAAATGGCCACCTCCTATAGTGTAGTAATGACGCTGACTCTGATTCATAGCAAAACTAAAAGGAAGTGTTTCTTAACTGACTTTAATAAAATTAGATTCGACATGGAGAAGCAAGTGTGTTGGTGGTTGGCATTGTTTTTGTTCCAGGATTTCAGTAAGTGCTAACTTTATCTTACTCCTTTCTTGAAAAAAATATGTTTGATCATAAAATATTTGAGAAGTTTTGTTTACACCTTTGAACTTTCAATGCCAACTTTCAAATCAGTCCACAAACGAGCTAATTATGTGTTTGGAGGTTGTTATTTCTACTTTTTCTGAAAAGGATAAATGTACAGAATATACAAGAATAGCAATTTTATGTCATAGCTCCTGCAATGAAATTATTATGTGGAATTATCCTTGAAGGTGCCCAATCTCAGCAATATATAAACTAAGCTGATCTTAGCTAAATGTATAGGGACACAATGATTAACCTTGGCCAGTAGTTGACCTCGCAGCTAGATGTGGGTATATCTGTTTGCGTTCGACCTCTTAAGTGAGTGTTGTGAGAGAATTGAATTGGGCTTGGTTATGCTGACCCTAATGCTATTTGAGCTCATGTTTGAATAGTCACATTGGTGATATCCATTAGGTGGAAGATCTTGTGATAGTGTATTATCGATGTTGTTGCAGTGTGTTTCTTTCACTGACCGTAATAATTATGCAGAATCTCCAGGTTGTTAGCGAAATGACCTCTTATTGAATAAGATCTTGATGTTTGCGTTCAGTGCACTTTGAGCTGCAGACTAGTGAGATAAGCACAACTGTTCCCGGAAATAAGTGGGGCACTTAGAGTGCTTTATGCAATAGCATCGAGTGCAAATGGGTAACATATATACTTTTATTGCCAATGTAAATAATTGCACATTTTAAATATGGATTTCTAGGTGTAGGGAACTGTGTTGGAAAAATAGTTGTTTGTTTGCCTGGAAGTAGAACTGTGGCCATGAATAGAAGGACTGATGTGAAAACATGTGACTTGCTTATTGGAGTCCACGTGAGGATCAGCTACATTGCAGTGTATAGAAGCAAAAATTCAAACATATAATTCTGAAGATTACCACCAAATGGAATATTTAACAATATTGCCAAATGCAATATTTAACAATATTGCCAAATGCAATATTTAACAATGTATAATAATATGTTTAATAGATTCTTGAGCTTGGTTAGGAGCAGTTTCCTAAGGTAGAGAATGCAAATTGATGGCCGCGAAACATATTTTAAAAAATTCTTATTTCCACAAATAACTAGCTTCAAGTAAAAAAGGACTGCTTTAAGAGGGGCAGCTTGCACTGTAACATCAATGGAACTTTCAAGACAACTTTGAAAATTGTAATCTTACCTCAGACAAACCTAAAATTCCCATTCTCCTTCACTGCATTTAGCATCTTTTAAATGACACCCAAGTTTTTTGTTTTCTGGAAGTTCATTTGTAGAAGGAGTGTTAAAAAGAAACTGGAAAGAGCGAAAGTGCACATTCAGCACGTGATAGATTTAAGCAAAGGAACTCTTCAGGATGTTTGATCTCACTATCAGTAGTTTGCAGCCATGGAAAGGAAATTTATTTGAGTGGATATGTACAAAGGTAGAGTGAGCTACAATATATTTTAGGTTGGTGCGGTGGTGAAAACTACAATTTAATTGGATATGAGAAACAAGCTTCATTGCTAAAACTGGAAGACTTTATGGTGTTTGAGAAAAAGTGCAGAGAAAGGGGGTGTGGCAGCCCTATGTCATACAGATGCAGGAGAAGTTAGGAATTCATGCACTCCCAACAGTGTCTCCATTAAATAACATGCTTCATATTTCCAAATGCTGATGGACACTATATAAATGAGAATTCTAGGAGAGTACTATACATATTTTAAATGCAAGAAGTGCGTGAGTAATCTTCTGTGACTTATATCAACTATTGGGTAAGTGCAAGGAAGAAGGTTGTATTAATGAGAGATTTATGTTTGATTATGCTGACCCTTATGCCAATTAACCAGTTAACATTGTACTTAAGCTCATGTTTGAATAATTACATTGGTAATATCCATTAGGTGGATCTCTTATAAATGTTTATGAATCTCTTATAAATGTTTAATACTAGAATGGTTTAAAAGCAGAGGATGGAATTTCATAGGGCTATGGTGAAATGTGGGCTATGGTGAAATATATGGCAAGTCCAATTTTCAACCTTAGGAGCAATGCATGCCATCTTTAATGCTTTCTCCAAGTAGCATGGTAATATTCTCGCTAAACAGTAGTGAAGTACTAGTTGATGGTGATAATTGCTTATGAAACACCTTTTCAAAATCCTAACTCACCTCATTAATATTCATCTTACCGCGCTCCATAATGAAGTGCAATATTGGGAAATCTCAGCAAAACAACAGAAGCAGGGCGCCTGGCAGTTTCAGCTAGTCATTTATTTTGAGCCATCTCCATATTGGAAACAAAATGCCAACATCCCTGAGCATGCTTCTCGGGCACCAGCCACGAGCACCCCATATCCAAGGAGATTGGTACTTAGGTATGTGCCAGCCTATGAGAACCATTAAAGCGTGTTTTCAATCCACTTATAGGACGCTTCTGCCCTTCGGTGCTGCCCTGACAGGTATCATTCTAATGCTGCAGCAAGGACACTGGGCACTTATAGTCATGAACGCAACTCATGGATTGGACCATTTACATCTCTGGGATCTTCATTCGCTCTTAAAGTGATTGCTTCTTTGGGATTACCTGAATGTTTACAGCATCTGTGCTTTGCCTTTTTGCACTTTGCCCCACAGCCAGAGATACCCAGGCTCATATTACTGCTGTCTTGCCATGCAATAGCAAAGCCAGGGAGTTTGCCATAATTGTCAGCAGGCCTTAGTCAAGCCAAGAGGCATACCTTTCGTTCATTAGTTCTTGGCTCAGTAAGTCAAGGGCAACTCCCAAAATGAGTCCAAGGACAGTTTGGACAGTCCGAGTCCAGGTCCTCTGCTTATGTGGGCAGAGGAGCAGAAAAACAGGCAGAAACTTGCCTGTCTTGACTTTTTCTGGCCTATTGTGATCTGATTTCTTCATGGAATGAGAGAGGCAGGTATTACAGGAGTGGCATAGCTATTACTGTAGGTGAAAATGGGGAGGTGTCCCAAGGGAGTAACTAGGCAACACAGGGGGCATGCAGGGTTAGTGATGTCAGGGTATTAGGTCGATTAGACCGAGTGGGGAAGATATTGTAGGAAGTAGTGAGAATGGTAGAGAATGAGCCTTTTTGGAGGGTAGATACGTTGTCAGAAAGACTGTGAGATATCAGAGAGAAAACATTGTGACTTAGCATATCGAGAATTATATTTACTTAATTCCTACAGAGTTGGGCTTTCTTCCAGATGGTGAAGACTGCACTGAGCTGGGTGGCAAACTCTGACTGGATTGGCATGATCTGGCATCATGAGAGAGGAAGTCCCGTAACACCACCCTGTTCATCAGGATCTCTAGGAACGTGCCTACAATGTGGGCTGCTGTTTCCACCCGTCTGCTGTGTCCGGGGCAAATGTCAGCTACTATACTGGGCAGCTCCAGACAGGTGCACAACAGGCTTTAAAAGGCAGTGGGGGTACAAGGGCTGATGGTGAATTCTAGAATATCTAGTGAATACCAAGTTGTTCTACAAACAACACGTTGTAAAATGTTGTGGAAATTGGACATGAGAGACACTGTGGGGGAATGGTACATAATTAAAGAGTTTAGTTGGCCAAAATATGACGAGACAACTTGCGACACCTTGTAGAAGCGCCCTTGAAACAAAAACTTTACAACTTTTAGCCGAAAAAATATAACATTCAGCCTGGAGTTATAAAATATAATACGTATTGTTTCATCATCAAGTGCTGTTGGGAAAGTGCAGCACTTTTTCTTGACATGTTTATGGGGAAGACACAAAGTGGCAGAGCTTCCATTGTCTAAACTAAATCCAGATAGATTTGCTGACGTTGACATTTTGTGAGATGATGGTTCAGGACCAGAGTTGAATGGCATTTATCTCGGATTTAAAAAATGGACAGAGTTGTGGTTTGAGAGTTTGTGACTGAAGGGATAAAGAAAAGACTTCTAAGAAATGGAAAAGGAACACCACATTGGTTCAAAGGAAACAGAATGCTATGATGAGATAAGAAGTAGAGTATTGAATTTCCTGAATTAATCACCATTTACCAGTATCGTGCAAAGTTACCTTTTCTGAATTAGATTTTTAAATTTTTGTTGGCAGTATAGGATAAATTATCTCTGTTTCTACAGTTAAGTCAATGATGGTCAAAAGGGATTTGATTTCTAAAGTAATGTTGAATCACATTTCCTTCTAGCCCCAGTACTTCACGTGATACTGCATGAGGCAAACAAAGTGCAAATTAGGGCCAAGTTGATTTTGTTCTCTGTGCTAAACTGTGTGACAATATGCTATTTAAATTAGCAGCAACAAGAGAATGCCGTTATTGTTTCAGTTCCTATTTGCTGTCCAGCGCATCTGTTAAATTGCGATGGACATTAGGTGAAGACAATTGGGTTTGTCCCTTATACCCCTGATTATTTTAATTTGAATGGACAGATAATTCACCTGCAGTTTTTGGCGGTGGGATGGTTGGAAAGTGACCAGGAGGAAGATGAGGTTTCTTCTGTGTTAAGGATGAACATCGCTGCTCCTGGTTTATCAGTGTCTTTCTTGATGCATTTGTCCATGTATGGTTCAACATTTCTAATGACCTACTGGCAGCTTGGGATATAGCCTCAGCATAAGGATTCAGGGCATTAGTGATCTCTACAGGAGCCTGTTTGTGTAGTGACAGAAGTGACAGGGCCAGATTGCACACATGGGATAACTCATTGAGTCATCTTGTGAACTGCAACCTTAGTAAATGCTATTGCTGGATCAGATGTAGGTTGAAACACTGCTGTTTAGGCAGGTGTTGGGATGAGTGCCAGATGGCACCTATAGTGGCTAACCATCTGATTTCCTCCCTACTCATGATCTTTGTTTAACTCCCAAAGGAAATACTCTGAAAGAAAATCCCATCACTTCAGTAATAAAAACTGAGACAAAAATTAAAGCCAGTGAGGAGGACAGACAGTTCCTTATATTTTTAGGAGGAGGGAGGTGCAGGAAAATCTCAAATATGCATTAGAAATTAAAGTAAGACATTGTTTTCAGTACCAGTTCCATAACCCTTAAAATTATTTTAATATTTCTTTTTAGGCTGTCCCACAGGATGGAAGATTTTAGATTAGATTAGAATAGATTACTTACAGTGTGGAAACAGGCCCTTCGTCCCAAAACATCTATACAGACCCATTCCCCTACATTTACCCCTTTACCTAACACTACTGGCAATTTAGCATGGCCAATTCACCCAACCTGCACATTTTTGGACTGTGGGAGGAAACCGGAGCACCCAGAGGAAACCCACGTAGACATGGGGAGAATGTGCAAACTCCACACAGACAGTTGCCTGAGGTGACTCTCTTCCACTCCAGTCTTTATAGGTTCTGAGGAATATCCCCTTTAATTTTTCTCGCTGCTGGGTGGACCTCGAGGTCCATTCTCAGCATTTGCTCCCAGAAGTTTACACTGGCATGCTGATCAACATGTGCAGAGTATCTCAGTGACTACTGCGTAGCTTTGAGGCAGTGTTGGTCCTGAGGTGACGAAATAGCTCAATGATGGATTTGCACAGCTTTCTGAAGGTATGGCAGATGTTTGAATAATTGGAGGGTAGGATGCTTGAGCTTTTGCATTTCCTTTTGCTGTTTGTGCTTAACCTCCCATCTGGGCCTGTTGGAAATGTTTAGAATGTGCACATGCACTTTCATAGACATGTCTCCACTTTGGGTAATTTTGACTTCAAGATTCTCATGAATTGATGGGATTTTTGCGTTTCTTTTTCAAGGAGACTTTAAAAATGTTCTTGATGTGTTTCCTCTGTCCTGTTGGTAACAGCTCACCATGGCAAAGCTTGGAGTAAAGAGCTTGTTGTCTTGTGTCATGTATGCGGACATTGGGGCCCACCCTGTGCAGCAGATTAATTATAGCCAGTGCTTGAATGCTGGGAATGTTAACTTGAGAGATGTCACTGATACTGGAGTGAATTTCCTGCCAGTGGATTTGCAGCATTTTGCAGAGGCTTCGCAAGTGATATTTCTGTGATTTGCAATGCCAGCTGTTCATTGTCCACATCTCCAATGCGTTGCAGGAGGACTGGCATGAGCAGGCTGATAGAGGACCTTTTAATGTTCTTGATGTTTAGCCTAAGGTCAGTTGTTTGATTAGCCTCTGTGAATTCAATGATAGTTTGGCACTGAACCTCGGTGCACATGCACAAGAGTCCTTTGCCTCAGTTCAGAACAGTCCAACCTCTCTCATCCAGCTGCAGAACGCAATGTAGGTTAGCAGTTTCCTGTTTGCCCTGTAGACTTTGTATTTACGTTGCTATTGAGTAGCAGTGGATGAAAGTTTCATATCGCTGTTCTTAATGCTGAGTAAAAATAAAATTTAAGTGTGATGATGATGTGATGTGCAGTTTATCACTTTTCTTACTTGTCCAACTTTGGGTGTATCCATGTCACCATCATTCTAGTTGGAAATCATTATGACTTGTATTATTTGCAGGGTTTTAAAGAAGTGACTGTAGAGATAATAAATTATTTGGGTGCAGTCTTCTGAAATGTCTTTGATTCTGAAAGGGTCCCAGTAGATAGGAGATTTGCAAAGTAACACCTTTCAAAAAATGAAAGGAGACAGAAGGCTGGAAACCAAAGGTCAGTTAAGCTGACATCTGTCATTGGAAAATTGCTGGAAGCCATTATTAAGGAAATTTTGGCTGGGTACTTAGAAACTCATAATATAATCAGGTGATTTTGTGAAAAGAAATAATTTTTTTAGAACTAGAAAAATGAAACAGGAGTAGGCCATTCAGTCCCTTAAGCCCATTGTGCCATTCTAGATTATGGTTGATCATCCATTTTACTGTTGTTTACTCAAGCTATCCTAATATCCCTTGATTCCATTAATGTTTATAGATCTATTGATTGTCTTGAAGATCCTCAATGGCTGAGCTTTCACAGCCCTCTGGGGTAGAAGGCTCCAAAAATCTGCTTTGAAGAAATTTATCTTCATCTCTTTCCTAAATGGCTTTCCCCTTATGAAGCTGTCCCTCCTTGTTCTAGATCCACCAGCCAGAGGAAATGTCCTTGCTGTATCTATCTTTAAACCATTTAAGAATTTTAGAAGTTTCAACAGATCACACCTCATTCTTTTAAACTCCAGAAAGATCAGGCCCTGTCTCCTTCATCTCACCTCAAAGAACAGTCCAGCCATATCAGCGCTCCTTTCCCTTTTTCAGACTCTCTTAATATACTTCCTGAGGAAGACGGACCAAAACTGTGGGTGATCCTGGATTCTGTATCATTAAGGTTCTGTACAAATGAATTGAGGTATCTTTACACCTCTAATCAAGTCATCTTCTGTTCACAACCACCTGATGAAGGAGTGGCACTCTGAAAGCTGGTGTGCTTCCAATTAAACCTGTTGGACGATAACCTGGTCACAGAGTCATTGAGATGTACAGCATGGAAGCAGACCCTTTGGTCCAACCCGTCCATGCCGACCGGATATCCCTACCCAATCTAATCCCACCTGCCAGCACCCGGCCCATATCAGTCCAAACCCTTCCTATTCATATACTCATCCAAAAGCCTCTTAAATGTTGCAATTGTACCAGCCTCCACCACTTCCTCTGGCAGCTCATTTCATACACGTACCACCCTCTGCGTGAAAACGTTGCCCCTTAGGTCTCTTTTATATTTTTCCCCTCTCACCCTAAACCTATGCCCTCTAGTTCTGGAAGCACCCACCCCAGGGAAAAGACTTTGTCTATTTATCCTATCCATGCCCCTCATAATTTTGCAAACCTCCATAAGGTCACCCCTCAG
>NC_057724.1:45776622-45794336 GCF_004010195.1 Chiloscyllium plagiosum
TGCCTATCTCCCTGGGTCCCACCCCCCTCTCCCCCCACCCCCTCCCCCCACCTTACTAGTTTAAATCCTCCCACGCAGTTCTTGCAAATTTCCCTGCCAGTATATTAGTCCCCTTCCAATTTAGGTGCAATCCGTCCTCCTTCTACGGTCACTTCTACCCCAAAAGACATTCCAATGATCCAAACATGTGAATCCTTCTCCGTCCCCTTCCAATTTAGGTGCAATCCGTCCTCCTTCTACGGTCACTTCTACCCCAAAAGACATTCCAATGATCCAAACATGTGAATCCTTCTCCCATACACCAGCTCCTCAGCCATGCATTTAAAACACTGGAGAAGGCGGTGTTGTGTGATTTTTAACTTTGTGCACCTCAGTCCAACACCGGCATCTCCAAATCATGTCTTCTGTTCGTGGCCACCAAACCATTTACCACCTGAATTGCTTGCTGTACTTGCTGTTAGCTGTCATGAACTTATGAACAAGGACGCCCAGATGTTATGACATGGAGTCAGACAGCCAAATGGAATCAATCTTTCGACTATCTATATTGACAATGCAGTAAAATTAAACCCTTCAAAGACCCTCAATTGACCACAGTGGTTCCTCTTCAGACTTTTTGAAAAACCATTCCAGACTCTGAATAATCTATTCAAGACACTGGGTCTGTAGTCTAAACAAAAGACATAACAATTTATTAATAGTACTTTAGCAGAGCAAAATTAAACACAGAAGTCATCTAATTGATGCCTGTGGTTTAAATCTTTGTTTTCAGTCCCACTCACGTAAAATGCAGACAGGCAAAAAAAAGAGTTGAGGAATAATTAAAAGAAAATAACAAAGTTGGGCAGATTACTGGTGGATTTTATGACTTGATATTCTACAGACATATATGATTGTTCCTTGGCTGACTTCAGTTCACTCAGGAAGTCAGTAATACTTAGTCTTTATTCTCTGAACTTCCAATAACTGATAATGGAGGTTAGGGAGGGAGTTTTCAAATCTACATGCTGTAGCATTGACAGTTAAGCGCCTTCTCACAAAAAGCACGTTCTGAATCCCAGTCCAAAACTCTTGTCCTAACTCTGTCAGTCTGACTCTGTCTACCCGTGTGGTCCCAATTACCATTCAATATCTGCCATCTGCTTGAGAATATGTTCTCTCCCAGACTTGCTTTAACCAGTTCCCAGGTGCTGACCTTGTTAATGCCAAACGTTTGCTATCTGGATATGCATACTGCTTTCTCCTGTGTTAAAGCATCTATAGAATCCTTTTGTTCAAGTTTCAATCTACAATTGATTTCAAGGCCTGACTTCACAAACAAAAAAAAACATCTTTTTTTGTCCCCTCTTTTTTTAACACAAGTTGCTGCCCATAGTCCAAAGGCCATTCTCCGCTCTCAGTTCACAGGTCCAAACCAAAATTGATAAAGAATAAAATAAAAATAATGAAAAATCAGTGAGTGTTCTAATAAAGGTCCCTTTAGATGTCAACAGTTCCAAATCTGTTGAAGTACTCTGCACCTCTGTCCCTCCTACTAATACCCTCCCACTAATCCATAGTATATCCCATCTGCCATCGTTGCTGAAAGGAAGCAGAGTATAGGGATAAATGGGTCATTTTTGGGTTGGTAAGCACAATGAGTGGAGGACCTAAGGGAATTGTGCTAGGTCCTCAGTTATCTATCAAATATATCTGTGCTTGGATGAATGGATCAAATGAATAGGAGCTAAATTTACTGATCAAACCAAGCTGGATAAAACAATAAACGGTGAAGAAGAGTTAAGAATGTCTACAAATGGATATATATTGGTAGTCAACAGTTTTATTTTCTTTGAGAAAATTTACTGCCAGTATAGTTGTTTATGCATAACCAACGAGAAGGAAATAAAGAATTGCAGTCGCAATTTTCCAGCCGATGTTGTTAATGTGAAACACCAACATGATAGCCAAAGAGAATGAAGTGAAGGAGAAATACAGAAGAATACTTTTCATCCAGCACAGGTACATATGATGGTATGTTTGTCTAAATATGACTGTATCCTTCAAGTTGTCTTCTGTACCAGTTGTTGGTGTATTGAGGGAAATAGAGGTGAGGCAAATGTGGACTTTTGGGAAAATTTTCACTCCTATGTAGTGAAAATGTAGGCACTTGGTTATCCTTGATATTCTGCTGTTTCTCGGCTTCAAGTAAGCTCCAGGTTGTGGAAACTGCTACTTTTGCATGCCCACCCACATTGGGTAGAGTTATTCCAATCGGAAGACACCTGCTGAGTAATAATGCCCCCAATAGATTGACCCTCAACTAGTAGGCCCTGCAATATAGAGTCCAACGCCAACCAAAGAGTAACTCTTGGAGGGAGGGGATTTAGGGAGATAGCCAATGCATCTTGGATATTGTGTATTTGATGCAGCCAAGCCCAACTGGATTGCTCCTGGTTGACCATATACTGAGGGCTCCATCTCCCTATCGACTTGGAGCCTTCTTCAAAATCTCCTTTCATGCCACCTCTGTCTTACCATAGAAATCAGTACCAAGAATAAATGCTTCATCCATTCTGTGCCTTTTGAATGAGCAAGAAATTTGCAAAATGGAATATAATGTGGGTAGATGTGAATTTCTCCATTTTGGCAGGAAGAATAGAAAAACGCTCTACTACTTAAATGAAATAAAACTCCCAACTCTGTGCTACAGAGAATTCTAGGTGTTCTGAATCACAAAAGATTAAAATACAGGTTCACCAAGTAATTCAGAAGATAAATGGTATGTTTGTGTTTATTGCAAGGATAATATCAGCTCAGCACCAACAGAAAATTGGAGTGGTGGGAAGGGAAATCTCTCATTCCAAGCTTTCATTTCCCTCAAGACCATTGCAAGAATGATGTTAAGCTGGAGGAGGAACCATATGCAAACCTCCAGAAGCCCTTCTCAGGATACTCCAGTAGATGGTGAGGCCTTCCACCTCCATTCTGCCCACCATCCCTAACTGGTTGAAGAGCATCCTCATGTTCTTAGGCTCTCACATATCTTCCTCATTCATCCCATAGCATCGATGCATACTCTGGTTTTCTGGGTTAGAGATTTGTACTCAATCAGCATGCTCTGTATGAACAACACTGGTATGCAACTCCAGACATGACCGGCATGGAAACTAATATAGAGAATATGTCTTTCCAACCTGAAAATGACCCATTGATCCTGATGCTCTGTTTTCTGCATGTTAACCAATTCTCAATCCATGTTGATATGTTACCACCAATGCTCTTAAACGGTTAGTACAGAAGATAGAAACTTATGTGACACCTTGCTGAATGTCGTCTTGAAATCCAAATACTCTACATTTACTGGTTCCCCTTAATAAACTCTGCTTGTTATATGAATTTATGAACTGGAACTCCTTCTTGACAAATACACTGGAATTCTGTGAGGATGTAGTTGGTAGAGTTAATGAGAGGACCTCACTTATATGAGGTTTATTTGGATGTTCAGAATGCTTTTGACAAATTCCCATTTAAGAGATTAGCATGTACAATTGGAGAATATGGGATTGGGGATAGTGCATTAAAATGGATAGAAAATTGGTTGGCAGACAAAAAAAACAAAGTAGGAATAATTTGTTTCCTCAGTGGTAGTCAGTCATTTGTGGGGTACTGCAAAGATCGGGTATTGACAATATACTCATGATTTAGATGAGGAAACAAAGAATAAAATTGCAGCTGAAAAAGGTGAGTAGGAGGGTGAGGTGTGAAGACGATATAGAGATGCTTGTGTGATTTGAACAAGCTGGGTGAGTGGGCAAATGCCTAGCAGATGTGGTATAATATGGATAAATGTGAGGTTATCCACTTTGGGAGCAAAAAGCAGGAAGATGGTTTATTAGCTGAATGGCCATGAATTCAGAGGGGAATGTACAATGAGACCTGGGTGTCTTCACACCAATTCTTTGGAAGTTAAGTGTGCAGTTGCAACAGAGGGTAAAGAAAGCAAATGGTATGCTGGCCTCCTTAGGTTTGAATGCAGAAACAGGGATGTCTTGCTGCAATTATACAGAGCCTTGGTGAGACCACACGTGGATTACTATATGCGTTTTTCTGTCTCCTTATCTGTGAAAGGATGTTGTTGCTAGAAAGGGGATACCTGGGCTGACAGTACTGATGTAAAAGGTGGGCTTGAATTGATCAGGATTATGTTTGCTGGAGTTCAGAAGAATGAGGAGGGATCACTTAAAAACGTATAAAATTCTAACAGGATGTTCAGCCAGGGTAGATGCAGGAAGGAAGACCTCTGTGATGAGGGACTCTAGAACCAAGGGATCAGAGTTTAAGGGTATAGGCAATGTGATCTAGGATTGAGATGAGGAAAAATTTCTTCATCCCGAGAGAGGTGAATTTCCTACCACAAAAAGCAGTCGAGGCAAAAACATTATGATTTCAAGAAGGATTTAAATATAACACTTGAGGCTCATGGGTTCAAAGGATGTGGGGAAGACTGGGAGTTGGACATAATGGTCATAATGAATAGAGCAGGCTTGAAGAGCCTTATTTCATAGGACCATAGGATGCCTACAGTGCAGCAGAGGCCATTTAGACCATCAGGTCTCCACCAAACTGCCGAAGAGCATCCCACCCAGACTCTTCCCCCTCTTTGTGAAGCAACATTTGGAGTACGGTGTACAGTTTGGTCTCCTTATTTGAAAGGAAAGAAGATGTCAAGGTTGAAGAGGTTGTGCCTATGCCCATTAGATTTTAGGAGGAGAGGTTAGTGGGACTTGATCAGGTGAACACTCACAAGACGATCTGCCTTTGTGGGGGAGACTGGAATTTGGGAATAAAGTTTAATGTCAAATGATTTTTTTTAACAACGAGATGAGAGATTTTTATCTCTGAGGTTTTTTAGTCTGTAGATTTCTCTGCCCCAAAAAAGCAATGGACATAGTATCCTTAAATTTATTGAAAGCTGCATTGGACACATTCCTGATAGATAGATAGATAGATAGATAAAAGAATTAAAGGTGGGGGTAGTGGTGGTGGGCAGGGTGTAAAGTGGAATTCTGGCCACATTCAGAACAGCCATGATCTTATTGAATGGCAGAACAGATTGGAACGATCGACTCATGCTCCCATATACAACCAATCTCAGGACCTACTGAAAACCAGACAAAGCAGCTTGGAGAATCTAAGGTTATTATCCCTCAGTGAGAAACTTAGAAAAGTTGTTTGTGTTAAGCATCTATATAATGGTTAAACCTATATGTATAATTTATTTTTGCTTCTGCTTAACTTGGCAGTAATCAGTTTCATTGGATATACTTTACGCAAGTTACAGTTCTTGTTTCAAAATAGTAAACATTTCTCTTTTCTTGATCACAAAGAGAAAATGCTGGAAAATCTCAGCAGGTCTGGCAGCATCTGTAAGGAGAGAAAAGAGCTGACGTTTCGAGTCTAACTGAGCCTTCGTCATAGCTTTGTTTTAGCATTGACAAAGGGTCAGTTAGACTTGAAACGTCAGCTCTTTTCTCTCCTTACAGATGCTGCCAGAGCTGCTGAGATTTTCCAGCATTTTCTCTTTTGGTTTCAGATTCCAGCATTCACAGTAATTTGTTTTTATCTAGTTTCTTGATGATCTTGGAAGGAATTCTATTCGTTCGATTTGAGGCATTCATGATTGGAACATTGAACTTCTGTCGAGCTTGGGTGGGGAAGAAAAGGAAATGTTATTTAAGGCACTTGGCCTGAAAGGGTTGACTGAAGGTTTGAAATAGCTCTACCCACCAAGAGATAAATAATTTGTTTTGAGAGGAGTCTGTCAGTTCTGCATTCTACAATCTATAATCATTTAAAATGATAACTAGATTTATTTCTTAGGAAAGAGCAATGTTTTCTCACCTATTGTTAACTTGTCTTAAGTGAATGGAACCTATCACTTCACTTTTGAGTAACGAGAAGTAAGTAGGTACCTCTTCTGCCAAACGCTTATTAGTCCATTCTTCACCACTTAAGACTAGCAAGCACCCATAGACTAGTATTACAAAAAATGTTGGTGACTGCTAATCTACCAAAGATGATCCCACCAGCAAACTGTCAATTTTATGCATCTCTTACAACAATTTTGACTTCTGTATCACCACCAGACTCCATCCTTGTCACACCTCGTTTGCTGTTGGAACCGTTCATACGTTTGTGACTTCTAAACTGGGTTTTACAGCCCATTCCTTGCCAGTCTCCTGCCTTCCACCTTTACCAAACTTTAAACTTAGAAAAAACTTTAAAAATGGGCCCATATCCTCACTAAGGCCAAGGCCTGTTCACACCTCATCCTGTGCTCTGTGACCTACATTGACTCCTAGTTAAGTGGCACCTGGGTTTTAAATTTCTCATCTTTATTTTCAAATCACACCACAATATAACATCTGCTTGTCCCTAATCTCCACCAGCTGTACAATTCTCAGATATCTGCATTCCTTCAAAACTTGCATATTCTTTATTTAGTCTTTGGTAGTGATGTCACAAATGAGGGACTTATTGTTTTTTTGAGGCAATGTGTCACTTAAATTATAAATGCTACAACTAGAGTGCACTGACCCAACCTGGATCATATTGAGTTTCTTGAGTGAGTATTTTTACAAGTTGATGGTAAATATCCCTTCATAATTCATTCTTGCGCTTCATGTGTGGGAAGCTATTTCATATAGTCTTAAAAGTGAGAGCTCATTTTAAGTATTAGCGCATAAAATTGTAATTGCACCTTCTGAATAGGATGAGATATCTACACTGATACATGTAATGTTCTACTGTAGCTAACATTTGGGGCTGTGGTTTTGGTGCACTACCCATCTCAGTTGTTAAGGAAGCAAGAGGTTAGCAATTTCCTAGATTCTAAGTTGGTCCTTAGAGGTGAAAGACAGTGTTCCATCACTGTACCAGCATGTTTTAAAACAAATTAGTTCAAAAACGATCTGAGACCCAAGATTCAAGTAAATAATATGACAAAGGAAGGTCATGCAGAGAAAGCATGAAGTAAGCGATTTTATCAGCACAAAAAATTGCATCAATGAGTTTTTTTAGCACTTTTGTGTGCTTCATCGCTATATACTGCATAAGAATTTATGTACATTAAAATTTGTCTCACTCATTTTACAATATTGTCTTATCATTAACCTAACTCGAGTCAAACATCTCAACTTCTACTAGTAAGAAACATTTCTGGTTTTTATACTGCAGTTCGAACCCAAAGCAAAATTGTACCCTGGTCTCTCCAATAACATTTTATCAACAAACTTTAATGTCAAAAATGATGATCTTGCATCAATTTTGCTTTACATAAGCCTGCACAAAACTACTTTCAACAAAAAGTTAAATAGTTTTTATCTCTACAGCTCTGTTTAGATTAGGCGCAAGTTTACTTGTGGGTGCATTCTCCAGTCGTACATGCTTGTGCACAAACACAAAGTTGGTTGTAACCAGCCCATCCCTCTGCACAGCAGTAATCTATTTGAACCTTCTCTCAACCACTGTATGTGCAATTTAGCATGACTGCGTTAGAAACAAGAAGTAAGTAGATGACCACGATAGTCATCTTGTGCAGAATGGAATAGGTGACTATGTGACTGTATTGGTTTAAAGAGGAGAGATGGCCAGGACACCAAAACAAAAGTCCTTACTCATCGAATATCTGTAGTGTTGTGAGCACATTAATTCTTCACTAACAGGTTTTTAAACTGGGATTCACAGACATAAAGGGGTCCGTATTTGAGTACTTCATTTGATTTATCTGTATGTAACAAATTAACATTGTGGATGCTACCAATTTGCACAAGTTTGAAAATCACTGATTTTAACCAACTGGAAGCATGTTCTCCCTGTGTCTTGTGGATTTTGTCAGTGTGTTCCGGTTTCACCCACAGTGCAAAGATGTACAGGTTAGGTGGATTGGCCATAATAAATTGCCGATAGTGTCCAGGGATGTGCAGGCTAGTTGGATTAGCCATGGGAGATGCAGGGTGACAGGGATTTTATGGTGGGGGCGGGAGGCGGGGGAGTGGTTTGGGTGGGAGGGTCTGTGTACTCAATGGGCTGAATGGCCGTCTTCCACACTGTAGAGTGTGTATGAATTCTAATTTCTCATGTTACAGAGCAAATAATATGGCAATCCAGACAACTGTAATTTTAAAATAACTTCACTCCTATATTGTATATCGATTCTGTTCGCTTACTCCAATTTCACTAACTGAGAATATCTTATTCTTTGTTGATCTCAAAATGGCAGCTGCAAAATCTGCACTGTTGACTGAGTATTCCTGCAGACTTTATTTTGCTCCTTAGTGGATCGTGGAATCTATTATTTAATGTCCTGTTTATCTATTTTACAGCTGATTCACTTACTCTGACTGTTCCTGAGCTGGTGACTGGGCAGTTGAGGAATTCAGTCAACATTCCTTGTACCTACCATCCATCGCCTTTGTATGTTGAGTTAGAAGTCACTTGGTATTTTAATACCTACACCATTATTATTCGAAGAGATATAAATGGTTATTATATTCCTCGTTTCAACAATCGGGACAGAATCAGTATTAAGCGTAGTCCTGGATCTGGTGATGTTTCACTTATTCTGAAAAATCTGGCATACAGTGATCGAGGAACCTATACTTGTGAAGTAAAATGGCAGACTAAACATGGATTAAATCAAACTGAAACAAGAGCAGATGTCGATTTAATTGTACGAAGAGGTAAGTTTTCTTTTGGATGTTGATTATGATTAACTACAACACGGATCAGAATAATTGCTGAAAGATTGTGATCTAGCATGCCAGAATTTGAGTTTATGGAACTGTCTTCTTTCTCCATAGATACACAGCAGTTCCCATGACATTTTCACAATGAATAATTTTACCTTTTGTAAAGCTGCATATTATTTAGGTTAAGACAAGTTTTGCAGTTTCCTTGTATCTTATTTGGAATTGCTGCAGTACAAGTTTCCCTCAATGAGTGAGTTGAAGTCAAGTCCTATGTCCTTTCAAATAAAAATAATCATATCTGCAGCTTTTTTGGACTTTGCACACTTGTTAAATTATTTGTGAAGAGTAAACAACATTCAGAAATGCATAAGTCACAAATAAAATCATTTGCAAATTGACCTCTAACATAAATTTCACTGCAAGGCAAAAGAGGGCAGTCTATATTGGGGTGCTGTCACTGATAAGTAGAATTCATTTTGTGAGCTAGAGGCAAGCAGACCTTGGCAATTAGAGGGGTGAACCCTTTGGTGGTATTATTGCCATTGGTGCCAGGGCACCCCTTTCAGAATTTAAACACTCAGGAAACTTAAGCCCTCTTTCCCCTTGCTCTTTCCTCAAAAAGGTGCTGGGAGGTTGGCTTAATGCAGTTTGCAGACACTCCACATGGCAAGGGAATGTTTAAATGCTGGCAGTCTGATCAAATATCCAATAATAGACAAATTAATTGGCTATCTACCATAGGTGACCATGCTTCTGTTGACACCATCGCAGGTGGCAGTGGGAACACATGGGGGTTCCCTCTCAAAGATTTTCACCACCATTTTATCACTGCTGCCAGTCAGTCTCAAGCTCTGAGGAAATCTTAGCCAATAACTTTTCAAAACTAGAAAATGCTAGAGATTAACAGCATTTAAGCAGAAATAGGGAACAGAAGTAGGCACAGGAAAAGAGCAAAACTAGAATCCCTATAGTGTGGAAGCAGGCTGTTTGGCCCATTGAGTCCACACTGACCCTCCAAAAAGCAACCCACCCAGACACACCCCATTTTTGTAACCCTGCATTTCCCATGGCCAATCTAACTAACCTGCACATCTTGTGGGAAGAAACCAGACAACCTAGAGGAAACCCACGCGGAATATGGGGAGAATATGCAAACTCTATGTAGACAGTTGCCTGAGGATGGAATCAAACCCAGATCCCCTGGTGCTGTGAGGCAGCAGTGCTAAACACTGAGCTACCAGAATGGGGGCAGAGGAACTAATATACCAAAAATGACTTGATTGTGGCCAACTTTAACCAGTTTGTTTTACATGATTGTATTCTCTCAAAAGACTGAATAGCTACAAGTTCAGTGACTAGGATCAACCAGTTCTGTTCAGAACTGATTTTGGAGATATACCCCCATCAGCATTCATTGTAAACCTTGGTGCTAATATTTATTTGAGGCAATAATTAACCTTGTAACTTGAGTATGTTGCACACAGTCATAAAGTTTCTTCTAGTATATTGGCCAGGTCTCTGGCGCTGTGAGGCAGCAGTGCTAGCCACCGTGCCGCCCACTCATTTATTTGAGGCAATAATTAACCTTGTAACTTGAGTATGTTGCACACAGTCATAAAGTTTCTTCTAGTATATTGGTTCCAATTACACTGCGAGTAATAATGGCAGAACACAACAGCTGATTGTTTAATGAATGAATGCAAAATATTTGTGACTTTTCTCCATGATTCATTTTCTCAGAGAGAGGGAATTATTACACTGTTGTTTTCTCGCTAAGATAGTAACAGAGTTCAATGCCAGCACATAAGTATATTAATTCACTGATAATCGCCACACTAAATTTCTACTCTCATGTGTTGGAATTACTGGTAACTTCAAATATGCCATT
This sequence comes from Chiloscyllium plagiosum, assembly GCF_004010195.1. Lineage (NCBI taxonomy): Eukaryota > Metazoa > Chordata > Chondrichthyes > Orectolobiformes > Hemiscylliidae > Chiloscyllium > Chiloscyllium plagiosum. Next base: position 45,787,243 of record NC_057724.1, read on the forward strand.
ACAGAGTTGTGTTTTAATGCCTTGGTATTTCTGAATTAGTCTTTACATATCTTCATACTTTGGAGGTCTTATTTCATGTGAAGATAAAACTTTTCTGTAACATTTTAATTACTTTCCCCAGCTTTACCTTCAACTAGACCTCCGGCTAGTTTGTCCCCTGTGGTTACTTCTGCATGTGGTAAGATTGTTACTCTTATATTTCTGTAGGCCTGTGTATTGTGATTCTGTTTTTCAAAATTCATCATTACAATTTGTTCCTTTTAGAAAGGACAGATTAATATTATTAACTTGAAGCATAGATTTGGATGAAAAATGAAGGCAAGAGAGAGTTCTACAGCACAAGAGTTCTTGTTTGGTTTTGCAGTTCATGCATCTTGATATAAAATTAAGGATGTTAGTATTGTATAGTATTATTTTAATTCAGTAACATTTACATAACTAAATTGACAGACAAATCAGTTAAAAGTTCATCTCTGTTGGGATGGAATGTCTAAATATATCACTTGACATCTAGAGTACACTTGCAGATCAAACAGCTTCTTGAAATTACACCAGTGGGAAAAAACCTCCTGGGCGTTAGAAGTTTCTTCAATGAACAAAGGAAAGGCATGAACTTTTATACATTTGTTTTGAATCCATTCTTTGCAATTACAGATCAATCATGTTATTAATTAATTACATATGCATTCAGTCAAATATATAATGTGCCTCTGGTCAATGATGGGCAGCCTTATAGACAACCCTTGGTTGTATTCCATGATCTTCTAATATTCATCAAACCCCCTTATCTCTATCCTCGGGACTTTCACAATGCATGCTGTATGTAACTATATTCTGACTTCTGCACCTGTAGTTCGGTCCTCCCTGCTAGTAATAGGGGGCCCACCCTTATTCTGTAGTGCTGTATTGTCCATTGGGTTTATAATGGAATCCCTTTAATGCTTATTGGATTCTTTTTAGGAGGTTATATGTATAATCTTTGAATAATTCAAAATATATACTTATGGTTGTCTGGAAATATTAACCAAAGTAGATCTATTTGTGATGGATCTCAGATTTTACATCAGTTCGGTATGGAATTCTTTTATCAGCATACTCTAAGATGTCCTTATCCACCTGTCTCTGTATAAACACCTGTAGCTGTGTGCTTGCAACAGGACCCTTTGTGTGCTAACTTTATCTCGTTGCCTCGAATATATTCTGTCTACAAAGCTACAGTTGTCCTAACTTATGGCTTACTTTAATGCTACGCTGAATAAGCTATTCTAGGTCAACTCAAAACCACTTTCGGGATTTTGTGCTGTTTTCAGCCATGGCCACTCCCAACATTGACTTATCCAAAATGCCTGGGTGGTGAATCTGCAACTCATTGTGTCAAGTAGACAAAAATCTTACTGTCTCAATACAATAAATGCAGCAATTGGTACCTCAGTGTCTCAGGCCATATGACATAGGGGCAGAAGTAGGCTCTGAGTTTCTTTTGCCATTCATATGATATGATAATCCTCAACTCCAGTTTTCTGCTTTTTCTCTGTAACACCTAACTCCCTTGCTGTTTAAAAATCTATTTTAGCCTTGACTATGTTTTGTGACCTAGCCTTGACAGCCCTCTGTGATATAGAAATCCAAGATTCAGAACCTCTGCTAGTTTCACTGGCTGTCCCAGTATTTGTCCATAAATCAGTCATAAATATTAAATTTGAGATTGGATAATGTCTGTCAAAGTTATTAAGGGCTAAAGAATATAGGCTGTTCTATTAATTTAGGTCATATAGTAGTCACACTTTCACATGTGGAGCTGATTCAAGAGGAATTTTTATTTATTCACAGATGTAGGCCTAGCTGGCTGCCACGGCATTTCTCATCCATCTGAGTTGCCCTTTTGAGCTGCTTAATTCTATTTTGTGTAGATACACTTACAGTTTAAGAAGTTATTCCAGGATTTTGTTCACGTGACATTGAAGGAAAGTCCAAGTCAGGATGGACAGTGGTTTGGAGGGGAACTTTCAGGTGGATGATGTTCCTGTGTATTTACGACTTTTGTCTTTCTAAATATGTTGTCTTCAAGATGTAGATCATGATTGATTAGTTGATCACAGAAACTCTGAGTTGTTTTCACTGCTTGCCCGTGTTCTTTTGCTGCACACGTATCAAGCGTCATGATGTTGCATGAGTTCCATTTACTGAAGCCAAACGACTAGGGAAAAGCTTATGCTCTTAATACGTGCCAACTTGTTGCATTGTTTTAATTTAGCCCAAATAAAGAAGAATTTCCTTCTTATATCTGCCTTAAATATACAACATTTTATTCTGAGATTAAGCCCTTTGGCTCTAGACTTCCTCCCCAAAGGGTAACAACCTTTCTGCATCTGTCCTGTCAAGTCTCCTCAGAATCTTGTATGTTTCAATAAGGTTGCCTTGTATTATTCTAAGTTCCAATAATACAACCCCAAATCTATTGAAAGACCCTCCATTCTTGGGGTATCAGCCCAGTGAACCTTCATTAAAGTACTTCCAATGTTATTATTTCTTTACTTAGATAGGGGTCACAGTATTCCAACTGTGGTCTGACGAATGCCTTGTTTAATTTCAGCTAAACACCCCTATCTTTGTACTCTATTCCCCTTGAAGTAAAGGCCAACTTTCCATGAAGGGATTAACATTCCATTAAAGTTGATCATTTATCAAGATGAAATGACTGGTCAGTTTTGTTACAGTTTACTTGCTTTTTGTTCCATAGCTGCTTTCTCTTGTGGTAGGACCTTGAAAGGCTGGTGATTAAACTGAACAAAAATAAATTATACAAGTAGACAGCTCCAAATGATTTAAGATTCAGGCAGCAGTAAAATAACAATGTGTCATACAGCACAGAAGAAGACCCTTCAGTTCAATTCATCCATGCTGACCAAGTTTCCCAATCTAAACCAGTTCTATTTGTCTACATTTGGCCCATATCTTTCTAAACCATTCCTATGCAATGGAGATTACAAGTGGGTACTTTATAGCTTCACTAAGAGCTTCAAAATGGCAAAATTAAATTAAAGAATGTTCTGAATAAATTCCTTGTATAGCTGTTTCAGATCTATATTGCTACTTGGTTTCATCTTAGAGGTAATACCAGGCAGAGATAAGGCAGAGGTAAATAGATACTTCACCATCAAGGAAATCAAAGTGTATCAGATGTAGAATTGAAGTCAAAGACAGATCAGCCACAACCTTCCTGAATGACAGAGCAAACTTGGGCAGCTGAACTGCCAACTTCTCTGAATTCACCCATATTTGTGTCCACAATAGTTTTGAAAGACTGCTGCTTTCAGGCTTTTGTTAGATGCCATTTCAGTATCTTATGAAACTTTTTGTCACATTAATATTACTAAATCAAATGTGATACAATCTTTGCATTGTTTTGGCTTGCTTTTGAGTGTTTAAATTTGTCTTTGACTGGAACACTAAGGAGAGTGCACCCTGATTCTTTCAGAAAATAAAGATGGAGAAATGAGGAATGCCATTTGGTGTATTGTACCTTGAAAAATAATGGAGTGCACTCAGTGCCTATGCAGTTGGAGCGCTTGCACCTTCTTTGCATTCTGTCAGAAACTTTGCCAGTAAGATCTTGAAAACCATAACAGTTCACTCTTGAAAACAACACTTTCTAGAAAAATGAAAAGGAAATTAAGACAATCAATTCACCCATATTTCCTGTTCTTTAAAGTGTGTGGATGTGTATGTAATGTTTAAAGTGTGGAATTACAATACAGGACTTTTAAGCACAAAAGTAACAAACAGAACATCGAAGGGAGTGGAGAATAGGTCGATGAGCAGGGTGGTGATGAGGGAGGAGATTGGACAATTAGAGTAGAAACACACAATGGGAGCATCACTTGTGATTCCAGTTCAAGTTTCTAGTTATGGTGTGGGTGCACAATTACAACACTAATGGCACCAGTTTCCTGTGTTATTGCATTAACAGGAGATACTATTAAAGCTAATAACACTCCAGTCGTTTGTCCATCAGAGTATCCGATTAGTTTCCTTGAAGACTGTGGGGGTTTTGACTCCACTATCCTACCCAGAAATTCATTGTCAAACCTTAACTTCTCTTTATCTGCAGAAGAGATTTCCAAGTGTTCCAGATTGATTTCTTTATACCACTTATTATCTGACAAACGATGTGATTCATTCTTTTTACATCATTGTCTTGCTTGAAGAATTACCATCATATTTGAGTGGCAATCACTTGGGTGACTGATGGGCAGCAGAGGGCAGTAATAACCCACTAACTGAGAGTTCAAATTGAAATTATTTCCTTTCACTGGGAGAGAAATGCATGGCAGAAACTTTTATAGTTCGCATTTTTGTGAAGCCCTAAATTTAATGTGTGCGATCATAGTTTTATTCCTGATGCTTTTGCTTTTGTCTCTGAAAAACAAAAACATTAACACTGCATATACATTTTTTGTTCCTTTTCATAACTCAAAATGTTATGGGAGCGAGAATAGCTAGAGACAAGTCTGAGGAGTCTAGGACTAAGGGAGAAAACTGGCAATTAGAGTCTGACCTTTCAGGAATAAAACTAGAAAATATATCTTCATACGGAGGGTGGGAGACATTTTGGAATTGTAAGACAAATTATGATAAATTGGTCATAAATTTTCAACAAATCAATAAGAAATGTTTTAGGAACTGATGTGTGAAGCTACTATATTTCAGTACGAGAAACCGGCTTTTCAGCCCACCATGTCAATGTGGATTCTATGCAAGTACAGTTCAGTTAGTCTTGCTCATCTGCCTGTTCTCTGGAGTGTTATTTTTCCTCACAGTTGCTTGTCTTGATTTTTTGTCCTGCATGAACTTTTATGGGCATGCGACCGTGACCTATTTACAATATTTAAGTAACTCAAGCTGATTGGGTCCCTGGAAACAAGTTGTGACCTCAGGAATGCCTTCCCATGGCTTTGCAGTTGAAAGCAGCTGGCAACATTCTGGATATTCCAGTGGCACGGATCGCGAGGTCGATGTGCAGTGTGACTAGCAGCAGAGTGATGTCACACATTACAAGGTGAAACAATAATGATGAACGATGAACCTAGTCTATCTAAAAATAAACAAAAAATATACAACTTCCATTGGGAAGGGGAAAATGAATTTCTGTTCACAAATGTTTTTAAAAAAAGAGGGTGTGCCTTGTGTGTCACCAACTTATATTAATAAGTTAAAGGGAGAGTTTTAGGATGACAACACCGAATGCTATCCAGTAAAGTCCAGGAGAGCTTTTATTGGTACAGCACGCGTCGGACAAAGATAGTTGACCGGTTGAAAGCCAGTTTTGAAAGGTCAACAGTCATTTTTAACTCTTAACCAGCAACAAAAGGTAAGCCTGAATGATGCATTGTTTTGCATTTGTGTTTTTCTGGCAAAAGGCAAGAAACCAGGTAGTGAAATAATATAAAAAAGACAAGGTCCCTCCATGAAACAGGCAGGAAGTGCTGTTCTCTTTCACAACGATAAGGACCCTCCATACAGTAGACAGGATGTGCTGCTTTCTATAACAAAGGCAGGGACTCTCCATAACACAGGCAGGGAGTGGTGTACTCGAAAACAAAGCTAGGGACACTCCAAACCAAAGATTGTACTGTGGTACTGTCTCTCCATTTTTAAAATCTTCGAATAAAGAAATAAAAATGACAGTTCAGAGCATGTTGCTTGGTGCTTCAAGTGGCATAATGAGTGGAAAATGTGTTCAAGGATGTATTGCAGCAATTATAGTAGGACTGTGAATACTTCTCACTGCTGTTTAATGAATCATTTGGCTTCACTGACACAGCCCAGCTGATTGTTTTTGTTTTAAGGACGTAAGAGATAAGAAGATCTTCACTCCCTTTTGCCCCTCAAAGAGAAATTCAAAAAAATACATGTTTTGAGGAAATATTCCAATCGAGAAGTTGGTTCCCATTCCCAATTGATGCTGCATTAGCCATATTGGACACAAATGCAGACTTGTTGCATTTTGTGGAAATGATCCTGATTTCCCCTCTTTTATTTTCAAAGTATCACTGTACCATCCACAAGTAAGCATTGTCAAATAGTTATAAACTTTTGTCTTATGATAAATGTTATTCTTATGAAGCCTTCAGTGAATTGATCATATGCTGATATGAGGGGATGGCCAGGAGGATCTTTAGATCTGATGTCTGAAATCATCACTTTTTTTAAGATCAAGGTGTAAAGTGTGCAGTGAGCTGTCAGGCAGTATGTGGTCATTTGCCTTGAGTTCCTTACAGATATAACATTAAAACTGAATGAGCTGAACTGTGAATTGCAGGGAAAGGGCAGAGACTTAACATATGATCAGTACTGGAAATGTACTCCGATTGAAACTGGGTCTGTGGTCCTCCCAGTTAAAAAGTAAAATGCTACAATATTCCCAGGTCTAGAGAAAATACTAGCAAAAAAAAACCAAAGGCAAAAAAAAGTTCCATCCAGAAAATACTTGTGCGCGCCTGAGGGTGTTAGAGGGATTCAGCATGTGATTTTGCAAATTCTATGTGGTAGAACAAACAGTCATGGTTGTCTCAAATTGAGTCCTTCACCTTGATCAGGTGGGCCAGTGGGTCAAGGAGTGGCAGATGGAGTTTAATTTAGATAAATGTGAGATGCTGTATTTTGGAAAGGCAAATCAGGGCAACTTACAGACTTAATGGTAAGGTCCTGGGCAGTGTTGCTGAACAGAGAGATCTTGGCGTGCAGGTTCATAGTTCAAAGAAAGTGGAGTTGCAGGTAGACAGGGTAGTGAAGAAGTGTTTGGTGTGCTTTCCTTTATTGGACAGAGCATTGAGTATAGGAGTTAGGAGGTCATAGAGTCATAGAGATGTACAGCATGGAAACAGACCCTTCGGTCCAACTTGTCCATGCCGACCAGATATCCCAACCCAATCTAGACCCACCTGCCAGCACCCGGCCCATATCCCTCCTCCAAACCTTTCCTACTCCTATACCCATCCAAATGCCTCTTAAATGTTGCAATTGTACCAGTCTCCACCACATCCTCTGGCAGCCCATTCCATACACGTACCACCCTCTGCATGAAAAAGTTG
>NC_057724.1:45794442-45796488 GCF_004010195.1 Chiloscyllium plagiosum
AACCCTGGCAACATCCTTGTAAATCTTTTCTGAACCCTTTCAAGTTTCACAACATCTTTCCGATCGGAAGGAAACCAGAATTGCATGCAATATTCCAACAGTGGCCTGACCAATGCCCTGTACAGCTGCAACATGACCTCCCAACTCCTGTATTCAATACTCTGACCAATAAAGGAAAGCATATCAAACACCTCCTTCACTATCCTATCTACCTGCGACGACTCTTTCAAGGAGCTATGAACCTGCACTCCAAGATCTCTTTGTTCAGCAACACTCCCTAGGACCTTACCATGAAGTGTCTAAGTCCTGCTAAGATTTGGTTTCCCAAAATGCAGACCTCGCATTTATCTGAATTAAACTCCATCTGCCACTTCTCAGCCCATTGGCCCATCTGGTCCAGATCCTGTTGTAATCGGAGGTAACCCTCTTTGCTGTCCACTCCACCTCCAATTTTGGTGTCATCTGCAAACTTACTAACTGTACCTCTTATGCTCGCATCCAAATCATTTATGTAAATAACAAAAAGTACAGGGCCCAGCACCGTTCCTTGTGGCACTCCACTGGTCACAGGCCTCCGGTCTGAAAAACAATCCTCCACCACCACCCTCTGTCTTCAACCTTTGAACCAGTTCTGTATCCAAATGGAAAGTTCTCCCTGTATTCCATGAGGTCTAATCTTGCTAATCAGTCTCCATGGGAAACCTTGTCGAACGCCTTATGAAAGTCCACATAGGTCACATCTACTGCTCTGCCCTCATCAATCTTGTTTGTTACTTCTTCAAAAAACTCAATCAGTCATGTTGTGGCTGTACAAGCCGTTGGTTAGCCCACTTTTGGAATAATGCGTACATTCTGGTCTCCCTCCTATAGAAAGGATGTTGTGAAACTTGAAAAGGTTGAGAAAGGATTTACAAGGATGTTGCCAGGGTTGGAGGGTTTGAGCTATAGGGAGAGGTTGAATAGACTGGAGCTAATTTTCCTGGAACATCAGAGTCTGAGGGGTGATATTATAGATACTTTTAAAATCATAAGGGGCATGGATAGGATGAACAGCTAAGGTCTTTTCACCAGTTGGGAGCGTCCAAAATTAGAGGCCGTAGATTTAAGGTGAGAGGCGAAAGACTTAAAAGGAACCTGGGTGGCAAGTTTTTCTCAGAGGGTAGTGCATCTATGGAATAAGTTGCCAGAAGTAGTGGTGGAGGCTGGTACGATTACAACATTTAAAAGGCATCTGGATGGGTATATGAATAGGAAGGGTTTAGAGGAATATGGACCAAATGCTGGCAAATGGGACTAGATTTATATAGGATATCTGGTCGGCATTGAAATTGGATCGAACGGTCTGTTTCCATGCTGTCTATCTCTATGACTCTATGCAGAGATCTGTTTCTAGTATAGAGTATAATGCAAATTCCCTGTTGTTCATTTTGTTTTAGCACATATAAAACGCTACCACAAAGAAAGATAACTGAATTCCAAAATTTTTGCTCCAAGCTTAGATGGATACTATAAGATCCTATAAAACACTCAAATTTCTTTAAGAATCTTTGTGTACATATCTAGCTATGTGTTTTATAGGTAGAACATTGTTTTTTTTTATTTAAAGCAGTACAAACAAAATAAATGCTTTGTTGCAAGAAAGACCCTCACATTAGGGAGTCAGGGGGCTGAGTTGAATATGGTTGCCATTACAAAAGAGAAAGTGCTAGAAAAGCTAAAAGGTCTTCAAATTGAAAAATCTCCAGGCCCTGATGGGCTACATCCTAGAGTTCTGAGGGAGGTGGCTGAGGAAATAGCGGAGGTGTTGGTTGAGATCTTTTCAAAAGTCACTTGAGTCAGGGAAAGTCCCAGATGATTGGAAGATCGCTGTTGTAACCCCCTTGTTCAAGAAAGGATCAAGACGAAGATGGAAAATTATAAGCCAATTAGCCTAACCTCGGTTGTTGGTAAAATTCTAGAATCCATCATTAAGGCTGAGGTTTCTAAATTCTTGGAAGAGCAGGGTCGGATTAGAACAAGTCAACATGGATTTAATAAGGGGAGGTC